>NC_086102.1:93256817-93567022 GCF_963921235.1 Mobula hypostoma
CTAATTCACTGATAAATACTGTAGTGGGAAAAGGAGCAGTCCCCAACACTGTCCCCGGAGAGGACTGAGAGCATGAGCAGCCTCGTGGAGAAGACCAGAGATGGGGTGCAGGGCCATGATCGACTCCATTTCAAAAGTCGAGTAAGATTGAAGCATCAAGGCGAAAGAAGAGGAGGTCAGCGGACACTCTCCACGGAGGCCACCAGGTCGGCAGTAATCAGTAGCCAGGTCGGCATGATGGTTGCTCTTCACAGAAGGACAAAATTTGTGCGGATGCTCTCCTCGATAGTTCTGAAATTCTGAGATTTATGGGATTATTGCACTGTAGTTTATATTGATCTCCTTCAGTTTTCGTTGTTTTCTTTTTTGCTGCCCATTGGCAGGTGGACAATATGTTACTTTTTGTGCGAGGGAGGGCTTGGGGATTTGGGGTCGATGTTCTTGATGGTGTTTTTCTGTGTGGACCATCTGTTAGTTTGTGTGTGCAAGAGGGGTTAGAGTTTCATGCTGTTGTCGCTGTTCGTTTTTGCAAGGCAGGGGGATGGGGGTTTGATGTTATTTTCACTGGTTTTTTTAATGAGAGAAGGGGTGGGGGTTTTGATGTCCTAGTCGCTGTTTTCTGAATGGGTGATCTGTCAGTTTTTGTACGAAGGAGGGGATGAGGGGATTAGGGGGTTTGATGTCCTAGATGTCATTTTCTGTGTGGGTGATGTTAGTTTTTGTATGAAGGAGGTGTCGATATTTCAGTTTCCCATTTGTATGACGGAAGGGTTGGGCAGCTTAATATTTGTGCGAAAAGGGTTGGGGGGTGTTTGATATTTCAGTTGTTGTTTCCCATTTGTACAAGGGAAGGGTTGGGGGGTGTTTGATATTCCAGATGTTGTTTCCCATTTGTACGAGGGAACGGTTGGGGGGGTGCTTATATTTCAGTTGTTGTTTCCCATTTGTACGAGGGAAGGGTTGGGGGGTGTTTGATATTTCAGTTGTTGTTTCCCATTTGTACGAGGGAAGGGTTGGGGGGTGTTTGATATTTCAGTTGTTGTTTCCCATTTGTATGAGGGAAGGGTTGGGGGGGTGTTTGATATTTCAGTTGTTGTTTCCCATTTGTATGAGGGAAGGGTTGGGGGGTGTTTGATATTCCAGATGTTGTTTCCCATTTGTACGAGGGAACGGTTGGGGGGTGCTTGATATTTCGGCTGCCGTTTCCCATTTGTGTGAGGGAAGGGTTGGGGGGCGGTGTTTGATATTTAAGCTGCCATTTCCCATTTGTGTGAGGGAGGGGTTGGGGGGGTGTTTGATATTTAAGCTGCCGTTTCCCATTTGTGCGAGGGAAGGGTTGGAGGGGTTGATATTTAAGCTGCCGTTTCCCATTTGTGCGAGGGTGGGGTTGCAAGTTTTGCTTCTTTTTCTCAACAACTCCCAAGTTTTCTTCATGGCTATCTGAAGAAGACAAATATCAGAGTTGTATTGTACATGCCTTGACAATAAAATGAACCTTTGACCCTGTAGAACACCACTAGCCAACGAGAAAAGGCCCATTTTATTCCCATTCTTTGCCTCCTATCAGTCAGCCAATCTTTTATCCATACTAGCATCTTTCCTGATATACCACGGGCACTTAACTTGTTTGCAGGCAATACAATGATAGGTGAAGCGGCAGTAGTGTTGAGGCAGTAGGGAGTCTGCAGAAGGACTTGGACAAACTAAGAGTGTCGACAACGAGTGGCAGATGGAATACAATGTAGGGAAGTACACTCAGTGGCCACTTTATTAGTACCTCCTGTATCTAATAACGTAGCCACCGAGTGCATGTTTATGGTTTTCTGCTGCTGTAGTGCACCCACTTCAAGGTTGGATGTGTTGTGCATTTAGAGATGCTCCTCTGCACACCACTGGTGTAACGTGTGGATATTTGAGTTACTGTCGCCTTCCTGTTACCTTGAACCATTCTGCCCATTCTCCCCTGAGCTCCCTCATTAACAATGCATTTATGACCACAGAAATACTGCTGTCTAGATGGTTTTGGCTTTCCACACCTTTCTCTGTAAACTCTAGAGACTGTTGTGCATGAAGTTCCCAGGTGAACAGCAGTTTCTGAGATACTCAAACCACCCCATCAGGCACCAGCGATCATTCCAAGGTCAAAGTCACATTCTTCATATAAATCATATTCTTCTCCATTCTGATGTTTGATCTGAACAACAACTGAACCTCTTGACCATGTCTGCATGCTTTTACACATTTGAGTTGCTGTCACATGATTGGCTGATTAGATATTTTAATTAACAAGGTGTACATATGTACCTAATAAAGTGGCCACTAAGTATATATGGTGACGCATTTTGATAGGAATAAAGACAGAGACACCTTTCTCGAAGGGGAGCAAATTCAGAAACCACAGCTGCAAAGGGACTTGGGAGTCCTAGTGTAGGATTCTCTGAAGGTTAACTTGGAAGTTGAGATGGGAGTAAGGAAGGGAAATGCAATGTTAGCATTCATTTCAAGAGGACTAGAATATAAATGCAAGAATGTAATGTTAAGACTTTACAAGGCATTGGTCAGACCACACTTAGAGAACTGTGAGCAATTTTGGACCTCATATCTAAGAAAGGATGTGCTGGCATCGGAGAGGTGCCAGAGGAGATTTACAAGAATGATTCAAGAATGAAGGGGTTAATGTATGAGGAGCATTTGATGATGCTAGGCCTGTACTCATTGGAATTTAGAACAAGGTGGAATCTCATTGAATCCTACCACATATTGAAAGGCCTAGATAGAATGGACGTGATGCTTTCAATAGTGCTCCGACAAGGACCAGAAGACACAGCATCAAAATAGAAGGATGTCCCTTTAGAACAGAGACCAGGAGGAATTTCTTCAGCTGAAGGTTGCTAAATCTGTGGAATTCTGCAACAGATGTCAGTAGAAAGCCAAATCATTTAAAGTGAGATTGATGGGTTCTTGATTATTAAAGACAGTAAAAGGTTACAGGGAGAAGGCAGAATGAGGCCAAGGAAATTAATCAGTCATGATTGATTGGTAGAGCAGACTCAATGGATCAATGAAAGTTTTTAAACACAGTCCCATTACACTCTGCAGCTTATTCTGTCCTGTGTGACCATCAACTCTCCTTTGACTCTCCCTGCCGCTTAACTACACTGGGGATAATTTAACCAATTAAACCAACAACACATCTCCGAGAAGATTCAGAAACTCCCAGCGAAAATGTGCAAACTCCACAGTCGCACCAGAGGCCAGCATCAAACCCATGACCCTGGATCTGGCTGGCAACAACATTAACTGCTGCACCACAGTATCCCATATTTTTGATGGGTTATTGATCCCAAATGTTAATTACTTCATTCTTGACAGATGATGGGTGACCTGCGCCAGAATTTTCTCTTTCATTGATAATTTGTGTACCATCTGATTTATGTACTGTGATAAAAGAAATCTTCTGTCCAATGCTGGAGTGGACCAGGCACATTGACAACTTAATTGTACAGCAGCAAGTCATTCAGTCTGTAGCAGAGCAGGTTTTAGATCATCAATGGCATACCGACGATCTACAACCAACTCCGTTTGCTTATTGATGAACTAATTTTGCATGTAAGCAGTGATCTTCCCCGAGATGTCTTAAAGGGATGCAGCAGGATTGCCTGTCCGATCGGTTTATTTACTAGTTCAGTCACAACATATCACAGTCACAGTGCAAGCTAACATGTCAATTCTAAAAATACAGCAGCTGATAATGTTTCTGAATTTAATGGCTTACTGTGAATGTTGGGGGTCATTACAAATGTATGATCCTGGAGCCAGAAACCAGGCAGGGGTGGACGGCACATTTCCTTCCTCATGTTCTAGTTTGAGACTATTACTGACATTTGCTTTTCATTCCAGATTTCATTTACTTAATTTAAATATAGCGCTCCGGATGCTCTGCAGTAGATATGAACACTTAAGTCTAAATCATTAGCCTAGCCTTTGGATTAATAGTTCAGTAACACAATCACCTGCAAGCACTTAATATGATAATCCATAGCAAGATGCTAAAGATAAAGATTACAGATGGCCTTGATAGTTTCCACACATTTACTGTATTCCACTGGTTGGGAAATGTGGTGCATTGCCCAGCTCCCTGCAACACAACAGCACTACTGACTTACAACAGGTAGAGTCCTCAATTAGCGACACACAGAAGAATTTCCACAAGGTTGTTCAGCTCTACCTATGCCTGCGGAGGAAATCAACCAAGCAGGAAGATATAATAACTAAATGAAGCCAATCGTAAATTCGTACACACAGAAACAGGTCATTTCACTCTCCACATTCCAATGACTAGCGGACATTCATCCATATTAATTTCATCTTCCAGCGTATAATGCCATTAGACAGCAAAGTTCCACTGCTCAATGATCTTGTGAAAAGTGTGTCTTGCTCTCTGACACATACCAGGTGCAATTTCTACGGTGATCATCAAGTTCATTCTTCCCACTAAATCAAGGTACCAATCCTACTTTAATTCTGTAAAGCTCATCATTTGATGCCCACTTCCAGGGAGGTGGCTTGAGCACCCAACTAGCTCGTGATGGAAAGTATTTCTATGATGTTAGTGAGTTCCAAGATTCTGACCCAAATGAAAGGACAGCAAATAGCAAGTCAGCACTGAGTACTTTGAAGGAAAACTTCATGTGGTGACATTCCCAAACACCTGCTGGCCTAGTCTTTGAAGATAGTGGATGTTATAGGTGTGGGGAAATGTTATCCTAAGCTTTCATAGTGCATGGAGAATGCATCATTACACTCCCAACTTGTGACTTGATGATGAGTGTAGATCAGTGATCTTTTTTCTATGTAGCAGTATAACAGTCATCTAGCTAAAGTTAAGTCTGCAGTAAATCCCAGGATACGGAAAGTGGGATTTTTAGTAATAGCACTGCTGCAGAATGTCAAGGAGCTGTTAGGGACATAGAATAGTACCCAACTGGACCAGGCTCTTCAGCCAAAGATGTTGTGCTAAATGAACAAAATCAGTCATTAAATGCCTAAACTAATCACTTCTGCCTCCACAATGTCCATATCCCACCATTCTCTGCACATTTATGTGCCTGGTTTGGAGGTTCCAATGCATAGGGTTGTACTAGGGTTTAGTCCATTGGGCAATGATACAGCACGTGAAAATCCAGGTTGTGAGGTTGAAGACGCTGGCTCAATCCCATTCTGTTGGTTGCCTCTGCATCTCATGTCTGGCCTTGAGCTCCCCCAGGCAATGGTGTTGAGCAGATTAATAAGCATTTGGATGAGAAGACACACTGTCAAATCATTTGCAGCATATAGCTGCACAGTGACTGACAGGTGATTCACAATTAGCAATTGCACAGGCAAAAGGAAAATCAATGGTGCCATCATTTTCTAGCTGGATGGAACTTCAGCTTTCCTCTGCTTATGGTACACTAACAGGAAGGTGGTGTGGAATACCAAGGATCACTAAGCAATTCAAAGTTCAAAGTACAAAGTACATATAAGAACATAAGAAATAGGAGCAGCAGCCAGCCATCTGGCCCATCAAGGCTGCTCCAACATTCAATAAGATCATGGCTGATCTGGCCACAGATTCATCTCCACCTACCTGCCTTTTCCCCATAACCCTTAAATCCCCTATATATCACCAAATATTACAAGAGGAAAAAAATAAAAGAAATAATAATAAAAATAAATAAACAATACATAGCAAGAAAATGAGATGAAGAGTCCTCAAAAGTGAGTCCATAGGTTTTGGGAACAGTTCAGTGATGGGGCGAATGAAATGGAGTGAAGTTACCCCACTGGTTCAAGAGCCTGATGGTTGAAGGGTAATAACTACTCCTGTATCTTCTTCCTGATGGCAGCAGCAAGAAAAGGACTTGACCTGGGTAGTGGGGGTCCTGGATGATGGATGCTGCTTTCCAGTGGCATCACTCCATGTGGAAGCTCTTACTAGTGGGGAGGGTTTTACCTGTGATGAACTGGGCCATATCCACCACTTTTTGTAGGATTTTCCATTCAAGGGCATTGGTGGTTCCATACCGGGCTGTGATGCAGCCGATGTACTCTCCAGCACACAGCTATAGAAGTTTCTCAAAGTTTTAGATGTCATGCCGAATCTTCCTCCTTCATCCACTTAAAGGTGCCGTACCTGCTTGACTGAGTTAAGTCTGCAAGTCCTTCAGATGATCATGAAATCTATAGTTAATGAAGTCAAGCTAAAAGGATGCTGCTTAAAGGGAAATTACACATTTCAGATTGAGTGAGAGTAACTGGAAAAAGGTGTAGTTAGAAGTATTGTATATAGCTTGCAAAATGATGCTGCGGTTCACCAGTGCCATTGTGCCTGGAAATCCCCATCTTTATAACGTACTGGTTATATAGAATATAGAAAAGGAACAGGCTGTTACCCTCATCGCGTGTGCTGAACACAATGCCAAATTAAACAAAATCTCTTTTGCCTGCAAATGACCTGTCTTTTCATTCCCACCATTGTCCTGCTTGCAACACTACTCCAGTAATGCATTCCAGGCACCCACTTTCTATGTAAAACTTGCCTCATCTCCTTTAAACTTTCCTCTTGCATCATAAATGCATGTGCTCTAGTAGCAGGCATTTCTATTCTGAGGAAAAAGATTCTATCCACATCCGTTATAAACTTCGATCAGGTCCCCTCCTCAGCCTCAAACACTCTTGCCTTCTGGGAAGAATGGTGCTGCCCCCTCACCCTAACCCAGAAGTGGGGGGGGGGGGGGAAGAGAGCAGCTGTTTGTATGTGATCACTGTAAATTGCCACAGAACATGACCCATTTCTGAACTTTGTGCTGGAGGAAATCAGACAATTTCATGGATATCAGTGGCAGAAACACTGCAGGCTTTATTCAGTGAAATACAGAGAATATCTGCTAAATGAAGACTGCTGATTCAATGAAATGATCACAATAACTAGAAGCAAGTGAGTGACTGGCTCTTTCTGCAGCAGGTCCCACGGTTCTGTTTTGCACAGTGAATGGAGGCATCGAGAAAATCTATTTAGCAGTGTTTACCGCCAGACACAGCTCAGTGCCTGTCACATTCAATCAGTAAAGAGATTTGTTGCGCTTGTAATTTGTCCTTAATGTACAGAGATGAGGCAGCCAGTTAATTTCAGGTCAGTTACCTTGTAAGCTATCTGATCTCAGCAGCTGGAAATACAGTAGACCCGGGTAACTGGGACACATGACCAGTACAGTTTGGCCCAATTAAGCAACAGCTCCGATTACCTACACTTTCATGGAAATAGTTAAGGTATTAAAAAAATGAATAACAAATTAGAGCAAAATTAAAATACTGCCAATAATACTAACTACTAATAGTTACTACTAACTAGGATTCGTCCCAGTTTGGCAAAAGAATAAATCAAGGAAGGTAGTGCACCCGTGGCTGACAAGAGAAATTAGGGATAGTATCAATTCCAAAGAAGAAGCATACAAATTAGCCAGAGAAAGTGGCTCACCTGAGGACTGGGAGAAATTCAGAGTCCAGCAGAGGAGGACAAAGGGCTTAATTAGGAAGGGGAAAAAAGATTATGAGAGAAAACTGGCAGGGAACATAAAAACTGACTGTAAAAGCTTTTATAGATATGTGAAAAGAAAAAGATTGGTTAAGACAAATGTAGGTCCCCTACAGACAGAAACAGGTGAATTGATTATAGGGAGCAAGGACATGGCAGACCAATTGAATAACTACTTTGGTTCTGTCTTCACTAAGGAGGACATAAATAGTCTTCCGGAAATAGTAAGGGACAGAGGATCCAGTGAGATGGAGGAACTGAGGGAAATACATGTTAGTAGGGAAGTGGTGTTAGGTAAATTGAAGGGATTAAAGGCAGATGAATCCCCAGGGCCAGATGGTCTGCATCCCAGAGTGCTTAAGGAAGTAGTCCAAGAAATAGTGGATGCATTAGTGATAATTTTTCAAAACTCTTTATATTCTGGACTAGTTCCTGATAATTGGAGGGTGGCTAATGTAACCCCACTTTTTAAAAAAGGAGGGAGAGAGAAACCGGGGAATTATAGACCGGTTAGCCTGACATCGGTGGTGGGGAAAATGCTAGAGTCAGTTATCAAAGATGTGATAACAGCACATTTGGAAAGCGGTGAAATCATCGGACAAAGTCAGCATGGATTTGTGAAAGGAAAATCATGTCTGACGAATCTCATAGAATTTTTTGAGGATGTAACTAGTAGAGTGGACAGGGGAGAACCAGTGGATGTGGTATATTTGGATTTTCAAAAGGCTTTTGACAAGGTTCCACACAGGAGATTAGTGTCCAAACTTAAAGCACACGGTATTGGGGGTAAGGTATTGATGTGGATAGAGAATTGGTTGGCAGACAGGAAGCAGAGAGTAGGAATAAACGGGACCTTTTCAGAATGGCAGGCAGTGACCAGTGGGGTACCGCAAGACTCAGTGCTGGGACCCCAGTTGTTTACAATATATATTAATGACTGAGATGAGGGAATTAAATGCAGCATCTCCAAGTTTGTGGATGACACGAAGCTGGGTGGCAGTGTTAGCTGTGAGGAGGATGCTAAGAGGATGCAGGGTGACTTGGATAGGTTAGGTGAGTGGGCAAATTCATGGCAGATGCAATTTAATGTGGATAAATGTGAGGTTATTCACTTTGGTGGCAAAAACAGGAAAACAGATTATTATCTGAATGGTGGCTGATTAGGAAAAGGGGAGGTGCAACGAGACCTGGGTGTCATTATACACCAGTCATTGAAAGTGGGTATGCAGGTACAGCAGGCGGTGAAAAAGGCGAATGGTATGCTGGCATTCATAGCAAGAGGATTCGAGTACAGGAGCAGGGAGGTACTACTGCAGTTGTACAAGGCCTTGGTGAGACCATACCTGGAGTATTGTGTGCAGTTTTGGTCCCCTAATCTAAGGAAAGACATCCTTGCCATATGATGAAAGACTGAATCGATTAGGCTTATACTCGTTGGAATTTAGAAGATTGAGGGGGGATCTGATTGAAACGTATAAGATCCTAAAGGGATTGGACAGGCTAGATGCAGGAAGATTGTTCCCGCTGTTGGGGAAGTCCAGAACGAGGGGTCACAGTTTGAGGATAAAGGGGAAGCCTTTTAGGACTGAGATTAGGAAAAACTTCTTCACACAGAGAGTGGTGAATCTGTGGAATTCTCTGCCTCAGGAAACAGTTGAGGCCAGTTCATTGGCTATATTTAAGAGGGAGTTAGATATGGCCCTTGTGACTAAAGGGATCGGGGGTACGGGGGGAAAGCTGGTACAGGGTTCTGAGTTGGATGATCAGTCATGATCATACTGAATGGCGGTGCAGGCTCGAAGGGCTGAATGGCCTACTCCCGCACCTATTTTCTATGTTAATCAATGGAGGAATTCATCTAGTGTACTCAATGAACAAAATCAGTGTGAACATCTAATGTAGATAATGGACTACCTTCATACAATGCTTTCAACAATTTCATCCTCCAAATATTCATTTTCATTACAATATTCATAATGATTGTTGATACCTTCAAATTCTTTGTAGTTCCTAACCTGTAGTGAAATTATTTAATTTTAACTCCCAGCTGTTTCTGACATCACTAAGCCTGAATGCTTGAAACCGCAGTGAGTAAAACAGTTCTGAATTGTTTTAGTGTTCATTACTTGCCACTTCTCAGTGACGAAAATCACTGCTTTTTAAACACAAACACATGCAACTGACACTACTAAAAACTCTTCATTCTAAGCACGGTGTAGTGTCTAATGGCCACACAAGAACACACAACAAAACCAGTTAGAACTTTTTCAGCAACAGTCTTCCACCAGTGCTGCCAGGATAATCAAGGACACGACCCACCCATCCAACAGACATTTCGTCCCTCTTCCGTCTGGGAGAAGGTTCAGGAGCTTGAAGACTCGTACGGCCAGATTTGGGAACAGCTTCTTTCCAACTGTGATAAGACTGCTGAATGGATCCTGACCCGGATCTGGGCCGTACCCTCCAACTATCCGGACCTGCCTCTTGGTTTTTTTGCACTACCTTACTTCCCATTTTTCTATTTTCTATTTATGATTTATAATTTAAATTTTTAATATTTACTAACTTTATTTTTAATATCTTTAATATTTAATATTTGTAATCCAGGGAGTGTGAAGCGCACCAATTGTTTGGCGACAATAAAGTATAAAGTATATTGTCCCAACTAAATCAAGACAATCCTAGCAATTTTCTCGATTAGTTTTTGTTCTTAAAAGTCATCCCAAACAAATCGGGCTCCAATTAACCAGCGACCCAATTTACTGGGATCCACTGTAATCCCTTTGCTTTTAGTTCAGTAGTTCCAGAACCAAGAACACAACATAGTAACACCTCCTTTAATAATCAGAAAAATAAACACCAAGAGTAAAACCGCCTTTAATAATCACAAAGCTATAAGGATTAAAAAAATACAGAAAAGCTCAAGTTTCAATCATTCTGATCACAGCCACACGATTCAGATTTTTTCACAATGGAATATGGGACAAAATACCATTCTGGGCAAAGAAAGTAAGTAGGGTTTCAAATAAAACCTTGATTACGTTGCAGGTACATAGCCCAGTGCATGATTAAACAAGTATAACAAACAGGACACTAATGATCAATGACATAATGAACTAAACTGATTAACTGAAACAAACAGGTGTAGTAGAAATCAAGCTGGGTGAAAGACAACCAAACTAGAAGGTGAGGGTGAGGCAGATGTGACAGTCTAATCTTCAAATCACCATGGCAAGAGTGAGCATAGCAACAAGACACAAGGTGACAAGGTCCCACACAGGAAGCTGGTCAAAAAGGCTCAGTCGCTTGGCAGTCAAGGTAGTAAATTGGATTGACATTGGCTTTGTGGGAGAAGCCAGAGAGTCCAAGGAGAAGGTTGCCTCTCCCATAGCCTCTCCTTTCCGGGTGCAGTGATCACTGCAGGACCACTGTTTGGCTGGCCATGCAGGAGGTCACTCGCATATGGTCTCTCCTACACTATCGTGCCCACAGCAACACCTTCACATGGCATCCTTGTTCTTACCAAGTTTGCTATGTCATGGTGCAACTGAGTGTCCAGTGATATAACTGGGCTCATCAGTCTTGGGAGGCAGCCAGCCTCGGAGAAAGAAGACTCCAATACCCAGTCATCACAGCTCGTTGTGCCATTGTGACACCACTTTCAATGAATTATGGACCTCTTGCCCCTTGCCTAAGGGGGGGGGGGGGGAGAGGAGGAGGGAAAAAAAAAAAAAAAATCGGTCCACGTGCACCAATCCTTACTTCAAATCTACATAGCGCAGGCAGGAAGAAAAGTCCTACAGCAATGGAGAAGGGGCAAACAAGTGTTGGATGACACTGGAAGTTGCAGTCTCAACTCTGCATGTAGGCGGCTCAGGCCCATGGGTTGTCTATCTGTTGACCTGAGGCAACTATAGCATATGGCACCCCTCTGAGTGACCAAGCTGCCCTCTTCAGGGATAGCACTGCTTGTTCTGGATGGAGATGGACCTAGAAAAGGTGGTGACAAAAAGAAAGAAAAAACCCTCATCTCACCACCACCTGGTTGGATCATCATGGCCAATGGGCGTCTCAGTCAAGCAGCAAGAAAAAGGGAAATAAAAGTAGTCAACAGCTCAAAATGCTGTGCTGGAATGTATGCACAGTGCAGAACACTATAGAAGGTGATTGACCCCCAAAGATGCTCAACACTTGTAGCATGAGAACCAGCTCGGCTGGACATTGACATTGCTGCTACAAGTATGTTGTGCAGATCAAGGATCTTTGGTGCAGGCTATACTCAGGCAGCAGCAACAACAGGAACAGATTCTCAAGGGTGGGCTTCACAATCAAAAACACCATCGTTAATAAGCTTCAAAGCCTAACAGTTGGACACTCTGATCAACTTGTCCCCCTGCAAGACAATCAATTTGTCACATTGGAAGCATCTATGCCCCCACACTGCAAGCACACCCTGCTGTCAGTTGCGTTTTAGGGGGAGCTGACATCCCTCCTATTGGAAACATACAAGGCAGACAAGATCATCGTCCTACGTGACTTCAATGCCAGAGTGGGTAGAGGGTTTGGTGTATGTTAGGTCATCATGGTGCTGGAAACTGGAAATGTAAATAGGCAGTTAGCACAGAGCACCCGTTGGCCATTCCCCTCAAAGTATAACACTTTGCACACTGTTGTGGGGGAATGACCACAGAGGCCAGGTTACTGGCACTGAGCATAGGTCCATGGTGCAAAAGGGAACAAGGTACAAAAGGGGAGCAGTAGGGATCGGAGACTCATTCAGGAGAACAGACAGGAGATTCTGTGAACATGTATGGGACACCCGGATGGCACATTGCCTCCCAGGCGCCAGGGCAGGGACGTCTTGGAATGTGTCCACAGCATTTTGGAGCCAGATGTCCTGGTACATGTTGGTACCAATGACATAAGAAAGAAAAGCAGAGGTCCTGAAAAGAGAATTGAGAGAGCTAGGTAGAAAGCCGAGTTGGAGGCGATCATTTTCTTTAATTTCTCACTTACTTGCTAGCTTGTCCCTCGAGATCGAGGATGGCTTGTCCCAGTTCTGAGAGTTCAGAGGTGGCTAATGCAAGATCAGGGTGGGATATGCTGAATGGGACAGGTGGAAGGGGAGTTTGGTCACCTGCTCCGGGCTTCCCTGTACGCTCAGTGAAGGAACTCCATTGTCATTCCCGTAACTCAGGGGACTAGGATGTTAATGCTTCTTCCAAGGGAAGAAGCTCCACTATAGTGCAGCTTAGAAAGAATTGCTCTTTCAGGAGTCTATTGAACAATGTGGACTAGGACTACCCAAAGTTACAGCTGTTGACTTGAGAGAGGACACTAACACTGCCCATTTATCTTCCAGTGGAGTTGGAGGTTCTTGTTGAGACAAATTGCCAGTATCTCTCCAATGCTTTTATTGTATTAGAAGAGTAGCCGTCACTGCTGCCTGGTAGACCACAAGATTTTGACCTTCACACTTAATTCCTCATATAGTTGGTGATTTTGAGACAGGAGTGAACATTACTAACGAGAGGTGGTTCTTAGGATGTGAATGGTGGGACCATGTTATCCAGGGTCTTGTTCTGGAGCTTTACTATTGGTGGGTGATTTGATTTATTTTTTTTATATAAACATTGGGGGCAGCCTGGTTGAATGGCATTTTGTGAGGTTTCATCTGCAGCTTATATACTGCTCCAGATTCCTGCACCTGATGTCTCATTTCCAAACCTTGGACAATTTATTCAATGCAAAAAAAAAAGAACACAAGGAGGAACTCAGTAGGGCCAGGCAGATCTGTGGAAGGGAAACGGATGGCTGAAGTTTTGGGACAGAAGCCTGCATCCAGACTTGGGAGTTGGACTCAAAATGTACATGTGTAAGAATCATCTGTGAGTGCAGCTTAATGACTAGATCCATTCTACTGGGAACCTTGCTGGAGGTAAGGTGCAATCTTACCATGTGAAAGATTGATAACATATTGGGCAATGACACAGCTTCACCCAACACTAGTAGTATGCTTTAGGAATTAAGTGCATTGTCAAACTTTCGGTTAAGATCACAGTTTGCAGACCATCAAGATCTAAACATACAATGGAAATACATTTGAGAAGATTGACAAGAGTTAAAAGAAAACTGAGCGTTAAAAGGCTCCGCATAAAAATACCTCTGTAGTTGTTGATGCTACTCTCTGCACTTCTCTGGAGCAGTCACCTAATGAAAATCATGTCCACTATGATTCTAGATGGATACAATCCATACTGTGATTCTAGCAGTGACTGGGAGAACTTGTGGAATAATTAGCTGGTGACTTTCCTTTGTGGAGACCTCTCTGGAGGGTAGAAACCTGAAGTCCCACACCACCAGGTTCAGCAACAACTACTTCCCTACAACCATCAGGTTCTTGAACTGATCGTACACAACTTTAACCCTACTTCAACAGAGCACTACCATAATCTCTACCATGGACTTGTGTTCTTTGTGTAAAACAAGATCTTAATGCAAAAAGTCCTTTTCTTATTCAGTCTTGACTATTTCTTGGCTAATGTATATTTGTGTTGTCTGTAGCTTCGTGTCTGTGTGCAGCTGCACATTCTTCATTGCACCTGTACCTCACTACTTGACAGTGTATATGAACACCTTGACTTGTATTTACCCACAGACAGATATGGTCTTTGAGGATGGTCAGAGTTCCAGCTTCTCGAGGGTTCCCTGACACATCCTCTTCTTCCCAAATGTGGCAGTGAGGCTGTGCATTTGTGAATGAGGTGGAACCATCAGCCCCTTGGGTCTTGTCACCTAAACAACAGTCGATGGGTGGAAGGAGTATGAGGCTCAGCAGTTGGCTACTCAACATTTCTTCAGTGTTTTCAAGACCCTCTGAGGTCAGGAGGGTCCTTTGACTTCATTACACAAGTTACCCTGCTCAGCACCACCACCCTAATTGGCACGGGTGAAAAGTCCATGAAAACAATCGAAATACAAGGTTACAATATAGTCACCATGTACCAACTCAGTGCAGTGGGGTGGACCAAACTAAGCATTATACACATCCTTTGAAGAGATGCAACAAGGAAGCAGGATTGCCTGCCCACCCAGTTCACACAGATGATTAAGCACTTATACCAAGATGATCACACCACAACTCATGTAAGTTCTCCCCACATACTCATCAACACCATTATCCCCACAGGACTAATCACCAAGCTTCTAAGCTTGGGCCTCTGTACCTCCCTCTGTAACTGGATCCTTGACTTCCTCAGAGAGACTACAGTCAGTGTAGATTGGTAATAGCATTTCCTCCTCACTCACAATCAACATAGGCATACCTCAAGGTTACATGCTAAGTCCACGGCTATACTGTCTACACATAACTACAAGCTCTTCACAGCTCAAATGCCATCAGTAAATTTGTAGGTGTCACCACTATCGGTAAAATCTCAGGTGGCAACAAGGAGGCATACAGGAGTGAGAGAGATCAGCTGGTTGAGTGATGTTGCAACAACCTGGCACTCAACATCAACAACAGCAAGGAATGTTGATTGTGGACGTCAAGAATGGGAAGGTGGGAGAACACACATCAGTCCTCACCCAGAGGTTAGTGGCGGAAAGGGTGAGCAGCTTCAAGGTCCTGAGTGTCAACATCTCCAAGGATCTGCCCTGGGCCCAGTGATTGTACATGTAACATTACAAGATTTCCAACCCAATTCTACCACTCACCTCCACACTAGGGGCAATTCACAACAGCATTAACCTACAAACCAGCATGCATTTGGGATGTGAGAGAAACCAGAAGAGCTGGAGGAAACTCATTTAGTCACAGAAGAACATGCAAACTCCACTCAGATAACACTGATGTCAGGGTTCAACCCAGGACGCTGGAGCCCAATGGCAGGATAAACAAGTCACCAGCCGGATAATACCCCTTGGCTCCATCTTTCAAGATGCTCTCCTCTGACAGTACAGGCTGGGTTCCCTAATTGGACCTGGCACACCTCAACTCCAAGCATCTGTTCAAATTCTGCAACTTGATTTCTCAGTCTATCAGTCATCCATCTGTGCCATGTTTGGTTTTCTCCTTTGTTTCTGAGTGCAGGATGCGTCTAGCCTAGCCCACTGTTTGTCTTCCTGTTCTGTTCAACACCCAATGTTCTCACTCTCGAACTGCTTCCATTCAATCACTGATCAGATAACCTTGTTCACCGCTTACCCCACATTCACTGATTTTACTGCATCAGGATGTCCCCTTCCTCTCCCCACCCTGTAGCTTAACAAGCTTCTTTCGTCTGCTTCGCAGTACTGAGGTAGTCTCTGCAAACTGAAGACATGATAGCATAGTGGTTATCGTGATGTTATTACATCTCAGAGCGTGGAGTTCAGAGTTCAATTCCGGTGCAGTCCGTAAGGAGTTTGTACATTGCTCCCATGACTGTGTGGGTTTCCTCTGGGTGCCCTGGTTTCCTTCCACAGTCCAAGGGCATAGCGGTTAATAGGTTAACTGGTCATTGTAAATTGTCTAGTGATTCGGCAAGGGTTAAATTGGTGGGTTGCTGGATTGCACGGCTCAGACTGGAAGAGCCTGTTCTGCGCTGTATCTCTAAATAAAACTAACTGAAACGTTAACTCTGTTTCTCAGATGTGGCCCAACCTGCAGAGTATTTCCAGTATTTTCTATTTTAGTTTTAAATTTCTGATCATGCCTGGAAACCCAATTGTTCCAAAAATATAATTTAATCCAGATATATTGCCATTTATAAGTAGCAGCCTGAAAGGCTAAAAGGGGAGAAACGATATTGGCACAGTAGTAGGCACATTTTCAGCTGGCATACCTGGTACTATCTTCTTAATCAGAGAGTCTAACAACCAGAAGGACTTCTCTTCATCCTTGGTCACTATAAGCAAGTAGCCAGCAATAAAATTCATCCCCTGAAAAATAAAGCAATGAAAAATACATTATCCAGAAGAAAACGCCAATGAAAATTACTGGATGATAGCAGAGTAGCAATGGCTAGAATTTCTGGGAGAAATTCAGAAGGTGCAGGATAAGTACATCCCAAAGAGGTATTCTAAAGGCAGGATGACACAACTGTGGCTGACAAGAAAAGTCAAAGCCAACATAAAAGTAAAGATGAGGGCATATAATAGAGCAAAAATTAGTGGGAAGTTAGAGGGTTAGGAAGTTTTAAAAACCAGAGAAGGCAACTAAAAAAGCCAAAGGAAAACCTGAAGTATGAAGGTAAGCTAGCCAAAAAAATTAAAGAGAATATCAAAAGTTCCTTCAGATATGAAGTATAAAGAGAGGTGAGAATAGATATCGGACCACTGGAAAATGATGCTGGAGAGGTAGTAATGGAGGACAAGGAAATAGTGGACAAATTGAACAAATAGTTTGTGCCAGCCTTTACTGTGGAAGACACTTGCAGTATGCCAGAAGTTTGAGAGTGTCAGGGGATAGAAGTGTGTGAAATTGCCATTACTTGGGAGAAGGATCTTGGAAAACTGAAAGGTTCGAAGGGAGATAAGTCACCTGGACCTGGTGGTGCACAGCCCAGGATTCTGAAAGAGATGGCTAGATAAATTGTAGAGGCATTATTAATGATCTTTCAAAAAAATCAATTGATTCTGGCATGGTTCCAGAGGACTGGAAAATTGAAAATGTCACTCCACTCTTTAAGGGAGGAAGGCAAAAGAAAGGAAATTATAGGCCAGTCAGCCTAAGCTCAGTGGTTGTGAAGATGTTGGAATTGATTAAGGATATGGTTCCTGCGTATTTGGAAGTACATGATGAAATAGGCTGTAGTCAGCATGGTTTCCTTAAGGAAATATCTTGCCTGATAAATCTGTTGGAATTCTTTGAAGAAATAACAAGCAGGATAGACAAAGGAGAATCGGAGGATGATGTGTACTAGGATTTTCAGAAGGTCTTTGAGAAGGTGCCACACACGAGGCTGCTTAACAAGGATGGGATTACACTGGAGACGGTTCAAAGGAGGTTCATGAAAATTATTTGATGGCTCTGGGCCTGCACTCACTGGAATTCAGAAGAATGAGGGGAGACATCATTGAAACCATCTAATGTTGAAAAGCCTCGATAGAGTGAATGTGGAAAAGATGTTTCCTAAGACCAGAGGACATAGCCTCAGAACAGAGGGACATCCTTTTAGAATGGAGATGAGGAATTTCTTTAGCCAAAGTGGTGAATCTGTGGAACTTGTTGCCATGGGTGGCTGTGGAGTTCAAGTCATTGGGTATATTTCAGGTAGAAGATGATAGGTTCTTGATTAGTCAGGGCACAAAGAGATACAGGGAGAAGGCAGGAGATTGGGATTGACAGGGAAAATGAATCAGCCATCATGAAATGGCAGAGACCCAATGGGCCAAATGGCCTAATTCTGATCCTACATCTTATGCTCTTAAAAGAAATGTCATGAGAAGTTAAAATACAAATTTGATGGTTTAATTTTGGAAAAATTTCTATAACAGCCACAAGTGAAGCATCTTAAATAATGGAGGCTTAATTTTGGAATCATAAACAAGACTGCAGAATCTAGAAATGTGACAATAAAATAAATACTTCGCAGCATCCATGGAGAGAAAAAGAGTTAATATCGTAGCTCTGAAGCTTTTCCTCGTCTCTTGGAAGGACAGAGAAGGTGTCTGGAGGGATGGAACGAATCAATTGAATATCCCTGATAACATGTAGCCAGATCAAATGGATTAAGGGGGGACTCAGAGGGTAATTATTCTTCCTTGCCTCCCAGTAGTAGTGTTCTGGGATCTGCAGATCAGTTTGTATCAAAAAAAGAGAGAAGATGGTCAGGTCTGATACAGTCACATGCAGATGTGTACTGTGGCTCTTATTATTCATACCGATCCTTCACGAAGTTCACCCATGCTCACTCAAGTTCAATCTTCCTGTGCAGTCATTCTCCCATCGGAAACTCATGACAAACTCCCATTCTCACGGTTCAGCTCATGAACTAAAAGCTTCTACAACAGCCCAGTCGGCTTTTTTTGCCATAATTCCATCCACCCATTCAACCAGTTCTTGCAGCTCAAGATGCTTAAACACCTATCAGCCTGGCTCCCCTTTACTTTCAATGCCAGCATATCAGTGGTGTGGAGCGAGAGCCGGCACTGTGCAGTGTGCCTGGTATACACCTTTCATCTCAGTGTTTTCTCAATGGAGAAACACAAGCCATGCCTGGGTTATGAATATTCAATTTATACATCCGCAGTCAAGCATTCACAACATTAGTAAATTCAAAAGTTCAAAGTACATTCCTTTCTACAAACATTAGTTTGCCCTTTCTTTCTCCACTTGTAGAGATTGCTCTTAATATAATGTGCTTTTAATGCTGGAGGTGAGATTCGAGAGTGTTTAATATCATTTCCACTGCATAAATGTAAAGGAGAATGAAATAATTGTACTGTATCCAATGCAGCACAAAAAAAACACAATAAGATAAACACAATAAATAAAAAGTCACATGATAGCTTATATATGTTGATTTTACGTCCATATAGTGACATCAGGCATAGACTAAGGTGACCCTGACAGGAAATGATAAATTCGTGGTGTTTGGGGGTGTGGAGGAGTGGGTTACTGCGTGACGGTGTTGATTAGTCTTACTGCTTGGGGAAATCATTTGTTTTTGAGTCTGGTGGTCCTGGTGTGGAAGCTATGTACCCTCTTTCCTAATGGGAGTGGGACAAACTGTCCATGAGTAGGGTGGGTGGGATCCTTCATGAACTGGTTACCAGATAGTGATTTTTGTGCATTTTCTGACTGCCATGGATATTTGCAGAAACAGAACCTGATCATTACTGAGGGCAGCCTGTAATGTGTTTAACAATTAAGCGCATTTCTTTCATGTAATAACAATAGGTGGAAAAAAGAATTCCTGAACAAATAAAATTCAAACTAATACTAAGTATCAAGAGTATCGAGCCTTCCAAGCCACTCAGGCTGCAGGAACCCTTAGGTTCACGGGGTTTGAATATGAGTTTATGCAAGAGACCAGAAATTCTGACTTAGATTTAAAGTGCTATTCATGAATTTGTAACATCTGAAAGCATTTCCATTCTCTAAACCACTTCTGGTTGCTGTTAAAATGTGAAAGCTAGCAGAAAATTTGAGCTCCCACAACTTGTAAAGAGGCAAGTATTTTTACTGTTACTTGAGATTCAAACATTCACTGGGAAGAACTTCAATGCTCTTTTCCAACAGGAGACAAGAACTCTTTCATCATTTGTCCATGAGACAGTTGGAACCAGTTTATCACATCCCAAAATGAAAAAAATAGTTTGCTTCCTCCAGCATACAAATTAAAATGTTCACTGCTTTAGCTACCAGCATAGAACCTGCAGTAATCAGGCAAAGCAATATTGGAGAGCCATCTGACTTTCACAGGAAGAGGAAGTGCGATATGTCAGTGCAGGGTTCCTCTGTGGCCATTCCCCTCAGCCATAAGTACATTGCTTTGGATACAGCTGGGGTGGGGGGGGGGGTGAAGAATGGAATGACTTATCAGGGCACTACAGCAGCAGCCAGGCCAGTGGCACTGGTAACCACTTCCAAAGCTCAGCAGGGAAAAGTAAAGTCAGATGGAATGATCGTGACAGGAAACTTGAGTTAGGAAGACAGACAGCGAATTCTGTTGCCACAAAAGATGGTGTGTTGCTAGGGTACAGTATGTCCAAGAGGGAAGATGAGCAGCCAGATGTTGTGGTGCATATTGCCACCAATGACACAAGTAGAAAAGGAGAATAAGTTCTGTGCAGTGAGTATAGAAAATTAGGGAAGAGGGTGGAGAGCAGGACCTTCAAGGTAGCAACCTCTGGATTACTCCCAGTACCACATGCCAGTCACGGCAGGAAAAGGATGATAGTACAGATGAATGAGCGGTGTAGGGCACAGGGTTTCAAATTTCTGGATCGTTGGTGGGGGGGGGGGAAATGAAGATTTCTGGGAAAGTATGACCTATACAAAAAAGATGGGTTATACCTGAACCCAACGGGGACCAATATTCTTGTGGGCAGGTTTGCTAGAGCTGCTAGGGAGGGTTTAAACTAATTTGGTGGGGATGGTAACCAGACTGAGCATGGGGCAATTGGTATACACGTCATTGGACTGTGAGGAAGAGCAGGCTGATGATAGGGCAAAATTGCAGTCAGTGGGATGAATTAAAGTGTAACATGGGAGCAAAATTGAAAAAGGTGATAATATAGAACTGAAGTGTTATATATGAATGCACAGAATATACGGAATAACGTAGGTGATCTTGTAGCGCAGTTAGAGATTGGCAGGTGACTTTGTGGGAATCATTGAATTGTGGCTAAAGATGATCAAAGTTGGGAATTTAACATCCAGGGATACACTGTGTATTGAAATGTCGGGGTGGGATGGCTCTTTTGGTTATAAAAAAATAAATCAAATCCTTTCATTTTGTAAATGTTGGGAATTTGTAGAATGCTTACAAGATGGTTTTTTGGAGAAGCTTGCTGTTCAACCCACGAGGGCAAAAGAAATTCTGGATTGGGTGTTGTGTAATGAACCAGGTTTGATTAGGGAACTTAAGGTAAGGGAACCCTTAGGAAGCAGTGATCATAATATGATAAAATTCACCCTGCAATTTGAAAGGGAGAAGCTAAAGTCAGATGTAATAGTATAACAGTAGAGTAAAGGGAACTACAGAGGCACGAGGGGAGCTGGCCAAAGTTGATAAAGAGACATTATCAAGGGTGATGGCAGAGCAGCAATGGCTGAAGTTTCTGAGGGCAAATCAGCAGGCAAATGACAGAAAAATCATGAAGATGAAGTATTCCAAAAGGATGATGAGTCAAAGACAGTGTAAAAGCAAAAGGGAGGGCATATAACAAAAATTTGAGGGATATTAGGGGATTGGGAAGCTTATAAAAATGAACAGAAGACAAGTAAAAAAGCCATATGGAAAAAGATTAAATAAGGGAAGCTAGCCATCAATATCAAAGAGGATACAGAATGTTTCCCCCCAGATATAAAGTGGATATTGGACTGTTCCAAAATTTTACTGCAGAGGTAGCAATGGGGGACAAAGAAATGGCAGACGAACTGAATAAGTATTTGTGTCAGTATTCACCGTGGAAGACACTAGTAGTATGCCAGAAATTCAGGAGGAAGAGTGAGTGTCAGGAGAAGGTGCTTGGGAAGCTGAAAGGTCTGAAGGTAGGTAATTCACCTGGATCAGATGGGTGCTAAAAAATGTAGTTGAAGATTGTGGAAGTATTAATAAGGGTCTTTCATGAATCACCAGATTCTGGAACGGTTCTGGAGGACTAGAAAACTACAAATATCACTCTCTTTAAGAGGGGAAGGAGGCAGAAGAAAAGAAATGAAGGCCAGTTAGCCTGACTTTAAGGGCAGGGAAGATGTTGGGAGTTCATTATTCATGTTTTCGGGGTACTTAGAAACTCAATCTATCAAATGGTGAAAAGCCTTGCCAGAGTGGATGTGGAAGAGATTTTTCCTATGGTGGAAAGTCTAAGAATAGAGAACACAGACTCAGAATAGAGGGATGTCCTTTCAGAATGGAGGCGAGGAGGAATTTCTTTAGCCAGACTGGTGAATCTGTGGAATTCATTGCCACATGCATCTGTGGAGGCCAAGTCTTTATGTATATTTAAGGCAGAGTTTAAAGATTCTTGATTGGTCAGGGTATGATACGGGGGGGGGTGGGAGGGGAGAGGAGAGAGAAGACAAGGCGGGAGATGGGGTCTGTGGAAAAATGGATCAGCCATGATGAAATGGCAGAGCAGACTCAATGTACCAAATGACCTAATTCTGCTGCTATATCTTATGGTCTTGTGACAAAGCAGGCCAAAGTCAACATGGTTTCCATAATTGACAATCTTGCCTGACAAATCTGTTAGAATTATTTGAGAAATGAACAGACAGGATAGACAAAGGAGTCAGTGGATGCAGCCACTGGGGTTGGCATTGGGACAGTTCCCCCCCCCCCACCTTTACACGTCAATGTTTCGAATGACAGAACTGATGGTGTTGTGGCCAAGTTTGAAGCCTACAAAGATAGGTGGAAGGGCAGGTAGTGTTGAGGAAGAAGGACTTGGACCTAAGTTGACTAGAAGAATGGGCAAAGGACTGGCAGATGGAATATACTGTACGGAGTGCACGGTCATACGTTTTGGTGGAAGGAATAAAGGCATAGACTATGTTCCAAACGGGGAGAAAAAGTCTGCAAGTTAAACTTCAGGGAATACCGCATGTTGAGTGTGTGGTAAGGAATGCAAATGCAATGTTAGCATTCATTTTGAGAGGCCTCAAATACAAGAGAAAGGATGTGATGCTGAGGCTGTATAAAGCATTGGTCATTCTGCACTTGGAGTATTGCGAGCAGTTTAGCCCCTTACTTAAAATAAGATGTGCTGGCATTGGAGAGGCTCCAGAGGTGGTTCACGAGAATGATTCTGGGAACTAAAGGGTTAACCTATGAGTCGTATTTGATGGCTCTAGGCTTGTACTCACTGGAGTTTAGAGAATGAGGGTAATCTCATTGAAATCTATCGAATATTGAAAGTCCTAGATAGAGTGAATGAGCAGAAAATGCTTCCTATAGTGAATGGGTCTAGGACCAGAGAGCACATCCTCAGATAGAAGGATATCCATTTAGAATAGATATGAAGAGGAATTTCTTTAGCCAGTGGTGGTGAATCTATGGAATCCCTTGCCATGGGTGGCTGTAGAGGCCATGTCATTGAGTATATTTAAATCAGAGATTGATAGGTTCTTGATTAGTCAGGCTGTCAAAGGATCTAGGGAGAAGGCAGGAAAAAGGGGTTGAGAGGAATAATAAAATTAGCCATGATGGAATGGTGGAGCAGACACAATGGGCCTAACTGTACTCCCATGCCTTATGATTTTATAAGACCATTAACATGCTTAAGTATTAAACATGATATTTATAGTGAACAAAACATTCTCTCCCCCCCCAATGAAAAAATCTTGAATGTTAATAATGCCTTCGGAAGCTGCAGCTCTTTCACATGCTATGCTCTGAAAGACAAGAACTGAAAATCAGAATCAGGTTTATTATCACCTGCATGTGACACGAACTTTGTTACATTAGCAGCAGCAGTTCAATGCAACAGATATCATTACAAAGCTGCTGCCTCTCAGCTCCAGTGATCCGGGTTCGATAATGACCTCCGTTGCCTCTTCTGTGGAGTTTGTACGTTCTTCCTGTGACCACGATGGATTCTCCTGGGTGCCATGTTTTTCTTCCACATTTCAAAGATGCAAGTTAGTTGGCCCAATACAAGTTGCCCCTAATGTAGGCAAGTGGTACAATCTCAAGGGAGTTGATGAGAATATAGTTCTCTGTACAACTACCTCCCTAGCAGCACCATGGGTATATCCATACCTCAAAGGCAATTCAAAACCCATCTTTATCACCACATTCTAAAAGGCTTTTAGGCTGGGCAAAGACTTAATGATCTCTTTAATGTCTTAAGGACACACGGAACACCAAACCTGATCTTGCAACATGATTTCTGAAGGGCAGTTTGAGATTATCAAAACTCAGGGTTTTTTTTGGGGAAGAGTTGCAAATGAAACTAACTAATATTGTTTTCTACTGCAAAATCCTTACAATTTTCATCCTTTGAATGAAAATAGAAAAAATAAATTTTGTGCCAGGTTGGTGACTGTACAGATTGCCAAGTCACCCAAATTGAACCCTTTCCTCACTACAGAGCCAGGAGCCTTTCAGTGGGCTCCCTTTCTGAACATAACATTGTCAGCCTTTGTGCTGTCAAACACTTTCCCAAATCAGTAACACCATCACTGTCAGTGCACAAGAACTGCAAGGAGGGTGTAACAGCGCTAAAGAGGGTGCAGGGGAGATTCACGAGGATGGTACCAGGCTATAGAAAATTAGTTCCATGAAAGACTAGAGGCGCTTGATACATAGAAGTCTGGAGGTGTATCATTATGAGTGTGATTTATCAGCAGAGTGATTAAAGAGAGCCCATTTCCCTCTACAAGTAGATTAAAGACAAAGGCATAGATTAAATTGGTTAGATTAGAGGGGATTTGAGGATGTATTCTCTCCAACCACCACACATGACTGTGGGGGTCAGGAACTCATGCCTTAAAGAATGGTTGGGCAGAAGGCTACAAGTATCCTACAGCACAGAACCAGGCTCTTCAGCTCACACTGAACAGTAGGAACACTTTTACACAAAGTAATATTATGACGAACAGATACAGCAAGACTAAAAACAGGGAAGTAAAAGCACTGAGTGAGACAGGTTCATTCAATCAAATCACTCACCAGATTTGCACACTAACCAGAACATTAAACGTAAACACCAGAAAGCAATTTGCTTAACCTTCCATGGACACTAAAGTCATCTCCCCAAGTTATTCTCTCACTTCCGTATGGTACATCCATACTGCTCGTCCGGTTATTGTTCACTCTGCAAAAGACTTCTGGACACTGGATCAGTATTTGTGCAGATCTAGATCTAGGGATTAGACACTGATCTAGGCATCTAGAGCTGCACAAATGCCATTTTTCCCAAGATCAGGGCCACAGCAGCATAGTGGTTAACACGACACCATTACAGCTCAGTTTGTACTTCAATTACTACACCACGTGTAAAAAATTGTACATCCTTTCCATGAAGCACATGAACTTCCTCCCACAGTCCAAAGACGAATCTATTTGTAGGTTAGTTGGTCATTGCAATTCGTCCTGTAATTAAGCTAGGATGAAATTTGGGGCTGCTGGCTGGCACAGCTCGAAGGGCCTATTTTGCACCGTATCTCGAGATAAATAAAGATAAATCTTGTTATATGACTGACCGAATGCTGCCTACTATGATAAGATGAATTCTTGACCTCATACTCTAACTCATGCACTTTGTCTGCCTGTACTGTACTTTCTCTGTAAGTGTAACACATTTTTCTGCATTGTTATTTAACCTTCCAGTAACTGTACAGACCACAGTACGTGTGCCTGCAGCACTGTGTGCCCGACAGAGTGATCAGCAGCACTGGGGCTCCACAGGGGACTGTCTTGTCTCCCTTTCTCTTCACCATTTACACCTCGGACTTCAACTACTGCAGTCCTGTCATCTTCGGAAGTTTTCGGATGACTCTGCCATAGTTGGATGCATCAGCAAGGGAGAGGAGGCTGAGTACAGGGCTACGGTAGGAAACTTTGTCACATGGTGTTAGCAGGATTATCTGCAGCTTAATGTGAAAAAGACTAAGGAGCTGGTGGTGGACCTGAGGAGAGCTAAGGCACCGGTGACCCCTGTTTCCATCCAGGGGGTCAGTGTGGACATGGTGGAGGATTACAAATACCTGGGGATACGAATTGACAATAAACTGGACTGGTCAAGGAACACTGAAGCTGTCTACAAGAAGGGTCAGAGCCGTCTCTATTTCCTGAGGAGACTGAGGTCCTTTAACATCTGCCGGACGATGCTGAGGATGTTCTACGAGTCTGTGGTGGCCAGTGCGATCATGTTTGCCATTGTGTGTTGGGGTAGCAGGCAGAGGGTAGCAGACACCAACAGAATCAACAAACTCATTCGTAAGGCCAGTGATGTTGTGGGGATGGAACTGGACTCTCTCACGGTGGTGTCTGAAAAGAGGATGCTGTCTAAGTTGCATGCCATCTTGGTCAATGTCTCCCATCCACTACATAATGTACTGGTTGGGCACAGGAGTACATTCAGCCAGAGACTCATTCCACCGAGATGCAGCACAGAGCGTCATAGGAAGTCATTCCTGCCTGTGGCCATCAAACTTTACAACTCCTCCCTTGGAGGGTCAGACACCCTGAGCCAATAGGCTGGTCCTGGACTTATTCCCTGGCTTAATTTACATATTACTATTTAATCATTTATAGTTTATTACTATTTAATTATTTATGGTGCAACTGTAACGAAAACCAATTTCCCCCGGGATCAATAAAGAATGACTAGGACTATTGTTTTCCGCTGTACTACCTTGACACACTGACATGATGAAATGTGATCAGTATGGATGGCATGCAAAGCATACGTGTACAGTACATAGGACTACAACAGACCAATTTACCAACACTGCTCCCTCTAAGCTGCGTGTGTGCTCGCACAGTAACTAAAGCGTTCCTGCACAGAAAGTCTTCGTTACCGTGCAGCTGGAATTTGCTTCTAAATAAAGTGCTACACAGTTTTAAGGTTGTGTTAAAGAAATCTTCCTGCTCAGAGCAATGGTTGGTCTGTGCAGCTGTAAAAAATAAATAAGCACAGGGATGTTGTTTACCAACTTAAATGAGAATTGATTTATTCCTCAAATTCTACATCCGTGGGTAAGGTTTCCTCATTCATTATCAAGGATGACAAGCAGATTTTGCAACTAAGGCCTTTACCTCTACACCATCTTGAGAACTCACCATTTTAAATACTAGATATTACACACTGATGTTGGCGCAACACTTAAAAGAGCAGATGTTACATACCTGGCAATAGCCAATTGCTTTGTTGTGATTTCCATATGCCAGTAAAACATTGAAAAGTGGCTGCTGTAGGCAGGGATTAGCTGTTTTGCGAAACTGTACATTGTCAGGAAATGTTCTGTTAATGTCTGCAAACAAAAAAAGTTATTTGTGTTGTTTTTCCCAGTGTGACTGGATGAAATATTCCAAGGTCCCCAAGGCATTATTAAATGGTAGTTTCACTTATTTCATACTGATTCAGATCCAATCTTCATTGAATCAAGACTGAATGACAACCTTGAATTTTGAATCCAATATTTACATTTCTCTTGTGCACATCGTTCTGACATATTTTCACAACCACAAAGGTGGAGGAACTTCAGAACACCAGCACCTATGGGCTCTACAAGTCTATCGAATCAGAATTATCACTGACATCAAGTGAAATTTGTAGTTTTGCAGCAGCACAGTGCAAAGGCATAAAATCTGTACATTGCAAATATAACAGTGCAAAAATAGGAATAACTTTTTCAGTTTTAAGAACAGACTTCCTGTGCTATACAATGGACTTGACCTCACAATTTACCTTGTCACTGCCTTGCATCTTATTGTCTATCTGCACTGCGCTTTCTCTGTAACTGTAACACTAGATTCTGCAATCTGTTATTGTTTTTCCTTTGTACTAGAGGTACTGATGTTAAATGACCTGTACCGGTGGCAGGCAAAACAGTTTTTTTTTTTAAAAATACTGCTCCTTATATCAATAATAGGCCAATTATCAATTACCTTTCTAAGGTGCTTACTCTGACCTAAAATTGCATCATGGGGTCTAAATCTGGAATTTATAAAATAGGGCAAAGTTCCATTAAAATAAAGCACAAATGCTGTCCAATTGACACTCTCACCCAAATGAGATTAGTTGTTTGATCTTCAGCTAACTAGGCTACATTCTGCAAAACCAATTCCCTAATTTCTGTATTTTTGCTACTCTATCACCTATTAATATTTGTCTCAAAACCATATTTTTAAGAGGGTCTCCTTTACTCACTCCCATCCCATCCCGAGTCGACATAAAAATGAATGCAGTGAAAAAATTAGATTTAATATGACACCTCTGTGAAACTTGTTAGGCTGTTATGTAATATTAAAAAAGGCACCAACTATTGTAACACAAGCTGGATTGAAATGGATTTAAGGATAAACCAACACATTTTAGGAATACAAACAGGGTCGGCAGCCATTGAATATTAAGATGTTTATTCTAATAATACTTGTCCTGATCTTTTTCTAAAATCATAATTTACATCCGCCATTTTCAAGTTTGCTGGTGTAGGCTGAATCAAAGGTGATGACCAATCAGCATGTAGGAGGGAGACTGAAAATCAGGCTGAGTGGTGCCATAACAACAATCTCTTACTCAATGTCAGCAAGACCAGGGAGCTGATTATTGACTTCAGGACAAGGAAAACACACGCCCACGAGTTACTCCTTGGAGGGTCAGCAACTGTAAATTCCTCAATGTTATTATTTCAGAAGACCTGTCCAGGCCCCGCAGGCAAGTGCAATTATGAAGAAAGGATGGTAGCGCCTCTACTTGCTTAGGAGTTTGCAGGGATTCAGCAGGACATCCAAAACTTTGATAAACTTCTATAAACTCTAGGTACAGAGTATATTGACAGGCTGCATCACAGCCTGATATGGGAACACCAATGCCCTCGAATGGAAAATCCGACAAAAAGTATTGAAAACGGCCCAATCCATCACGGGTAATGTCCTCTCAACCATTGAACATACTTACATGAATTACTGTTGCAGGAAAGCAGCACCCATCATCAGGGACCCCACCAGCCAGGACATGTTCTTTTCTTGCGGCTGCCATCAGGAAGGTGGTGCAGGAGCCCCAGGACTCAGACCACCAGATTCAGCTACTGTTATTACCCCTCAACCATCAGGATCTTGAACCAAAAGGGAGAACTCTACTCAACTTCACTTGCCCCATCATTGAAATTTTCCCACAACCTATGGACTCACTTACAAGGACTCATCTCAGGTTCCCAATATTTATTGCTTATTTATCATTTTCTTTTTGTATTTGCACAGTTTGTCTTTTGCACGCTGGTTGAGCACCCGACTTGGCGCGGTCTTTCATTGATTCTATTGTGGTTATTATTCTGTTATAGATTTATTGAGCAGGCCTGCAAAAAAATTAATCTAAGGATTGTATATGGTGACATACACGTACTTTGATAATAAATTTACTTTGGACTTTGAACGCTTTTTTCCTTGTACAAGGGTGATCATTAAAATAGTTCAAACTCACACAAGTGTGCCTTCTAATCTACCTAACAATCTTATAAATACCCTTTGATATTCCTATAACTTGGGTAGTTTTGTATTATTTTATATTTAACATAGATACAGGTTTTTCTACCTCTGGATTTTCAGATGTAATGATTCTAAATGTGCAATTTAGAATCAAAGGGGAATATTGAATTAGACTACATAATTGTTATTCTCTTTGCAGTTTAACTTTCTTATGCCTGCTTGTATTTTATATAATTACCCATGTAAATGCAACTGTTCAGTGCATCCAAGTGGTTAGAGTTCTTTGTATTGTTCTGGAAGCTTCTTGGGAATTGCATTATTTGAATAGGGGCTATCTGATTAACTCTCATCTGCAAATCTGAACAGAGTGTCTGTTATCTATGGTATAACAGCAGAACACATTGGCTCGCCATCTTTATTCTTTTTATCTCCATGTTCTTTCCTGCTCGTTACTAAACTCTTGCTGTTCTCCATTTTCAATTCCTTTGTTCTCGCTGTTCTTAATAAAACTATTGTGAAGCAACAAGTTTTATGCCTCATTCTTGATTTCTGAAAGAACCTCTAGTCAAAAACGTCTGAACTCATCAATAGCAAAATAATTTGCTTATGGTAATTTAAACACATTTATGTTAAGTTCCTTTTTTGTGAGCTATCTGATGTTTATAATTAATCACCTGGGAAGAAGTGAAGAAGGGTGGGCAGGCAGGCACAGGTATCTGAAGAAATCAGTGAAACCAGCTAGGCACGGTCTTTCTTTGCACTACAGGACTGTCCTTTTCATTTAGCTATCCATTTTCACAGATACACAGCTTATTGTCCATCTTTGATCGTCCTTACACAGCGATGACAAGTGACCTTCTTAAACCTCTGCAGATCATCTGATGAACCAGCTCTTCTGATGCTGTGGGGCAGGGAGCACTAAGATTTTGATTCAATGATGGAGGACTGGCAACGTTATGATTCAAGTGAGTATGATGTGTGACAGAGGAAACCGGCAGGCAGTGGAGTTCAAATGCTCCTGCTGCCCTTCTCCTTGACAGTAGAAATTCACAGCTGGGAAGCTGTTGTTAGAACAACATTCCTGAAGAATTGCAGTCCGCTTTCAAGCTGGCTCACAGCCACACCGTCCATCATTCCCCAAGTCACTTTCAAATACAACTATCCTAGTCCCCCTCTACCCATCTCTGCTACCTGTATTCAACCCAGATTAATCCCCCCCTGTCCATTACTTCAGAGCTCTGACCTACGTTGCTGCCCAGCCTCCCACATCTTAATTAAAATAAATTACATTGCCCTGCAGGACATAAATGAGCAACTAACCAACCCTGCTTAAAACCTCCATTGTTAATACTTGCCCTCCTACCACCCCACCAGCCTCCACGCCCACCACATAATTCTTTCTAACTTCTACCATCTCCAACGGGATCCTATCACATCATCTCTCCCCCACCCCCCAACCACTACTTTCTGCTTTCCACAGGGATCGCTCCTACTGATCTCCCAGCTGGCACTTATCCTTGCAAATGGAACAAATGCTACACTTGCCCCTACACCTCCTCCCAAAATACCATTCAGGGACCCAAAGAGTCCTTCCAGGTGAGGCAACACTTCACCTGAGAGTCTGTTGGGGTCATCTATTATATCCAGAGCTCCAGTGTGGCCTCTTGTACATCAGTGAGACCCAACATAGATTGGGAACCACTCCGTCCACCAGAAAAAGTGGGATCTCCCAGGGACCACCCATTTGAATTCCACTTCCCATTCTGACATGTCAATCCATGGCCTCCTCTACTGTCATGATGAGGCCACACTCAGGTTGGAGGAGCAACATCTTGCATTCTGTCTGGGTAGCCTCTAAACTGATGGCATGAACATTGATTTCTAGAATTTCCAGTAATGGCCCCCTCCCCCTTCTCTATCCTCATTCCCTTCTCTCACCTTATCCCCTTGCCTGCCCATCACCTCCCTCTGGTGTCCCTTCCCCCTTTTCTTTCTTCCAAGGCCTTTATCCTCCCATTAGATTCCCCTTTCTCCAGCCCTGGAGAATCTCTTTCATCAATCAATTTCCCAGCTCTGCTTCACCCTTTCCCTGTCCAGTTCACCTATCACCTCGTGTTTCTTCCTCCTTTCCCCCCACCTTTTAACTCTAACTCCGTATCTTCTTTTCTCCAGTCCTGCCGAAGAGTGTCCGCCCAAAATATCGACTGTACTCTTTTCCATAGATGCTGCCTGGCCTGCTGAGTTCCTCCAGCGCTTTGTGTGTTCCTTGATAATACTTGGGCTATGAGTATTATTTATTTCATACATCATACCAAGCCACAAAATTCTTCTGATTCCACACCCTTGTGACATTTGACAATGTTAAATGCTGTTATGTAAATAGAAACTATGGAGATTTTTTTTCAAAACATGAAAGTAATGAAATAAAACAGTGAGATTAGAATCTATGATATAGGGATAAAATACAAACAGCCCTGGAACAAGACAGAAGCATTGCACAGGTTTCTGAAACTAGGGCCAAAAGCAGTAAATGGGTGAGGGAAGTCAGAGGCATGGAAACAGGCCATTTAGCTGATCACATCCACACCAAGCAGAGTGAATCAACATGCACTACCTTCATCTTCCAGCACTTGATTCATAGCCTTCTACGCCCAAGCAAGGCAAGTGCTCATCTAGTCACTTCTGTGACTCTGCTTCTACCACTCTCTCAGGCTGCTCCAGGTACACTCTAGGTGAAAAGAGTTCTTCCTTAGATCCTCTCTAACCCTTACCCTAATTCTAAATCCTGTCTTATCCATCTCTGACAATAGGAACACCTTCCTGTGGTCTACCCTATCTAATTTTATACATCTCAATCATTTTCCACTGTAACCTCTCTTCTCCAGGTAAAACAAACCTAGCATCTCCAGTCTCTCCTTGCAACTTAAATGCTCCATCCCAGGCAATATCCTTTTGAATCTTCTCTGCCAACAGAATCAGAAGATTTCAAGAGCCAGTTCTAACTGTGTTAATGTGTAGTGCATGGCTTCACTGTAAAAAGATGTTTTTTATTCCATTAGATTAAAATGAAGATTCAACTATAATTAAATTTAAGTAACTGGACAAAATCTTAAAGAATGCGAAAAATTAGTAACGGAAGGACATTTTAAAATAGCCATCATGCACAGGACAGAACAATGATCCACGGTTTAAACAAAATCTGAAACAGAAGGGAAATTACAAAATAATCTGTTCTCTTTCATACCTTATGCAACACCTTCTAAGTCACAAGTAACTCTCAAACAAATTGGAAAAAGCTTTACACTTTAAGGGAAATATAGAGAGAATATTCTAGGGTTGGGGGTTGGGGAATCAACCAATGAGGCTATATAAGTAGAACTTAGAAATAAATGGGTGATCATGTTGATGAGACTATACATGAGGTCTCCAATAATCGTCAAGGGCTGGATGAGCAAATATGTAGGGAAAATTGCACACAGGTGTAAAAATTATAAATGTAGGTCATTTTAACCAGCTTATATTGACTGGGATTGCCAGAGTGTGAAGGGTTTAGAAGTTGCAGAATTTGCTAAGTGTATCCAGGAAAGTTTCCTGAAGCAATGTGTACATGGTCCTATCAGAGGATGGGCTGGTCTCTTCCCAAGATGAGGCTATGAGGTTGCAGAGGATTCTCAGAGACAGAATCTATCTGCATTTGTAAAGGCTAATGAATCATGGGGATAGTCAGCATGGCTATGTGCATGGGAAATTAGGCCTTGCGAATTTGACTGTTATTTTTGAAGCAGTCACCAAGACATTTGACAAGGGTCAGGCAGGGCAGGACAGTAGATATTGTCTACATAGACTTTAGCAAGGCCTTTGACAAGGTCTGGAACATAGGATCCAGAGTGAGCTAGCTAACTGCATACAAAATTGTCTTAGAAGCAGGAGGCAGAGGGTGGTAGCGGGGGGGTTGTTTTGCCAGAGTGCAGGTCTGTGACCAGTGGTGTGCCACACAGATTTCTGCCAAGTCCCCTGCTGTTTATCATAAATATTAATCAATTAGATGAGAAAGCAGGTGGCCCGATTACCAAGTTTGCAAAAGACATCAAAACTGATGTCAGGGAAAAAGGTTGGCTAAAGTTACAAGAGGATTCAGGTCAAATGGAAAATGTGAACAAGGCAATGACAGATGAAATTTAAGTCAGACAAGTGCAACATGATGCATTTTAGATAGCTTAATCAGGGCAGAACTCAGAGAATGAAAGGGCCCTGGAAAATGTTGTTGAACAGACACCCAGGATACATGTACATAGTCCCCTGAAATTAATAATGCAAAAAGACAGGGTGGTGAAGGCTCATCAGCTTGCCTTAATCAGATGGGACATCAAGTACATTGAGTTGAGAAACCATATTATAGCTGCATATGTCATTGGTGAGACCATGCTCTTCCAGTTGCCATACTACAAGGAGGAAGTGATTACATTGGAGAGTGTGCAGAAAAGATTCAAGGATGTTGCTGAGACTAGAGAGCTTGAGTTATATGGAGATTGGACTGGGTGGGACTGTTTTCTCTGGAACAAAGGCAGCGGAGGGGTGACCTTTTAGATGATTAGAAAGTGGAGAGGCATAGAAAAGGTAGATGGTCACAGTCTTTTCCCCAGGGTAGGAGAATCCAATATTAAAGGCAACAGATTTAAAGGGAGATTTGAGGGCCATGTTTCTTACACACTTATACTCACTCACTCTGATTGGTGGATATGAAATGAACTGCCACAGAACATTAGTACAAGTACCTTGATAGAAAAGATTAAAGGTAAATGGGCCAAATATAGACAAGCATCTATTTATTGAGATATAGCACGGAACAGAGCCTTCAAGCCGCACCATCCAGCAACCCCTGATAGAACCCTAGCCTAATCACGGAACAATTTACAATGACCAATTAACCGGTACAAGTCTTCCGAATGTGGGAGGAAACCGGAGTACCCGAGGAAAAGCCACACATTCCATAGGAAGGAGGTACCGATGAAGTTGGAATTAAACTGAACCCCAGCTCTGAGTGTTGTGCTAACTACTACGTTACTCTGACACCCAGTAGGACTAGCTTAGGTAACACCTTGGTCAGCATGGGGATGTTGGACCAAAGAGCCTGTTTTCATGCTGTGACCTATAACCAATTTTAGGAAAATCTTGATAATGCACCTCCTTAGTATTGGTCCTAGCTCAAGCCCACTACCACTACAAAAAAAGAGACATCAATGCAAAGTATTGAAAAAAAAATGTCCGGAAAGCATCCAGCTTGTGACATGCATCTTATCTGCATCAAAATATTGCACCATTAATTTATTGCAAATTGCCCCAAATAACTATGACAAAACTGATAGATAGCAAACCCAGAAATAACTAGAAATTAGCAACTCTTCATTTTTCTCCATCAAACCTTATCATTAAAGATTCTGCTCCAACTTCCTTCAGTGACCAGAAGATAATTTGGGCTGCTTGTTACGCAGACTGGGGGGAAAAAAACAACCCAAGTGATAAATACAAGACATACCAAGTTCTGTGCAACAATTCAAATGGTTCTGTTTATTATCAACTGTAGACCTTAATCCTGCCTGAGCTTTTTTCCTAATCGTCATCCAGCATTAGGGGATGCAATTTTATGGCCTAAGACAGTCAGCTCCTTCAAATATCCTGACTACTTCAGCCACACCTCTCAAAATGCTGACCTCTACAGCTAAGCTCAGGCTCCCCTTCATGTCACACACCACCCTGACCCGAATTATTTTTTTCCTTGTTACTCCCGTGTCTAAACACCGTTCTCAAAGGCATTGTGGGAATACTGTCAACAGAAGAACCACCGTGGATGAAGGCAGCAGCTCAGTCAGGATGCATCAAAAATACTGGGTTTGCCTGGGATGTCAGGATCCAATACACAATTGAACAAGTTTCCATTCCATTCCAACAGAAACAAGCTTTACTTGAACATAGTTCAGACTCTGCAGATTGCAAGGCTTTTGATTCACACCTGCGCAGAGGATTAGTTGGAAACTTCAAACCTATGCACTGGTCCACAGTCTGACAACTCTGATCCACAGGAATAGAGTAATGGAACAGATAGCATTCAGTCAGGGTGGTGGGGTGGAGATACGCCTCCACCAAAGGAGGTAGAAAGCACTCCTTCCCTCCACTAGCCTGTAGATCACCCTTGAGCAAGTTGTATCATCTGCTTAGTCCTCTGATCAGGGTCATGTCAAGCCACAGGAGCAGCTGGTGCACATCGCAAGTTCTGGTTATGTGACCACTGATGTCAGGCAGACAATCTGAAAATTATTGATAATGGCTAGGGTCACCCATCTTGTAAAGATAATGCCCCGAAGGTGGCAATGGCAAGCCACTTCTGTAGGAAGAAGATTGCCGAGAACAGTCATGGAGACTCTGATCGCCCACGTATATATATGTGTCATGGCACATATATATATGCTTTTTGTTTTGCTGGTGGGTGGGGGGGGGAAGGGGGATTGTTGCTTGTTGCCGCTTATGTGCAGGAGGGAGGGGAGCTAGGGGCGTGGGAACCTTGGGGTTCTCACATTTAACTGTCGTTCATTCTTTGGGGCACTCCTCTGTTTTCGTGGATGTTTGCGAAGAAAAAGCATTTCAGGATGTATATTGTATACATTTCTGACATTAAATGTACCTTTGAACATAATGATGATAACACCAGTTCTGTTAGTAACTCCACTATTGCAAAACCACATCACGGTTCATACCAGAAGGGACTACAACTTCACCTTAGATGCAGTACAATATCAAAGTGTGGAATCACAGCATGCTGTGTAAATACTGACAAATACAATGCAAGGTTATGGGTGCCAAAGTGACATCTTGTTGACAGAAGCACACTGCTAGAATTGTTAGCATCCTCCATTTGCTTTAATCACCAACTGCCATTTAGTCTAATGTTTTAAGAGAGGGCACAAGAGGGTATAGTTTTAAGGTGCTTGGAAGTAGGTACAGAGGAGATGTCCGGGCAAGTTTTTTTTAAAAACACGCATAGAGTGGTGAGTGCGTGGAATGGGCTGCCGGCGGCGGTGGTGGAGGCAGAAATGATAGGGTCTTTTAAGAGGTTCCTGGATGGCTACATGGAGCTTAGAAAAATAGAGTGCTATGGGTAAAGCCTAGGTAATTCTAAGATAGGGACATGTTCGGCACAGCTTTGTGGGCCGAAGGGCCTGTATTGTGCTGTATGTTTTCTATGTTTACTGAGATTTGACATCCTTTATGGGCCTTAACATGTGAGCAATTTGCAGCCACGAGAATATTCTGTGAAAGGAAACTAACACCTTGGAGCAATTGGAATGTGATTTGGTGCCTTGTAAGCTTGATAACTGTCAGTAACTAAAATACTACCTAATTACCACGGCTGGTGCAACATAATGGTGCACAGGGTGTAACATTCTGGAAAAGGTAAATTAAAGCCCACCTTCGTTGGTTTGTAACTTGTGGGCATACACATGTACATATGCACATGTAGAGTTTTGGAAACCATTAAGATACTCCAGCATTATGTTTGAACGGTGAAAGCCGCAATGAGATGCGAAGAGAGTCACAGCCTTCAATGGGCTGAAGCCTTACTGAGTATTGTAAACTACTTCAAGCACCCTTTTATGTAGCCATCAATTTACTATTTCCTCTGACCTTGCCTCCCTTATTCTTTCCTCTCTGTAATTATGTCAACAAGAGGAAAGAAAGCAGTTCACTTTCTTCTACGAATGCTTATCAATACTCTACCTCTGTTAATTTAGCCTTGGGATTACATGCAACCAAACACGCCCACCTCCTCGTTTCTCTTCCTCTAGCTGTTCTTGTATACCACCTTTTTCATCCCACGTGCCACTCTTCATCCAGAGTTGCTGACATGTCAATATTCTCTGTCAACAACCTTATTTCCTCCCAGCCCACTCCACCCACTGTTCACATCAACACCTCAGAGGATTTGTTCGGTTCTAAAATTCACAACAGGTGGCAAGACGGGCAAAGGAGGACATAGTTTTGAACTTAGCATATATAGTAAATACAACAATTCGTAAACTCAGCAGCAGATACAGCACCTTCACACCTTTCCGGACTGCACCACTTGACTTCCTGCCACAATCCCATGTTAAAATGCTACGCACATTTTTATGATGGAAATTTTGCAGTGTACACAGATTGCAAAACAAGACACCAGATTCACACTATTCTCTAATAATCCTTGAAATTATTGTCTTGTATTTTGTCCTTGAACATCTAAAATTTTAATATCTGGTATAAAAGGGACTAACTAAAATAAATAGTTCCGAGTGCTTCACACAATGCAGTACACCTGTTGGCATAAAACAGCAATTAACTCCCAAGTTTTCACATATTATTACAGATAGTTATTATTAATATATTAGTTAAATTTTGTGCATGGTACCTGTTCTTATAGATTCAATCAGCTTTGGATCTTCCTCTGTTTCCAGCATCTTCTTATAGTAAACCGGGTTCCTTTCCATCTGTTCCTGGGCTCCACTGACAGTCATCCAGATGAGACTACGATATTCATTTGGAATGCCTTTTCTAATGTATCGTTTTACTTTAATGGGAATAAGAGCAAGTGGTCAATATTCTAAACACAAGTAAACATGATGACTCTCACAACAACAGGAATTCTGCAGATGCTGGAAATTCAAGCAACACACATCAAAGTTGCTGGTGAACGCAGCAGGCCAGGCAGCATCTCTAGGAAGAGGTACAGTTGACGTTTCAGGCCGAGACCCTTCGTCAGGACTAACTGAAGGAAGAGCTAGTAAGAGATTTGAAAGTGGGAGGGGGAGGGGGAGATCCAAAATGATAGGAGAAGACAGGAGGGGGAGGGATGGAGCCAAGAGCTGGACAGGTGATAGGCAAAAGGGGATACGAGAGGATCATGGGACAGGAGGTCCGGGAAGAAAGACAAGGGCGGGGGGGGGGACCCAGAGGATGGGCAAGAGGTATATTCAGAGGGACAGGTCTAAAGGGACAGGCCCCTTTAAAAGGTGGCATCCATCACTAGGGTCCTTCACCATCCAGGACGTTCTTTCTCAACTTTGACAATCCAGACATCGGAAGTCTGGAGAGGAGGGGAACTTCAATCAGGTCCACTGCCTGAGAAAAAAAAGGCTGGAGCAGTTTGCGGCAGCATATTATAGCTTTGACCAGTGGCCAGTCAGCATTTGGGATTAGCATCAGTAAGAGCAAATTAAAGGCAGGCAGGGGTAAGCGTAGCAGCCATCTCATCAGTTATCATCTGAGTGGACATACAGTGGTGATCTTAAGGCTTTAGCTCTTCAAGGTTTCAGCAAAGCGAGGCTTCACTCAGAAAACAAAGAAAAGCTCAAGATTTTTCCTTTTCTTTATATCTGCTCAGCTAGGTAGAGATAACAGGCAGGATAATGGAATGCTCCTCTTGCAGGATATGGGAAGTCGGAGACCTCCAGTATATCTGACCACTACAACTGTGAGAAGTGCATCCAGCTGCTGCGTCTAACAAACCACGTTAAGGAGTTGGAGCTGGAACTAGATGGACTCCGGGTCATTCGGGAGGCTGAAGGGGTGACAGGTAGGAAATATAGAGAAGTAGTTACACCGAAGATGCAGACACAGGGAAATGGGTGACAGTGAGGAAGGGGAAAGGAGTTAGGCATCCCCCTCAACAACAGGTGTATCTGTTGTAGACCTACAGAAGGACTTAATCAATCCTTTCATTTCTTCTACCAAAACGCTTGACCATACACTTCCTGACATTGTATTCCATCTGCCATTTCTTTGCCCATTCTCCTAATCTGTCTATTTTCTAAATGGAGAGAAAATACAAAAAAAAACAGGCACAAAGGGACTTGGGAGTCCTTGTGCAGGATTCCCTAAAAGTTAATTTGCAGGTTGAGTCTGTGGTGAGGAAGGCAAATGTAATGTTAGCATTCATTTCAAGAGGACTAGAATATAAAAGCAAGGATGTAATGTTGAGACTTTGTAAAACACTGGTGAAGCCTCACTTGGAGCATTGTGAGCAGTTTTGGGCCCCTCACCTTAGAAAGGATGTGCAGAAACTGGAGAGGGTTCAAAGTTCACGAAAATGATTCCAGGATTGAATGGCTTGTCATATGAAGACCGCCTATTGGCTCTGGGCCTGTTTTCACTAGAATTCAGAAGAATGAGAGGTGATCTCATTGAAATCTATCAAATGGTGAAAGGCCTTGATAGAGGGGATATGGAGAGGATGTTTCCTTTGGTGGGAAAATCTAAGACCAGACAACAGTCTCAGAATAGAGGGGCATCCTTTTAGAAAGGAGGACTTTCTTTAGCCAGAAGATGGTGAATCTCTGGAATTCTTTGCCACAGGCAGCTATGGAGGCCAAGTCCTTATGTATATTTAAGATCGAGGTTGACAGATTTTTGATTGGTCACGGTGTGAAGGGATACGGGGAGAAGGCAGGAGATAGGGGCTGACAGGAAGATTGGATCAGCCATGATGAAATGGCAGAGCAGACTCGATGGGCCGAATGGCCTAATTCTGCTCCTATATCTTATGGTGTTATTACTACCATCAGGGTGGTGGTACAGGAACATGAAGACCACACATTCAATGATTCACAAACAGCTTCTTCCCCACTGCCATCAGATTTCTGAACAGTCCATGATCGTTACTTTATGATTCTGACATTTTGCACTATTTATTTCAGTAACATAGATTTTTGTCTTTACATTATACTGCTGCCACAACAAATCCAATTCGGTGATATTAAAGGAATTCTGAAGTCACCCTGAGCTACCCCATATTTGAAGAATACACAATCTAATGTTGTTGCTATTCAGAGTGGAACTATCTGGCAAAGAACTGCCTTACATCTCACTTTGCATATGACAAGAATCTTCACTGACTTACTTCTTTATCTCTGGATGAAAGAGCTTTTCAATTTGAACAGATGCCTTTAATAAATCCTTTCTCTTTGGTCAAAAAAAAAACATGCTTCACTGCACTCAGAACAGCTGAATTAGTAGACTGTTACTTTATTAAAACTAAGTCCAATTACAATCTTCAATCTGTATGGAGCAACTACGATTTGAAAGCTTAACCTCACTCAAAATAAAAATCAACTTATTTCAATCAAGAATCTTCACTAAGCAGGCATAAAGAGTCAAAATACAAAATTTATCCAAATTCAATGTAAAGAGACGCTGCAGTGTCTGATACTAGAGAACAGATAAAATATTTGCATGGGATTTCAAAAAAACTGGTTTGGTGTCTCTGGTATGAAGGCAGGCAGGTGTAACCCAATGAGCTGGCTAAAATTATAAAGTTTTAATTGTGAACACACTCACACATGTGAAGAGTCAAGGCAGGGACCATACACAAGAAGTAGCTACTAATAAATCCAGAAGGAATCGAGTGTGAAAACAAGCAGATGCTATGATTCAAAACACTCGTTTGTTATGTGCTGCGTCATATATCGTGGGTGATCATGCTCTTTTCATGACCATGATTGTTCTTGGCAAATTTTTCTGCAGAAGTGGTTTTCCCTTACCTTCTTCTGGGCAGCAACTTCACAAGATGGTGACCCCAGCCATTATCAATACTCTTCAGAGATCATCTGCCTGGAGTCAGTGGTCACACAACCAGGATTTGTGACACGCACCAGCTGCTCGTACGAACATCCACCACCTTTCCCATGGCTTCACGTGACTGATGGGGGGTTGGCAGCGGTGGCTAAGCAGATGCTGCACCTTCTCAAGGGAAAATTGCGGGCTAGCGGAGAGAAGCAGCGCCTTACACCTCCTTTGGTTAGAGATGTATCCCCTCTCTGCCATCCCACTGATTCATGTAAATGGCATTTTAAAGGGAAGGTAAATAAAGATATAAAGGAAAAGAACAGACAGGGTAATAACCATATAACAATTACAACATGGAAACAGGCCATCTTGGCCCTTCTAGTCCGTGCCAAACTCTTACTTTCACCTAGTCCCACCGACTTGCACTCAGCCCATAACCCTCCATTCCTTTCCTGTCCATATAGCTGTCCAATTTAACTTTAAATGACAACATCGAACCTGCCTCAACCACTTCTGCTGGAAGCTCGTTCCACACAGCTACCACTCTGAGTAAAGAAGTTCCCCCTCATGTTTCCCCTCAACTTTTGCCCTTTAACTCTCAACCCATGCCCTCTTGTTTGAATCTTCCCCACTCTCAATGGAAAAAGCCTAACCACGTCAACTCTATCTATCCCCTCATAATTTTAAACACCTCTATCAAGCCCCCCCCCCCACAACCTTCTACGTTCCATAGAATAAAGACCCAACTTGTTCAACCTTTCTCTGTAACGTAGGTGATGAAACCCAGGTAACATTCTCGTAAATCTTCTCTGTACTCTCTCTATTTTGTTGACATCTTTCCTATAATTCGGTGACCAAAACTGTACACAATACTCCAAATTTGGCCTCACTAATGCCTTGTACAATTTCAACATTACATCCCAACTCCTATACTCCATGCTCTGATTTATAAAGGCCAGCAAACCAAAAGCTTTCCTCACCACCCTATCCACATGAGATTCCACCTTCAGGGAACTATGCACCACTATTCCTAGAACCCTCTGTTCTACTGCATTCTTCAATGCCATAATAGGGTGCTATTATGTAAATTTTATGGAAGGAAGCAGTAGCAGATCAGTTTTCTCAATGCAGAAGGAATATATAAAAGAGTTTTCAAATGTTGCCTAGCCATAAGAGTCAGAGTAAATATAGCACATATACATGTCCTTTGGCCTAACCTGGTTCACGGTGACTTTAAGTCCCAAATTCCGGCATTCAGCCTATATCCCTCCAGTCTCCTCCCTTCCCCATGTGTCTATCTAGATGCTTCCTAAAATGTTACTATTCTACGCAGTACTGGTAGCTCATTCTATATCCTTCCATCCTCTGAAGGAAAACATTGCCCCTCAGGCCCCTTCTAGATCTTTCCCCTCTCATCCCAAATCTATGTCCCCTAGCTTTGGTCTCTCCTCCTCTGGGGAAAAAACTGTTAAAGTCCACTTTTCTTAAAGTCTCTCATAACTTCAAACATTTCTATAAGATTGCATCCAGCCAGACAGGGTACCTGGACATACTAAAGACCTGTGCTGATCTACCGGCTGGAGTGTTCACAGATGTTTAACCTCTCGTTTCAGCAGCAAAAAGAATATGGGAAACCATAAACAAGAGAAAATCCACAGATGCTAGAAATCCAAAGCAATACACAAAAATATTGCAGGAACTCAGGTCAGGCAACATCGATGGAAAAGAGCAAACAGTCGATGTTTTGGGCCGAGACCCTTCTTCAGGACTGGAAAGGAAAGGAGAAGCAATCAGACTAAGGTGATGTAGGGAGGGGAGGAGGAAGTACAAGGTGGCAGGTGATTGGTAAAACAGGGAGGGGGGAGGCGGCAAAGTAAAGAGCTGGGGAAATTGGTGAAAGAGATAAAGGGCACAAGAAAGAGGAATCTGATAGAGGAGGATAGAAGACCATGGAAGAAAGGGGGAGGAGCACCTGAAAGAGGTGATGGGAAGGTAACAAGAAAAAGTATGAGGGGGAAACATCATGCAAACAGTAACCGTAAGCAAATAGCATTCCGAACTGAAGCCTGCAAAGAGTGTGAGCTTTTAACAGCGGGACCAAAACAATACACAGTACTCAGAATCACATTTACCTTGTATGAGAGAAAATTTGTTTTGTCACAGTGATACAGTGCAAAGACAAAATTACTACAAATTACAATAAATAAAGTGTTAAAAAAAAGGACCATTCAGAAAGCTGACAGCAGAGGGATAGAAACTATTTCTGAATCGTTGAGTATGTGTGTTCAGGCTCCTGCAACTCTGCCCCGATGGTAACAGCAAGGGGCAGTTTAGTAGGCTCTCCATATTAGATTAGATTATTAGATTATGAGGACACTCAGTCATTTATTGTCATTTAGAAATGCATGCAAGCATTAAGAAATGATACAATGTTCCTCCAGAGTGATATCATAAAGAAAAACAAGAGAAACCAAAGACCAACACTGACAAGACCACATAATTATAACATAGTTACAGCAGTGCAAAGCAATACCATAATTTTGATAAACAGCAGACCATGGGAACGGTAAAAAAGTCTCAAAGTTCCGATCGACTCCTAATAGTCCCCGATAGCAGGCGGCAGAAGGGAGAAACTCTCTCTGCCATAAACCTCCAGGCACCGACAACTGTCAATGCATTGGAAGCACCCGACCACAGCTGACTCTGAGTCCGTCCGAAAACTTAAGAGCCTCCGATCAGCCCTTCGACCCCATCCTGGCCGCCGAGCAACAAGCAAAGCTGAGGATTCGGGGCCTTCCCCTCCGGAGATTCTGGATCACACAGTAACAGCGGCAGTGCAAAAGGTATTTCAGAAGTTTCTCCAGATGTCCCTCCATTCTCTCATGTCTGTCTCCATCAAATCAGGATTATGCACAGCACCCTACTTGACAGATTACAGATATCATTCACCGGAGTGGCCGTGCAAGCTGCGTCGTGCCGCCATCTTCTCCTCCTCCTCCACACGCCAAGACAATCTCCACATCTAGTTCCTCAATTCAATACCTTTCCCCAAAATAAGAAGATTTTCTCACTCACTCGTCAGTCTATAGAATCACAGGAATATTTGGCATAAAAAAGTACACTCGGCATAACTCACCTGGTGTTCACACACCACAGGTTAGGTTCTGCAAGATTTTATAAGAATCTCAGACTTCTTAAAGCACATCTTTCTAATAATTTTCTCTCATGTATTTACATACAGTAGAACTCCTGAACAATCAGATGCTGGATTATCAAAGATATAATGTTTGGGCATCTGGCACTTATTCATCCAGACTGGGAGCCAGAGATCTAGAGAGCAAGTAATTGTTTGCAGCCAGAGGCAGGGTTGTGGACTGGAACACTAAAGTTAGGAATGTAGGTAGGCTTGTGGCTAGTGCCAGGTCTGGAGTGCTTGTATATTTCTTGCTCCCTGTAAATTTGCTACATTCACTGGAAAGTGCACTATATTATCACATAAGATTTAAAAAAGGAAATAACTTTCTTGAACTGCAACTATTTTATTTCTTCAACAGCAATTAAGAATAGGCATTAAGTTGTGTTTCTAGTGATGCCCATGTCCCATGCATGATAAGCAATGTCTGGACAGAGTGTATGTGCAGCATATAGTGAAAAAATTCCTTAATTGGGTGGCAGCATTAAAGTGCATCTTACAGAAAAATTAACTTGGAAGTATATTTAAAAATGACAGATTCTAATGATATTTTTCATGTTTTGGAAGAAGCTGCACACAGTGTATGAAGTCAAGTGTCTGCAATTTTAAGATTCCAGCATGAAATAATCTAGCGTCACACTTTGGAAAGGAGAGGAAGTGTCAGAATAATACATTTAGCACATGGAACACTGATCTTCATCAGTTGGGGCACCAAATACAAAAGTAGGGAGGTTATGCTCAAACATTATAAAACATCTGTCAATCCTCAGCTGGAGTAATGCATGCAGATTTGGTCACTGCACATGGGAAGATGTGATAGCACTGGAGAAGGTGCAGAAGAGATACACCAATATGCTGACTGTGTTGAAGTCTAGGATGAAGGACAGACTGCAGGAAACATTTCTTCATCTCAGGTTTGGACCAGTAGTGCTCCACAAAGAAACCTCTTGCTTGTGATGACTTGTGACAAAAATGTATATGGGTCGCTTAGTAAGTTTGCAGATGAGAAAATCTGGGAGTTGCAAACAGTAAAGAATGTCAGAAGACACAGGAGGATCTAGAGCAGTTACATTTATGAGTGAAAAAATAGCAAGTATTGGTGCTGCTCTTTGGGAGATGAATGCAAGTACAAATCGTTACTGTCATATTTATGAAAGGTACAGTGAAAAACTTGTTCATACATAATTCATTACAGGGTATTGAGGCAGAGCAAGCTAAAACAATAACAATGAAGACTGAAAAGCTACAGTTAGAGAAAGTGCAGGTAGACAATAAGGAACAAGGTCATAACGAGGTAAACTTTGAAGTCAAAAGTTTCTTATTGTATGACTACTGAACAGCACAACAGTGGGATAAGAGCTGTCCTTGAGCTTGGGAGGGGCAGAAAACAGAATGCTTGGGTTGAGTGGTGTCCTCAATTATGTTGGTTACCTTATCTGGGCAGCGAGAACGATAGACAGAGTATATCGATAGGAGGCTAGTTCCCATGATGTGCTAAACTGTGTCTGCAATTCTCTGCAGTTTCTTGCGGTCAGAGGTAGAGCAGTTGCCATACCAAGTTGTGCTGCATTCAGATAGGATGCTTTTTATGCTGTATCAATAAAAATTGGTCGAATTCAATGGGGACAGGCCAAATTTCTTTAGTCTCCTGAGGAAGTAGAGGTGAAGAGCTTGCTTGTTGGTGTGAATAGACCAGGACAGACTTTAGTGATGTTCACTTCTAGGAATGTAAACCTCTGAACTCTTTCAACTTCAACAATGCTGATACAAACAGGAACGCGTGCCACACTATAACCCACCCCCATCTTCCTAAAGACAACAACCAACTCTAATGTATTGTTGACATTGAGGAACACATTTCACTAGGTTCTATACATTTCTCCAGGTACCAGTCCATACCTCTGAAAGTGGCAATGTAAGCAGGAGGTGCTAAGGGTAGAATTTGGCATATATCCCCTCATCAATCAAGGCACTAAGGATATGAGTCAGGAACTCATGTTACTGTTGCATAATACATTGTTTAGGCTGCACTTTAGAGTACAGTGGATTTCTGGTTGCTGCATTACAGGAAGGATGTGGCTGCTTTGGGTGCAGAAGTGGTTTATCAGAATGTTACCTGGATTAGACTATATTAACTATATGGAGAGGTTAAACAACCTTGGACTGCTTTCTCTGGAGTATCAGAGACCAATGGAAAACCTGACAGAAGTTTATAAAATTATGAGAGGCATAGATAAGGAAGAGAGCCAGAATCCTTTCCAAGGACAGAAATGTTGAATACCAGGAGATATGGCTTTAAGTTGACAGAGGGAAATTTTAAAGATGTGTGGGCAAGTTTTTATTTTTTTTAAGAAAACACAGAGTGGTAGTTGTTTGGAGCAAACTGCCAGGGGTGGTAGTGAAAGCAGATACAATAGTACCGTTCAAAAAGCCTTTAGATAGGCACACAAATATTAAGGGAATGGAAGGATTTGGGTTGTGTGCAGGCAGAAGGAATTAGCATAGTTTAGGATCATGCTCAACACAGATGCCATGAGATAAATGGCCTGTACCCTCTTGTACTGCTCCATTTTCTAGTCGTATCAGAACCAAAACCAAAGGATATGGATTTGTGATAGGGGAGAAAATATTTAGAGGGGATCTGATAGCTATAAGTACCTGAAATACACAGAGTGGTGAAAGAGAATTGCAGATGAAATACAAGTGTCTAAAACAAACAAACAAACAAACACACTTGAAGCAATTAAGTAAAGAGGTGGAACACATGGGATGGGAGTACAGCTGGGTTCCCATCATTCAGCAGGGACAGAGTGGGCTGAATGGTCAATTTCCATACTGACTCGATTGCAACAAGAGATTAACACAAGGGCTTAACACAAGGGAAAGATGCAGAATGAGACTGCTCAAAATGTTAAAAAAATGGGATGAAGTACAACTAACACGAGAAAATCTGCAGATGCTGTAAATGCATATGTGTTAAGATAAAGTACAGTTTTTACGATGTGACAAAGTATCTGACATGTCATATCTCAGCTTACGTGAATAGCAACTGCGCATCTCCACATACTGATTTTAATGATTAAAGGCTTGCAATTAACTCACCCACAAAGAGTCTGAACAAGTTGCTGATTAGCATCAGGACCAAGAAGCAGACACCAGATATAGAAAAACATATATGAGAGCTGATAAAGGAGCATTACCAACAAGCATTCATGTCTTTGGGTTGTTGTCAGCTGTTCTGTATAATTATAAAAGGTCAGGACTGAAGCCATAATGTGTGCATCTCAGTTGAAAAAGTAGTGGATTGCTATCTGACAATGATGATCTTCCCCAGACAAGACAACGAATCATGTTTCTTTGTGCAAACAAAATGAATATTTCCAATAATCAAGTCGAGGACGGGTGTCTTCAAGAATGACAATGGCTGCAATCCTGCTTACACCTGGAAGCTCTAGTCTTCTGAGCACAGAGTGCAGTCCAATCTTCCCTTCCAGCTAAGTCCCAATCTAGGATTTCCTGGGCTGTGGACAATTCAGACTTTCTAATCACCGGCTGAGGAATCTGTTCACCTTGTCTGCATCAATTCAAGCTCGTTTAAATCAACATGAAGAACTGACAGTTAAATTTTCACTGGTTTAATTCATTTCATTTAAACATTTAACATTTTTCTAATTGCATGTCGGCAGTGTTCAGCTCTTTAATTTTAAGGCCTTTTTAAAAAAAAAATCATCTTCATTTTACTACACAGACTCATTAAAAAATACAAGCAATTTAAACAATGGTGGGGAAGCAGCAGTTGCCACAAGCTCAAGAGTTCAGGGCCAGGCTGCATCAAAAAGTGAGCTCCAAAGATTAGCAGTTACTGAGTTTAGACTGCTCACTGATTAATGGAAGGTCTTTTCCTTGATCCAGTTCATGCTGTTGAACTCTGAGGAAACTGTGCCGTATCTTGGAATACTGTTGGATAAACACAACTTGACTTGCTTTAACTAACAAAGGGGGATACCATGACAACATCTGATCAGTGGCAGGACTATCGGTGAACCGAGGTGGAAGATTTGTCACAAAGAAAAGCAGATAATGCTCAGGACTCCAGCCAAGAGATACAAGGAAAATTAACAACCATTCACATTATCTCACTGTAACAGGCAAACAAGTCTAAAAAGATGTACTACTAGCATATACTGTGCATATCTCTTTTTTTCCTGAAATGAAGCAATCAACGACAGCAACCACTCTGAAGTTGCTTACAAGCCAGAGCAGGTACAAATAACAGTCCCAAGACACATTAGTGAATCAGATAGGTTTTTAATGACAAACTTGGGTTTTTATGTCACTGTCACTAAAGTCGTTTGTTGATTTTATTTTAATGCTTCAGCTGCCAAAGTGAATTCAATCTCCTTTCTGCTAACCACCAAACTATCACACCCCATGGACTATAGATTCAAGCTTCAGCTTCAGAAATCCAAGTGAATATACAATTCAAACAACTCCATCATAGGAAATTAAGTGCTGCAACGTTGACTTTTGGTAAGTTGGTTTATCATTGTAATGTGTACTGAGGTACAGTGGAAAAACTTTTGCACACCATCCATACAAATCATTTCATCACAGCAGTATGGAGGTAGTACAGGGGGAAAATGACAATGTAAAATAAAGTATCACAACTACAGAGAGCACAATACAGGCAGATAATAAGCAAGGCAACAATGTGTTAGATTGTGTGGTCAAGAGTCCACCTCACAATACGAGGGGGCCATTCAAATAGTTCCAGAAGACTGGTGGGTGGCTAATGTTCCACTGTTCAGAAGGATATCAAAGACACACTAGGGAACTACAGGGAATGAGTCCAACTTCAGTTGTAAGGAAGTTACTGCAGGGGATTCTGAGTGACGAGTGTGTGAAACAGAGGGACTTGGAGTACAAGTATACAGTTTGCTGAAAACAACTGCAGAAGTAGACAGGGTAGTGAATGAAGAAGGTGTTTAACACACTGGCCTTCATCAGTCAGGACAATGCTGCAGTTTTCACAAATCATCGATGATGCACTTGGATTATTGTGTACAGTTTCATATTGAAGAAAAGACATCGTCAAGCTGGAAAGTGTGCAGAAGACCCTAATACAAAGATGCTGTCTGGATTACAGTGCCCGAGTTACAGGGAGAGGTTGGCTATGAGGGGTATGAATAAGATCACAATCATAGTCTTTTTCCCCAGGGATGGGGGAATCCAAAACTAGAGGGCATAGATTTTTAAAAAATCCAAGAGGTAATATATTTATACAAAGGTAGCTATTATTACTCTTCATTATGCTCTGCTGATTAGGGCAGCAATGAAGGTTCCTATATCTCTGGTGGTGTTCAGGGCTTCATTGTGCCAGTAGCTTCCTCTTGGCTTTCACTACTGTCAGTCATGAAAGTCCTGGGTGCAGACTCAGGAATGCTGTCACACTCAGATGTAAAAGGATTCTTCATTGCTGTTCCCGTAACAATTTTGTTTTACCAATCAGGGTTGATAGGCCTGAGCTGAATGCCCCGAACCTGGAGGACCAGTGGACCATTTTCAGTCTTTGACCTGCTTGGCATGGGTGATCCTACCCCTGACTCCAGCCAACATAGCTCACTGGGTCAATGAGGCACACAAGCCCCTAAACCATGACAACCATGACCATAGCCCTAACCCTACCCTCTTTTAGGACAGAGGGTAGTGATTACCTGGAATAAACTGCCAACAGAAGTGGTTGAGATGGGTACAATTGTAACATTTAAGAGGCATTTGGATGGCTATATGGAGGGGAGGGGTTTAGAGGGTTATTGGCCAAATGCAGACAACTGGAAGCAGCAGGGAGAATGCTACAGTCAGCATGGACCAGTTGGGCTGAAGAATCTGTTTCCATATGTGATTACTCTATGACCAAGTTATGCCGGAGACTGGTGCTGGTACATACTTTCCAGCTTTCTTACCTTCTGCCAGTGGGAGGGAGAAGGAGGGAGAATGTTTGGGATTGGTGAATTTTTTTAACATTAGATTGGCTACTTTACTGAGTGGGTTGTGGGGTAGAAATACATCTCTACCAAAGGAGTGCAAGGCACTCCTTCCCTCTGCTAGTCTTCAGATCACCTTTGGGCAGGGTGTAGCACCTGCTTATCTCCTCGGTTAGGGTGATGTGAAGCCATGGGAACAGGAGATGGGTGGTCACATGAGCAGCTGGTGTATATCACAACTCCTGGTTATGCAACCACAGATGCCAGGCAGACAATCTCAGAGGAGTATTGATAATGGCCGGGGTCAACATCTTGTAAAGACTCTGCACAGAAGGTGGCAATGGCAAACCACTTCTGTAGAAACATTTGCTAAGAACAATCATGGTCATGGATTGAGAAAAGAATAACAACAGCGTAAGTGGGGGGGGGGGTCTTCCCCACAGGCACATAGTACAGACTGATGGAAGACCAGGATCAAACAACACAGCACATAATGATGATGATTACTTTACAGCAGAAGCAAGAAAATCATATTGGAAATCCAACAAGTTCCAGCCAGTAAAACCAACAATATCCTGCAAACTTCATTAAAATCGAAGTTTTTTGTCTGATGTACAAGTACATGCCATGTACATGTAATGAAAAATTTACATGCAGCAGCATCACAGGCACATCAAATAAACAGCATTCACAAGAAAAAACAAATTATACAAGAAACAACTATCAGAATTTTAGAAAAAGACAAAGTCCATTTTAGTGCAAAGTGTTCACACTTTGCTAAACTCCAGTGATTAGGGTTTTGCCTATTGGCTGAAGAACTGAAAGGTTGAAGTGGCTGTGTTTGAACTGGCTGGAGTTGGTCTTGGGTACCTCCTGCCCAGTGGTAGGCGGGGGAAGATGCGCTGCCCAGGCGGCGGGGGGGGGAGATGCGCTGCCCAGGCGGCGGGGGGGGGAGATGCGCTGCCCAGGCGGCGGGGGGGGGGGAGATGCGCTGCCCAGGCGGCGGGGGGGGGAGATGCGCTGCCCAGGCGGCGGGGGGGGGAGAGATGCGCTGCCCAGGCGGCGGGGGGGGAGAGATGCGCTGCCCAGGCGGCGGGGGGGGAGAGATGCGCTGCCCAGGCGGCGGGGGAGATGCGCTGCCCAGGCGGCGGGGGGGGGGGGAGATGCGCTGCCCAGGTGGCGGGGGGGGGGAGATGCGCTGCCCAGGTGGCGGGGGGGGGGAGATGCGCTGCCCAGGTGGCGGGGGGGAGATGCGCTGCCCAGGTGGCGGGGGGGGGAGATGCGCTGCCCAGGTGGCGGGGGGGGGAGATGCGCTGCCCAGGTGGCGGGGGGGGGGAGATGCGCTGCCCAGGTGGCGGGGGGGGGGGAGATGCGCTGCCCAGGTGGCGGGGGGGGGGAGATGCGCTGCCCAGGTGGCGGGGGGGGGGAGATGCCTGCCCAGGCGGCGGGGGGGGAGATGCCTGCCCAGGCGGCGGGGGGGGGAGATGCACTGCCCAGGCGGCGGGGGGGGGGGAGATGCGCTGCCCAGGCGGCGGGGGGGAGATGCGCTGCCCAGGCGGCGGGGGGGAGAGATGCGCTGCCCAGGCGGCGGGGGGGGGAGATGCGCTGCCCAGGCGGCGGGGGGGGGAGAGATGCGCTGCCCAGGCGGCGGGGGGGGGGGAGATGCGCTGCCCAGGCGGCGGGGGGGGAGAGATGCGCTGCCCAGGCGGCGGGGGGGGAGAGATGCGCTGCCCAGGCGGCGGGGGGGAGAGATGCGCTGCCCAGGCGGCGGGGGGGGAGAGATGCGCTGCCCAGGCGGCGGGGGGGGGAGAGATGCGCTGCCCAGGCGGCGGGGGGGGGGAGAGATGCGCTGCCCAGGCGGCGGGGGGGGGAGAGATGCGCTGCCCAGGCGGCGGGGGGGGGAGATGCGCTGCCCAGGCGGCGGGGAGGGGGGGGGAGATGCGCTGCCCAGGCGGGGGGGGGGGAGAGATGCGCTGCCCAGGCGGCGGGGGGGGGAGAGATGCGCTGCCCAGGCGGCGGGGGGGGGAGAGATGCGCTGCCCAGGCGGCGGGGGGGGGGGAGATGCGCTGCCCAGGCGGCGGGGGGGGGGGAGATGCGCTGCCCAGGCGGCGGGGGGGGGGGAGATGCGCTGCCCAGGCGGCGGGGGGGGGGAGATGCGCTGCCCAGGCGGCGGGGGGGGGGAGATGCGCTGCCCAGGCGGCGGGGAGGGGGGGAGATGCGCCGCCCAGGCGGCGGGGGGGGGGAGAGATGCGCTGCCCAGGCGGCGGGGGGGGGGGAGATGCGCTGCCCAGGCGGCGGGGAGGGAGATGCGCTGCCCAGGCGGCGGGGGGGGAGATGCGCTGCCCAGGCGGCGGGGGGGAGATGCGCTGCCCAGGCGGCGGGGGGGGGGAGATGCGCCTGCCCAGGCGGCGGGGAGGGGGGGAGATGCGCTGCCCAGGCGGCGGGGGGGGGAGAGATGCGCTGCCCAGGCGGCGGGGGGGAGAGATGCGCTGCCCAGGCGGCGGGGGGGGAGAGATGCGCTGCCCAGGCGGCGGGGGGGAGAGATGCGCTGCCCAGGCGGCGGGGGGAGGAGAGATGCGCTGCCCAGGCGGCGGGGGGGGAGAGATGCGCTGCCCAGGCGGCGGGGGGGGAGGTGCGCTGCCCAGGTGGCGGGGGGGGGAGAGATGCGCTGCCCAGGCAGCGGGGAGGGGGGGAGATGCGCTGCCCAGGCGGGGGGGGGGAGAGATGCGCTGCCCAGGCGGCGGGGAGGGGGGGAGATGCGCTGCCCAGGCGGCGGGGAGGGGGGGAGATGCGCTGCCCAGGCGGCGGGGGGGGGAGGAGAGATGCGCTGCCCAGGCGGGGGGGGGGGAGGTGCGCTGCCCAGGCGGCGGGGAGGGGGGGAGATGCGCCGCCCAAAAGATGCGCTGCCCAGGCGGCGGGGGGGGAGATGCGCTGCCCAGGCGGCGGGGGGGGGGAGATGCGCTGCCCAGGCGGCGGGGGGGGGAGATGCGCTGCCCAGGCGGCGGGGGGGGGGGAGATGCGCTGCCCAGGCGGCGGGGGGGGAGATGCGCTGCCCAGGCGGCGGGGACAGGGGGAGATGCGCTGCCCAGGCGGCGGGGACGGGGGGGGAGATGCGCTGCCCAGGCGGCGGGGGGGGGGGGAGATTCGCTGCCCAGGCGGCGGGGCGGGGGGGAGATGCGCTGCCCAGGCGGCGGGGGGGGAGATGCGCTGCCCAGGCGGCGGGGGGGGGGAGATGCGCTGCCCAGGCGGCGGGGAGGGGGGGGAGATGCGCTGCCCAGGCGGCGGGGACGGGGGGAGATGCGCTGCCCAGGCGGCGGGGGGGGGAGATGCGCTGCCCAGGCGGCGGGGGGGGGGAGAGATGCGCTGTCCAGGCGGCGGGGGGGGGAGAGATGCGCTGTCCAGGCGGCGGGGGGGGGGGAGATGCGCTGTCCAGGCGGCGGGGGGGAGAGATGCGCTGCCCAGGCGGCGGGGGGGAGATGCGCTGCCCAGGCGGCGGGGGAGATGCGCTGCCCAGGTGGCGGGGGGGGGGGGATGCGCTGCCCAGGCGGCGGGGACGGGGGGAGATGCGCTGCCCAGGCGGCGGGGGGGGGGGAGATGCGCTGCCCAGGCGGCAGGGGGGGAGAGAGATGCGCTGTCCAGGCGGCGGGGGGGGAGAGAGATGCGCTGTCCAGGCGGCGGGGGGGAGAGAGATGCGCTGTCCAGGCGGCGGGGGGGGAGAGATGCGCTGCCCAGGCGGCGGGGGAGATGCGCTGCCCAGGCGGCGGGGGAGATGCGCTGCCCAGGTGGCGGGGGGGGGAGATGCGCTGCCCAGGCGGCGGGGGGGGGGAGATGCGCTGCCCAGGCGGCGGGGGGGGGAGAGATGCGCTGCCCAGGCGGCGGGGGGGGAGAGATGCGCTGCCCAGGCGGCGGGGGAGATGCGCTGCCCAGGCGGCGGGGGGGGGGGAGATGCGCTGCCCAGGTGGCGGGGGGGGAGATGCGCTGCCCAGGTGGCGGGGGGGGGGAGATGCGTTGCCCAGGCGGCGGGGAGGGGGGGGGAGATGCGCTGCCCAGGCGGCGAGGGCGTCTCATCATATAGGGGGCAGAGGCCACCACTCTCCACAGCTTCTTACCTTCCTGTGCATTTGAATTGCTGTACCAGACCATGATGCAAACAATCAGGATACTTTCAACAGTATATCTGTAAACGTCTGTTTGCTGTTTGATAAGCCAAATCTTCTTAAAGCAAATAAAGCCAGCAGTGCAGTTTACTTATTCATTTACTGCATGTAGGTGCTGGGCCCAGGAAACGTCATCCAAAATTTCAACACCCAGGAATTGAAAGCTGCTGACTCCTCAACGTGATCTGGCACATGTTCACTCTCCTTAAAGGGAATCAGCACTGTTTTCCTGGTATTCGACAAGAGGTTGTTTTTGTGGAACCACTCAACCAGGTAACCTATCACGCTCTAGTAAGCTGACACATCGTCACCTGTGATTCATCCACCATAGCTGAGTCATTAGGAAATTTCAATAAATTGGAGTTGCACTCAGACACTCTCATGTGTGCATACAGTAGAGCAGGGAGCTAAGCATGCAGACTTGAGGTACACCTTGTTCATCACTATGTGGCTGTTTGCTTCCCATATTTTAACACTTCAGGTGCACTAAAGTCCTTTGGTATGCATTGAATTTTTTAAAGAAATTTTCTTTAAAAAAACAAGTGAGATGCTTCCCTTTCCAAAGTACAAATGATTTGTCAATCTTTTCCCCAATTTGAACCTTCACATACAAACCCCATGAAGTCACATGAATAGTTTTTCTATAACCCACTCAGGGTAGAAAAGAATCCAAGTAATACCCAAAAGCCAACCTTGGTTCCAACGTCGCACGTAATATCTGAACACTCCGAAACCCTGCCATGCTTCTACAACTGTAAAGGCATGAAGACAAAGGAGGAAAATTATCTTTGAATTTATATTTTAATGACTGTTTGATGGAAATAAGCAATATTCTTGCACAAAGCAATAATTTGAAGAGAGCAATTTTACTTTTTTTTTAAAAAATGGTTACTGAATTACCATACAATTTGATGAATACATGTATGCACTCTCCTTAGCCAATTCACAATTAGATACAAGACCACAGAGATGGGAGAGTTTTGGGGCATTTAGCCCATTCTGCCTAATCCATTTTCCCTCTCAAACCCATCTCCTGCCTTCTCGCTGTAACCTTTCACACTCTGACTAATCGAGAACCTATCAACCTCTGCCTTAAATATACCTAATGACTTGGCCTCCACAGCTGCCTGTGCCAACAAATTCCACAGATTCACCACCCTCTGGCTAAAGAACTTCCTCATCTCCATCCTACATGGCTGTCCCTCTATTCTGAGAATGTCCTTGACTCCCTCCCCCCCCCCCCACCAAATATAGGAAACATTCTCTCCACATCCACTCAATCTATGCCTTTCATTCTCCTAAATTCCAGCGAGTACAGGCCCAGAGCCAAACACTCCTCATCTGATAACCTTTTTATTTCTGGAATCATTCTCGTGAGCCTCCTCTGAACCCTCTCCAATGTCAACACATCTTTTCTTAGCTAAGGGGGCCAAAACTGCTCATAATACTCCAAGTGAGGCTTCAACAGTGCCTTAAAAAAGCTTTAGGATTATATCCTTCCTTTTATATTCGAGCCTTCTCAAAATGAAGGCTACCATTGCATTTAACTTCAACACCAACTCAACCTGCAAGGTAACCTTTAGGGGATCCTACACAAGGACTCCCAAGTCTCTTTGCAACTCGTATTTTTGAATTTTCTGCCTATTCAGAAAATGGTCCTTGCTTTTGTTCCTTCTACTAAAGTGCATGGCCATACACTTCTCAGAACTATTCCATCTGCCATTTCCTTGTCCATTCCCCCAATCTGTCGAAGTCCTTCTGCAGCCTCTCTGCTTTAGCACTACCTGCCTCTCCACCTTGCCTTTGTATTGTCCACAAAGCCATCAATTCTGTCATCCAAATCATTGACATATAATGTAAAAAGCGGCCCCAACACCGACCCCTGTGGAACATTAGTCACACTAGCCAACGAGAAAAGGCTCCCTTTATTCCCACTCTTTGCCTGCTGCCAATCAGCCAATGCTCTATCCACACTGGTATCTTTCCTGTAATACCATGGGCTCTTACCTTGTTTAGCAGCCTGAAGTGCAGCACCTTGTCAAAGGCCTTCTGAAAGTCTAAGTACATAATGTCCGCTGATTCCCCTTTGTCTATTCTGCTTGTTATTTCCTTAAAAATTCCAACAGGTTTGCCAGGCAAGACTGTCAATTAAGGAAACCATACTGACTTTGGCCCATTTCATCATGTGCCTCCAAGAATCCTAAAACCTCATCCTGAACAATTGACTCCAACATCTCCCAAACCACTGAGGTCAGGCTAACTGGCCTACAATTTTCTTTCATCTGCCTCCCTCCCTTCATGAAGAGTGGAGTGGCATTTGCAATTTTCCAGTCTTTTGGAACCATTCCAGAATCTAATGATTCTTGAAAGATCATTACTAATGCGTCTACAATCTCTTTCAGAACTCTGGGGTGTAGTTCCATCTGGTCCAGGTGACTTACTTTCAGACTTTTTAGCTTCCCAAGCACCTTCTCCCAAGCAGTAGCAACTGCACTCTGTTCTCCACCACCCCCAACCCCCGACACTCTTGAGCTTCTGGCGTACTACTGGTGTTGTCCACAGTGAAGACTGATGCAAAATACTCATTTAGTTCATCTGCCATTTCCTTGTCCCCCATTACTACCTCTCTAGTGTCATTTTCCAGTGATCCGATATCTATTCTCGTCTCTTTTACTCTGTATGAAAACCTTTGGTATCATCTGATATTATTAGCAAACTTACCTTCATATTTCAGCTTTTTTAGTTGACTCCTGTTGGTTTTTAAAAGCTTCCCTAGACACTAGAATACTACAGCACAGTACAGGTCCTTCGGCCCTCGATGTTGTGCCTACCTATATATTCCTTAAAAAAAAGTACTAAAGCCACACTACCCCGTAACCCTCTAGTTTTCTTTCATCCATGTGCCTGTCCAGAGGCTCTTAAATACCCCTAATGTTTTAGCCTCCACCACCATCCCTGGCAAGTCATTCCAGGCACCCACAACCCTCTGTGTAAAAAACTTACCCCTGATGTCTCCCCTAAGCCTCCATCCCTTAACTTTGTACATATGCCCTCTGGTGTTTGCTATTTGTGCCCTGGGAAACAGGTACAGACTATCCACCCTATCTATGTCTCTCATAATGTTGTAAACCTCTATCAAGTCCCCTCTCATCCTTCTACGCTCCAAAGAGAAAAGTCCCAGCTCTGCTAACCTTGCCTCATAAGACTGGTTTTCCAATCCAGGCAACATCCTGGTAAATCTCCTCTGCACCCTCTCCATAGCTTCCATATCCTTCCTATAATGAGGTGACCAGAACTGAACACAATACTCCAAGTGTGGTCTCACCAGAGATTTGTAGAGTTGCAACATGACCTCTCTACTCTTGAACTCAATCCCCCTGTTAATGAAGCCTAGCATCCCATAGGCCTTCTTAACTATCCTATCAACCTGTGCAGCAACCTTGAGGGATGTATGGATTTGAACCCCAAGGTCCCTCTGTTCATCCACACTCTTAAGTAACTGACCATTAACCCTATCCTCAGCCTTCTGGTTTGTGCTTCCAAAATGCATCACCTGACACTTATCCAGATTGAACTTCATCTGCCACTTTTCTGCCCAACTCTGCATCCTGCCTATATCGTCTTGTAACCTTCGACAACCTACAGCTCCATCCACGACTCCTCCAATCTTCGTGTCATCCACAAACTTACTCACCTGTCCTTCCGCCTCTTCATCCAGGTCATTTATAAAAATCACAAACAGCAGGGATTCCAGGACAGATCCTTGTGGCACTCCACTAGTCACCGACCTCCACGCAGAATACTTTCCTTTCACTACTACCCTCTGCTTTCTTCCCGTTAGCCAATTTTTTATCCAAACAGCCAAGGTTCCACTGATCCCATGCCTCATGACTTTCTGCACGAGTCTTTCATGGGGGACCTTGTCAAATGCCACATCTACCAGCCTACCCTCATCAATTTCTTTTGTAACCTCTTCAAAAAACTCAATTAGGCTCGTGAGGCATGACCATCCCTTCACAAAGCCATGTTGACTATCCTTGAGTAGACTGTACTTCTCCAAATGCTCATAGATCCTATCCTTAAGAATCCTTTCCAATAGTTTGCAGACCACCGACGTAAGACTCACCGGTCTATAGTTCCCAGGATTCTCCCCATTACCTTTTTTAAACAAGGGAACTATATTTGCCATTTTCCAATCCTCTGGCACCTCCCCTGGGGCCAAAGGGGATTCAAAGATCATAGCTACTGCTCCAGCGATCTCTTCTCTCACTTCTCATAGCAACCTGGGGTATATCACATCCGGCCCTGGGAACTTATCAATCTTGATGTTTTTAGATCCAACATTCTTCTTCCTTAATCTCCACATTGTCCGGCACACAGGCCTCTTCTATTTCAACCTCACCCTGGTCAAGGTCGTTTTCACTTGTGAATACTGAAGCAAAGTATTCATTTAGGACCTCCCAACCTCCTCCGCCTCCAGGTACATGTTGCCTTCTTTATCCTTTAGCGGCCCCACCTTCATTCTTGTCATCCTTCTGTTCTTCACACATGCATAGAACACCCTGGGTTCTCCTTAATCCTACATGCCAAGGCCTTCTCATGTCCCCTTTGAGCTCTCCTACGACCTTTCTTAAGCTCCTTCCTGGCTACCTTATATTTCTCATGAGCCCTTCCTGCTTCCTGCTTCTTATATCTAACATATGCTTCCTTCTTCCTCTTAACGAGTTGCCTCACGTGTTTCGTCAGCCATGGTTCCCTTTTCCTACCATTTTTTCCTTGTTAGGTGGGACAAACCTATCGTGAACCCAGCACAAGTGGTCCCTGAACTTCCTTCACATTACCTCTGTGCTTTCACCCTTGAACATCTGTTTCAAGGTTTTCCCAATCCTCTAACCTCACAATAATATTTGGTCTATTATATAGCCACTCTTTGCTTTTATGGTTTTTCAAACTTCCCTTGTTAGCCACAGTTGCATCATTCTGCCTTTGAAATACTACTTCTTTGGGATATATCTATCTTGCACCTTCCAAATTTCTCCCAGAAACTCAAGATATTGCTGTTATGCCATCATCCCTGAAAATGTCCCCTTGCAATCAACTATGGCCAGCTTTCTCATGCCTCTAATTCTCTTTACACCACTGTATTATTGATAGATCTGACTTTAGCTTCTCCCTCTCAAATTGTAGGTGAAGTCTATCATATTATGATCACTGTCTCCTAAGGGTTCCTTTACCTTAAGCTCCCTAATCAAATCCAGTTCATTACACAACACCTAATCGCTAGTGGGTTCAACCACAGTTACTCTAAACTGAAAACTAAGAAATATTAGGAAATACAGAAAGGCACAAGAAAGATAAAATGCTAGGGGAATTCATCAGATCCGGCAGCATCTTTGGAGAGAAATAGATAGCCAACATTACAGGACTTGAAGAGGAGCAATAGCTTGTATGAAAAGCTGTCGTCTCAGCCATGCTCTCTTCCCATTACTACCATTGGGCAGGAGCTACAGAAACATCAAGTCCCACATGATATTACTCTACAACCAGGCTCCTAAACCAACATGCTCACCTCAATGCTGAATTGACTCCAATCAATCTTGTTCCGCCCCTTCCCCCTTCAAATTCTCACTTTTTTTTATTATTTGCATGGGTCTTCCTTTGCACATTGGCCATTTGTCTTTTTTTTAGACATAGTTTTTCATAAATTCTACTGTATTTATTTTCCCATAAATACCTGCAAGTAAATGAATCTCAGGGTAGTTGATGGCAATATATATATAGATTGATAACAAGTTTACTTTGAACTTTGAAATGGGGGAATGGGGTGGAGCAAGCGTTGGTAGGTGATAGGTGGATCCACGTGAGGAGAGATGGAGAGTGCAATAATCTGGGAGGTGATAGGTAGAGATGCAGAAGAGTTTAAGAAGACGGAATTTGATTGGGGAGGATAGTGGACCATGGAATAAAGGGAAGGTGGTGAGGAAAGAAACCAAATTCTGCTAACTGCCCTGAAGTATTAGGAAACTAATACTTAATCGCTGTGAATATTAGTGAGATGATATACAAAACCGCTAAATTCAAAAAAGAATTGTCAGTCCAAGAACCATAAAGATAAAGTAAGACATAAAGCACAATAATGGAATTAAAGACAAGTTTAACCTATGGAAACAATGCTTAAAATAAAAGGACTGCAGATATAACAAATTGCTTTCTATAGTGTCCTTAACAATAAAGTTTCCCAAGATGCATCCCAAGAGCATTAACCAAAGACAATTTGGCCAAGCAGAAGAGCACCACTTATTCATTTCAATAAATCCAGCTTAATTTTGCTTCACTGAGTAACCCAAGTGGCTCCTTCACTGTCATCTCCAGCCCACATTCCAAAAAGTACCCCATGTTCACATTCCCATTACTGTATATAGTCTGGTACAGCAGCATTAAATTCATCTAGAGAAACATATTAAACACAATTCAAAGTAATTATGCAGAATCTGTATTTTGCGTTCTACTTTTTAAATATTCATTTTGTTAAGGCAGATGACCATTATCAATGAGACAGTGACATACACAAGAGAGAAACTACACTGCGACTGGAGTACTCGACCACTCCGAGCCTCGCCACGCAAGAATCCAGTGAGGAATACAACGGCGGAACATATTCTGTGGATCATGCAACCCTATCAACGTTTTAAATCCAGCACACAGAAACAACAGCAGTTTTGGGAGAGGCAGGGTTCTGTATCAGGGATGTTTGACAGATGGCAGGAGTGTTAAGGATAGATACATATTAGCATCACATAGCAAAGGAAAACGAAAGGCAATTCTTATGCCCACAGACACAGACTCGCAGTTTGGAGGAAATATTGGCAAACGAGGACCGGAAGAGAGGTGGTAGATGGGGGCAAATGTAGGAACCGAGTGGGAAGGGGTGCCTGGTCCCTCACCCCCCATTCCCACGCGACTATCCCCAGCCCAGGCGCCGAATGCGCTAGTTACTGGCGGGTTTGCGACTCACCTCTCAGGCTCCGTTGCAGCCGGCTACCCTGCAGGAGTTTGCGCCATTTGATCGCCCGGCGGCTCAGTACTGCCTGGTAATCGGACACCAGCTCCTCCGCCGGACGCTCAAACCCATACTCGTCGATCCTGGAGAGAAAAATAAAGTACAACTCAGACCTGGCCTGACCCGATCCGCGGCTACAATTGCCGGCCCGATCGCTTCGGGGTAGCTGGTACCTGGTCATGGGCTCCTGCTCGGAGCCGGTCTCCGGAGCCTCCATTACCACAACCGACCCGGCCCGGCCCGGTACCGCACTGCCAGGCCCGCGCCAGTCGCCGCGCAGCCCTGACCCTCCGCAGCCAGCCAATCGCCAAACCCTGAGCACCTGCTAACCGGCACACCCACTTCTACCTGCCAATGGCCCCGCCCACCTCCCCCGTCAATCATCAGATTAGAGTCCCGCCCTCTGCCGTCCGCCAATCATTCAGCGATAGCCGCACTCAGAACCACCCGCCAATTATCGTTGATAACCACGCCCTCGCCACCCGCCAATCATTGGATGATGACCACGCCCACTGCCAGCCACCAATCGTCTGCCGATCGCCCCGTCCTCTGCCACCCGTCAATTAACCTGATAATGGCGCCCACTGCCGTTCGCCAATCACCCTCTGATAATCTCAGTTACCCACCAATCCACTGATGACCACGCCCACTGTCGCCCGCCCATCCTCGCTGATGACCACGCCCACTGTCGCCCGCCCATCCTCGCTGATGACCACGCCCACTGCTGGCCAATCTCCTCACTGCACCGGCTGCGAAGTGACACCTGAGTGAACTTTAAATTTAAACAGGCTCGGATCCCCTTCATACTCCAATACAGTAGGTGGCGATAATGCATCTTCTAATAGGTGCGAGCCGCCATCAGCGCAAAAAGAAGTTTATTTTCACTATTTCTAACGGGAGATTTGTTGTACTGCAGCCAACAATGGAGTACAAATATATAAGCTAATTTGCCAATCACTTCGCCCATTATAACTAAAACTTTTTTTTCAAATTTCTAATGAAGGATCTTTATAATTTCTTTTTCAACTACCTGATCTGCTGAAAGTTTCCAGCAGCACCAAATGCTGAAGGAATTCACCAAGTCAGGCAACATCAAGGGAGGGGAACAAACAGTAAACGTTTCAGATCGAAACCCGCAACCCTAACTCTAAACCTGCCGATAAGGGGGGTGCTGTTGTAGTCTGGCGTACTGACCTCTACCTTGCTGAGGCACAGCGACAACTCGCAGATACCTCCTCTTATTTACCCCTCGATCGTGACCCCACTAAGGAGCACCAGGCCATTGTCACCCACACCATCACCGACTTTATCCGCTCAGGGGATCTCCCATCCACTGCTACCAACCTTATAGTTCCCACACCCCACACTTCCCGTTTCTACCTCCTACCCAAGATCCACAACCCTGCCTGTCCTGGCCAACCTATTGTCTCAGCTTGCTCCTGCCCCACCGAACTCGTTTCTGCATACCTTGACACTGTTTTATCACCCCTTGTTCAATCCCTTCCGACCTATGTTCGTGACACTTCTCACGCTCTTAAACTTTTCGATGATTTTAAGTTCCCTGGCCCGCAACGCTTTATTTTCCCCATGGATGTCCAGTCCTATATACTTCCATCCCCCATCAGGAAGGTCTCAAAGCTCTCCACTTCTTTTTGGATTCCAGACCTAATCAGTTCCCCTCTACCACCACTCTGCTCCGTCTAGCGGAATTAGTCCTTACTCTTAATAATTTCTCCTTTGGCTCCTCCCACTTCCTCCAAACTAAAGGTGTAGCTATGGGCACCCGCATGGGTCCGAGCTATGCCTGCATTTTTGTTGGCTTTGTGGAACAATTCATGTTCCAAGCCTATACTGGTATCTGTCCTTCTGACACAGTGGGGTGGTTTCCTGAGCAGACTGTCCAGTTCATCTGGCAAAATGCCTCATCGCCAGATCTCACCAATAGGCACCAAGACCTCGCCTGGCTGGCCGTGAGAGGGGCCCTCCCAGTCAGAGCCCTCCTGTATGCCCGGAAAATCGTCTCCACACCCCACTGCCCACAGAAGGACTGCAGTGAGGAGGAGTCTGTGACCCACCTCTTTGCACACTGCCAGTTCGCAAAGAGGGTGTGGAGGAGGATGGACGGGCTAGTGTCACGTTTTATCCCCAGCAGCGGCGTAACAGAGGACTCTCTGATCTATGGGCTGCTCCCGGGGACGCACACGGAGACCAACATCCAGTACTGCTGGCAGATCATCAACTCGGTGAAAGACGCTCTTTGGTCGGCTCGAAACTTGATGGTCTACCAGCACATGGAGATGTCCGTGGGAGAATGCTACCGACTGGCACATTCTCGGCTGCAGGAGTACATGCTGAGGGACGCACTGAAACTCGGTGCAGCCACCGCAAGGGCCCGGTGGGGAAGGACCACGGTATAGGTTTCTTCACCCGTAGGAGTGGGAGGGGTCGGGGGGCGGGGAGTATACCCCTCAACAATGATATAGTAAGCTGAACTACTGGAGTGCCACATGGGTGGCTATAAATACGGATATGTACTGACTATAATGGAAATGTATGTAAAGGATAAAAAGTTATTGAATGGTTTATTGTATATATTTATTTGTGAATAAAGTATATTTTGAAATAAAAAAAATATACTGGTATCTGTCCCCCACTTTGCCTTCACTACATCGACGACTGCATTGGCGCTGCTTCCTGAACGCATGCTGAGCTCGTTGACTTTATTAACTTTGCCTCCAACTTTCACCCTGCCCTCAAGTTTACCTGGTCCATTTCCGACACCTCCCTCCCCTTTCTAGATCTTTCTGTCTCTATCTCTGGAGACAGTTTATCTACTGATGTCTACTATAAGCCTACTGACTCTCACAGCTATCTGAACTATTCCTCTTCTCACCCTGTCTCTTGCAAAAATGCCATTCCCTTCTCGCAATTCCTCCGTCTCCGCCGCATCTGCTCTCAGGATGAAGCTTTTCATTCCAGGATGAGGGAGATGTCCTCCTTTTTTAAAGAAAGGGGCTTCCCTTCCTCCACCATCAACTCTGCTCTCAAACGCATCTCCCCCATTTCACGCACATCTGCTCTCACTCCATCCTCCCGCCACTCCACTAGGAATAGGGTTCCCCTGGTCCTCACCTACCACCCCACCAGCCTCTGGGTCCAACATATTATTCTCTGTAACTTCTGCCACCTCCAACGGGATCCCACCATTAAGCACATCTTTCCCTCCCCCTCTCTCTCTGCTTTCTGCAGGGATCGCCCCCTACGCGACTCCCTCGTCCATTCGTCCCCCCCATCCCTCCCTACTGATCTCCCTCCTGGCACTTATCCTTGTAAGCGGAACAAGTGCTACACATGCCCTTACACTTCCTCCCTCACCACCATTCAGGGCCCCAGTCGGTCCTCCCAGGTGAGGCGTCACTTCACCTGTGTGTTGGCTGGGGTGATATACTGCGTCCAGTGCTCTCGATGTGGCCTTCTATATATTGGCGAGACCCGACGCAGACTGGGAGATCGTTTTGCTGAACACCTACGCTCTGTCCTCCAGAGAAAGCAGGATCTCCCAGTGGCCACACATTTTAATTCCACATCCCATTCCCATTCTGACATGTCTATCCACGGCCTCCTCTACTGTAAAGATGAAGCCACACTCAGGTTGGAGGAACAACACCTTATATTCCGTCTGGGTAGCCTCCAACCTGATGGCATGAACATTGACTTCTCTAATTTCCGCTAATGCCCCACCTCCCCCTCATACCCCATCCGTTATTTATATACACACATTCTTTCTCTCACTCTTCTTTTTCTCCCTCTGTTCCTCTGAGTATACCCCTTGCCCATCTCTGGTTTTCTCCCCCCCTCCCCCTTTTCCTTCTCCCTGGGCTTCCTGTCCCATGATCCTCTCATATCCCTTTTGCCAGTCACTTGTCCAGCTCTTGGCTCCATCCCACCCCTCCTGTCTTCTCCTATCATTTTGGATCTCCCCCTCCCCCTCCCATTTTCAAATCTCTTACTAGCTCTTCCTTCAGTTAGTCCTGACGAAGGGTCTCGGCCCGAAACATCGACTGTACCTCTTCCTAGAGATGCTGCCTGGCCTGCTGCGTTCACCAGCAACTTTGATGTGTGTTGCATCTTACTTAGAGTTAGAAAGCACAGTGACCATTTAGTGCACTTCGTCATTCAATCATAAGCTGATTTATTATCCCTCTCATCCCTATTCACTCTGCCTTCACCCATAACTTTGGAGGCCCCTATTAATGAAGAACGTGGTAATATTTTAAGTATACCCAGAGACATGGTCTCCACAGCCGTTTCTGGCAAACACATAATCTATATTCAGAACATGCTGGAGGAACTCAGCAGGTCGGGCAGCATCCGTGGAAAAGATCGGTCGATGTTTCGGGCCGGAATCCTTCGTCAGGACTGTAGAGGGAAGGGGCAGAGGCCCTATAGAGTCGGAGAGAGGCGAAGATCTCAGAGGGGGAGCAGTTAGAGAGGGTCTCACTGAACTCCCATCGAAGAGAAGATTTAAACTTCTTCAGAGTAGGCATACCTCGAAGAGACTTCGCAGTGAGTGTTGCTTTGACTCCGGCATCTATGGATTATTTTGTGTTTACAATTCACTACTCCGCTGCGAAGTCTCTTTCCCTCATTTGATTCCATTGCTCCTTTAATGGGGTGTCCTCACGTATCGTCCACCCAGCTCTCTCTGCAACTCCACCTCTTTCTTTTTGCCACTCCATGCATCCCTGATCCATCCCAGCACCACCCCCACCCCATCCTTTCACTCCACAGATTGTTTTTGGCCCACTGAGTTCCTCCAGTTTATTTTTGCTCGTATTGCAGTGTCTTGTGCCTCAGCAAACAACTTATGCAGGAACTTCCATCCGAAAGGCCAGATGCTAATTATTAGACAATGACTTGGTTGGAGGTGGAAATAGTTTCTATCTAATCAGGCAATCCTCCTTAGTATCAGGGAAAGAATAGCCTCCTCACCCTGAAAGTAAAAGCAGTAAATGTCAGAGTTGCTTAGCAGATCAAGCAGAAAGTTGATGATTCAGATTGATGAGTTTTCTTCAGCTATCAAGATTCTAGCTTCCAGATAATGCAGTCCTATTTTGTGCATTCTGTCCTGGTGATCATCTCCTGTCCAGGTAAGATGATGGCACATCATTTATTAAGTAGTTACACCAAAGCAAATATATCTTTCTTAAAATATGATATCCAGAATTGTCCACATTACTACGGATTATTTTATCTAGAGCTTTGGACTACATCTACCCTTTTTCATTCGAGTGCTGTAGAAAGTGAGTCCAGTGTCCTATTAAACAGTTTAGTTATTTTCATTACCTTGCTGTCATACAGTGGTGCTGGAAAGTTTGTGAACTCTGTAGAATTTCCTCTATTTCTGCATAAATATTTCTTGAGACATGATCACATCTTCACGCAAGTCCTTAAACTAGATAAAGAGAACTCAATTAAATAAATAAGCATTATACTTGTTCATTTATTTATTGAGAAAAATTATCCAATATTATATGTATTTGTTGGAAGAAGAATGTGAACCTTTGCTTTCAGTAACTGGTGTGACCCCCTTGTGCAGCAATAACTTCAACCAAACGTTTCCAGTAACTGATGATCAGACCTGCACATCGGCTTGGAGGAACTGTAGGCCATTCCTCCTTACAAAACTGTTTCAACTCTGGGATGTTGGTGGGCTTCCCTGTATGAACTACTTGCTTCAGGTCTTACCACAACATTTCTATAGGACTTTGACTTGGCCATTACAATCAAAAGATTTTCTTCTTTTTGAACCATTCTATTGTTGATTTACTCTTGTCTTTTAGATCTTTATGTTGTTTCATTATCTAACTTCTATTAAGAACATAACAAATAGGAGCAGGAGTCGGCCATCTGGCCCATCGAGCCTGCTTCGCTATTCAATAAGATCATGGCTGATCTGGCCATGGACTCGTCTCCACCTACTCCCTTTTCCCCATAACCTTAATTCCCTTACTATGCAAAAATCTATCCAACCTTGTCTTAAATATATTTACTGAGGTAACCTCCACTGCTTCATTGGGCAGAGAATTCCACCGATTCACCACTCACTGAGAAAAGCATTTTCCCCTCATCTCCATCCTAAATTTATTTCCCTAAATCTTGAGGCTATGTCCCCTAGTTCTAGTCTCACCTACCAGTGGAAACAACTTTCCTGCCTCTATCTTATCGATCCCTTTCATAATTTTATATGTTTCTATAAGATCTCCTCTCATCCTTCTGAATTCTAGTGAAGTACAGCCCCAGGCGACTCAATTTCTCCTCATAGGTTAACCCCCTCATCTCTGGAATCAATCTGGTGAACCTCGTCTGCATTGCCTCCAAAGCCATTATATCCTTCCTCAAGTAAGGAGACCAGAACTGCACACAGTACCCCAGGCGCGGCCTTACCAGTACCCTTTACAGTTGCAGTATAACTTCCTGCTCTTAAATTTCAATCTCTCTAGCAATGAAGGGCAACATTGCATTTGCCTTCTTGATAGCCTGCTGTACCTGCAAACCAACCTTTTGTGGTTCATGCACGAGCACTCCCAAGTCCCTCTGCATAGCAGCATGCTACAATATTTTACCTGGTAACAGACTGCTACCATAACATTCTCCTATAAAATGTCTTGATGCAATTTTGTATTTATTGGTCCCTCAAAGTTTACGAGCTGTCCAGGCCCTGAGGCAGCAGAGCAGCCGCAAACCATGATGCTCTTTCCACCATGCTTCACAGTTGGGATGAGGTTTTGGTGTTAGTGTGCAGCGCCCTTTTTTCTCCAGACTTAGCAATGTGCATTTCTGCCAAAAAGTTCAGCTTATGTCTAATCTGTCCACAGAACTTTGCCCTAGAAGCATTATAGAACATCCAGGTGGTCTTTTGCAAACTTGAAACATGTAACATTGTTTTTTTTGGAAATCAGTGGTTTCTTCTGTGGTGTCTTTCCATAAACACCATTCCTGTTCAGTGTTTTTCTTATAGTGGACGCATGAACAGAGACTTTAGCAAGTTTTAGAAATTTCTGCAGGTCTTTTGTATTTAACCTTGGGTTCTTTTTCACCTCCTTCAGCAATGCATGTTGTGCTCTTGGTGTGATCTTTGCAGGATGCCCACTCCTAGAGCGAATAGCAGCAGTATTGACTTTCCTTCATTTGTAGACAATTTCTCTTACTGTGGACTGATGAACACTCAGGTCTTTAGAAAGGCTTTTGCAGCTTTTTTCCAGATACTTGCATCTCTACAATTCTTTTTCCAAGGTCCTCTGAAAGTTGTTTTGATCGAGGCATGGACAGATCTTTCTTGAGAAGAGCAGGCTGTGTCAGTAACCTGACTTTGTGTGTCTTTTTTATAGTTCAGGGCACCTCTACAACCCAGAGTTCCAATCTCATCTCATTGATTGGAACACTTGACTCCAAATAGCTTTTGTAGAAGACATTACCCCAGAGGTTCATATACCTTTTCCAACAAATACATGTAATATTGAATCATTTTTCTCAATAAATAAATGAACATATATAATATTTTCCTGTTATTTATTTAATTGGGTTCTCTTCATCTAGTTTTAGAACTTGTGTGAAGATCTGATCACATTTTAAGTCATATTTATGCAGAAATAAAAAAATTCTACATGGTTGACTAACTTTACAGCACCACTGTGCTCTGATGCTTTATCCATGTGGGCCTTTGAATCAATGCTGTTTGTAGTTTCTCACACTTAGAAAGTACTGTCCAAAATGGATGATCTTATATTTGTCAACAAGGAATTCTGATTACCATAGTTTTCCCTGCCTGTTTAATCTATATTTAAGCTTATAATTAAGTTCTTATTTGTATCATTATCAAAATAGCATCCATAGCTAACTGGACAAACTTTCGCAATCTGTCAATTTTACTGTTTATTCCATAACACATCAAAAATATACTCTCTTGATTTAATTTCAACAGTTGGTCAAGTGTCTTTTACTTGCCTGGAGCAGGGGTTCCCAAACTTTATTATACCAATACCCCAGGCTGAGAACCCCTGACCTACAGAAACATCTCCTATTTTACTTGGGTAGTCAACAACTCAATAGTGTAAATATCGAATTTTCTTATTTCAGGTCATCCTTATCCTTTTTTTTCTATTTGCTGTTACAACAAATAGCGGACGGGGCTACAGATGGCACTACACGGTGACTTCACCCAGCCCATCAGCGGAACAGCTAAATTCTTCCTCTTTTAAAATTCTTCTCTGTTTTCCTTTTCAAGGCGGCTGGGGTCCTGTCAGAGAATGTGCTCTGCAAAGGTACTCAAATTGCAGTTCTGCACGGCAGTGTGTTCCTGTTCTTGGAGCCTGCTGATTGGCTACCTTTTCGATATGTCCTGGTGTGGCCTAAAGCTGGGCATCTTTGGGGTGCAGCCTTGCGTGGTCGTGCGGATACAAATTCTCGCCAGTGTTGTGAACTGAAACATCACTTGGAGCTGGTACATTGGGACAGTGAGAGAGGATGAGGAAGCCTCTGGACTCAGGTGATCACCCTCTCTCTTGATAGTGAGTGAGGGCTTTCTGACGATTCTCGAGCTGGGGAACTCGAAGTAAAAAGTGACTGTAATATTGAAGCAGCGACTGTTTGTCTCCCCCCTTGCTGTGGAAAGAGTGATATCTGCCTCTCCCTTAGTGAGAGAGAGAGTGGCTGAGGAATGTTGAATTGTTGGAATGAACAGTTAGTTTTTAATGTACTGTAAATCATGGTCTCTCTTTGGGGGCTTTGCTGTTGCTGGCATGGTGGGTGGTGGGATTGTTAATGCTTTATGGTAGAATAAGTGTGAGAAGGGAGGAAGGTTGATGCCTGTGTGTGGGGGGGGAGGGACAGGGTGCTTTGCGGCTCTGACGTTATATTTCCATCATTCACTCTTTGGGGTTTTTCTGTTTCAAGGATATCTGCGGATAGTAAATATTACTCTCAAAGCCTGTGCCCCTCAGCTATGTGTAGTACTTCGCCATGTATTCAACCTGAGCCTGAGGCTCCGGAGGGTTCCTGTATTGTGGAAGACATCCTGCCTCGTCCCTGTGCCGAAGACGCCGCTCTCCAGCGGCCTCAATGACTACAGACCAGTGGCATTGACCTCCCACATCATGAAGACCCTGGAGAGACTTGTTCTGGAGTTGCTCTGGCCTATGGTCAGGCCACACTTAGATCCCCTCCAGTTCGCCTACCAGCCCCGACTAGGAGTTGAGGATGCCATCGTCTACCTGCTGAACCGTGTCTACGCCCACCTGGACAAGCCAGCGAGCACTGTGAGGGTCACGTTTTTTGACTTCTCCTGTGCGTTCAACACCATCCGTCCTGCTCTGCCGGGGGAGAAGCTGACAGCGATGCAGGTGGATGCTTCCCTGGTATCATGGATTCTTGATTACCTGACTGGCAGACCACAGTATGTGTGCTTGCAAGACTGTGTGTCCGACAGAGTGATCAGCAGCACTGGGGCTCCACAGGGGACTGTCTTGTCTCCCTTTCTCTTCACCATTTACACCTCGGACTTCAACTACTGCACAGAGTCTTGTCATCTTCAGAAGTTTTCGGATGACTCTGCCATAGTTGGATGCATCAGCAAGGGAGATGAGGCTGAGCAGGGCTACGGTAAGAAACTTTGTCACATGGTGTGAGCAGAATTATCTGCAGCTTAATGTGAAAAAGACTAAGGAGCTGGTGGTAGACCTGAGGCGAGCTAAGGTACTGGTGACCCCTGTTTCCATCCAGGGGGGTCAGTGTGAACATGGTGGAGGATTACAAATACCTGGGGATACGAATTGACAATAAACTGGACTGGTCAAAGAACACTGAGGCTGTCTACAAGAAGGGTCAGAGCCATCTCTATTTCCTGAGGAGACTGAGGTCCTTTAACATCTGTCGGATGATGCTGAGGATATTCTATGAGTCTGTGGTGGCCAGTGCAATCATGTTTGCTGTTGTGTGCTGGGGCAGCAGGCTGAGGGTAGCAGACACCAACAGAATCAACAAACTCATTCGTAAGGCCAGTGATGTTGTGGGGATGGAACTGGACTCTCTGATGGTGGTGTCTGAAAAGAGGATGCTGTCCAAGTTGCATGCCATCTTGGTCAATGTCTCCCATCCACTACATAATGTACTGGGTGGACACAGAAGTACATTCAGCCAGAGACTCATTCCACCGAGATGCAACACAGAGCGTCATAGGAAGTCATTCCTGCCTGTGGCCATCAAACTTTACAACTCCTCCCTTGGAGGGTTAGACACCCTGAGCCAATAGGCTGGTCCTGGACTTATTTCATAATTTACTGGCATAATTTACATATTACTATTTAACTATTTATAGTTCTATGACTATTTATTATTTATGGTGCAACTGTAACGAAAACCAATTTCCCCCAGGATCAATAAAGTATGACTATGACCATGACTATGTAAGAATTTCAGGTTGTATATTGTATACATTCTCAGTTAGTAAATGGAACCATTGAACCTTTGAACATGCCATTCAACCAGTTTCCTAATTCGGTCAATAATCTCCCTATAATTGTATGAGGTTCAATTTCAGGTTTTTCTGAATGACATTATCAAGTGTCATCAGAATTCTGTATAATAGCATCCAAAAAATTAAATTTGTTGGACATAAGCCACAATTTACCATTCTCTTTTTGATCACTTGCAAATATTTAGTACATTTGGAGTCTAGTAATGTCAAATAATAGATATTTGGATAATTGGTTTTATTTTCTTGGTTCCCTTTCTCAACCTTTAACGGCAAGAGGGTAAAAGAGCTGATGAATTATGATGAATTTTGTTATCAGAATCAGCTTTATTGTTGTCTTATATGATGTGGAGTTTGTTGTTTTGCTACAGCTGAGCACTGAAAGGCATAAAATTGCTATTAACTACAAATTAAATAAATTAGTGCCAAAAAATAAATGACAAGTTAGTGTTCATAGTTCACAGACAGTTAGAAATCAGATGGTGGAGGGGAAAAAGCTGTTTCTGAATGGTGTGTGGGTCATCAGGATCTTGTACCACTTGCCCGATGATAGTAATGAGAATAGAGCACGTGTCAGTTGGTGAGGTCTTTTAGTGATGGATACTGCCTTCCTGAGGCATGGTTTGTTTGGGACATATATAAGGTTCTTGCATAACCGCTTTAAAACAACAGGGATGTATCACCATTAAATTCTATTCTTTTTATATTTGTTATTTTGCTGATGGTTTTGCTGACTGCCCTGATTCACTAATGGTGTCTTGCTTGGAATTCCCTTCCTCTTTGGCATATGCTGGTAGAGGAGCAGCATAAATGCCATTTGCAATAATAGATCACTGCCATAGGTTTTCAGGTGCCCAAAATCTTTCCTAACCAGGCTCTTATTTCTAAACTGCGGGTGTGAGTACGGGTTTGCATTTTTTTGCTGCCTTTTTTTTGAGTTTTAGATTGTCCTTTACCTCTTTTTGTCCTCTGAATCTCTGCTTTGGGTAATTAGAGCTCAGCTAGCACTGGAATCAAAATTTTAAAAAGGCTTTTATCATAGATGCTATCTGACCTGAGTCGGTCTGGCATTTTCTACTTTATTTTAGATTTCAAGATAATACAGCTTTTGCTTCTTTTTATCTCATTAATTTATCTGAGCGCTATTTTTCTCTCTGATAGATTTACCCAGCTTGCCAGTTTCATCCAATTGAAATAAATGTGATATACATCGAGTAAGCTTTTGACTATCTCTTAGTAATTGTTTGGTTTCTTTTCAATACAATGCTACATTCAGCTTGATGACAGATGAACATATCTGGGGTGGTGTGAACATGTTGCAGTTAGCACCAGCAATGCGGGTTCGATTCCCACCACTGCCTGTGAAGAGTTTGTACATTCTCCCTCTGACCATGTGGCTTTCCTCCAGCTGCTTTGGTTTACTCCTACAGTCCAAAGGTGTACTGCTTGGTAGCTTAATTGGCCATAGTCAATTGTCCCATGATTTGGCTAGGATTGAACTCGGGGATTTGCTGGGTGGCGTGACTCAAAGGGCCAGAAGGGTTTACTCCTCCTGTATCTTTAAATTAATAAAACATTGCACAGTTGTTTCATTATTCTTTATCTATTAAGTTTACTTTGTAGATTTTGGAATGTGTCAAGCATGCACATTCAACATTTACCATCTGATAATAAAGGAATCAAGGGGCATGGGATAATATTGGAAAACTGCACTGAGATTGATTTAGATCAATTCAGAGCAGGCTTGAATGGCCAGAAAACTTACGCTTGCTGTTATTTCTTTTGCTCTTTTTCATGTGAGCTGGTTTGTTTATCTTGTGAAAAGTAGCACCTCCCACCAGAATGACTCTATCTTTACCACACATTGGTTTAATCTTCACTTCTACAATTAACTACTTTCCAGCTGTTACCCTGAGCCTGCACACAGCTTTCAGCACAAAATTACATCTTGTAGGGAGTCAGAGAAACATAGAAACATAGAGAATAGGTGCAGGAGTAGGCCATTCGGCCCTTTGAGCCTGCACCACCATTCAGTATGATCATGGCTGATCATCCAACTCAGAACCCTGTACCTGCCTTCTCTCCATACCCCCTGATCCCTTTAGCCACAAGGGCCATATCTAACTCCCTCTTAAATATAGCCAATGAACTGGCCTCAACTGTTTCCTGTGGCAGAGAATTCCACAGATTCACCACTCTCTGTGTGAAGAAGTTTTTCCTCATCTCGGTCCTAAAAGGCTTCCCCTTTATCCTCAAACTGTGACCCCTCGTTCTGGACTTCCCCAACATCGGGAACAATCTTCCTGCATCTAGCCTGTCCAATCCCTTTAGGATTATATACATTTCAATAAGATCCCCCCCTCAATCTTTTAAATTCCAGCGAGTCACTTGGATAAAATCAAACAGTGGTGTACAGTAGTTGTGGAGAATTCAGAAGCGAGGAGCAGTTGCTTATTGTCATAGGGACAGATGCAGCAGCAAAATGAGGAGAATGAGTTCCATTGTTGACAATACTGAGAACGAGCAGGAACAGGTTTAACTGGATGTGTTGAACATGAAACAGTACAGTACGGGAATGGACCCTTCGGACCACAATGTCTGCACCAAACATTGTGCTGGATTAAACTACATTTCTTCTGCCTCCATGTGATCTGTGTGTTTATCTAACAGCGTCGTACATGCTACTATGGTATCTGCTTCCATCACTCCTTCCAGAAACCCATTCCAGGCATTCAACACTCTGTAAGACAAAACCTGCCCCACACATCTCCTTTAACCTTTCCCCTTCTCACTTTTAATCCTCTGGTATTTGACATGTCTACCCTGGGTGAAATATTCTAAATATCTACTCTATCTATGCCTTTCATAATCTTATAAACTTCCATCAGGTCTCCCCTCAGTCTCTGATGCCCAACCACTCCTTGTAGCTCATGCTCTGTAACCGAGCAGGATGCTGGTGAACTTCTATAATCTCTCAAGTCTTGACAACCTTACTGTCATGGGTGAGCAGACAAAATACTCCCAAGTGTAGCTTAACCAAAGTTTTATATAGCTGCAACAGGACTTCCTGACTGCAAGTGGCACAAACCACATCTCTTCATTTCCACCCGATCTGTTCTGTAGCCACTTTCAGGGAGCTATGGATTTAAGCCCCAAGATCCCGTTATATCTCAGCGCTGTTTTGGGTCCTGCCATTAACTGTGCACTTTACCCCTATATTAAACCTCTCAAAGTGTATCACCTCGCACTCGATCAGATTAAATGGCATCAGCCATTTCTCCACACATATGTGTAACTGATACGGTATATATTCTGCTGTAACCTCTGACAGCCCTCTACAGTGTCTGCAACTCCACCAATCTTTGTGTCATCTGTAAACTTACTAACACATTCATCTACCTTTTCATCCAAGTCATTTATATAAACCACAAAAGAAGAGGCCCCAGCACGCCTGCAGAACATCGGTGGTCACAGACCTTCATCCAGAAAAAGACCCTTCCCCACCACTGCCATCTGTCTTGTGTGGAAAAGTCAGCTACGAATACAATGTCACAAGTCACAATGGATCCCATGCAATGTAACATTCTGGATCAACCTACCATGAGGATCCTTGTCTAATGCAGGTTGAATGTGCACCTTCTCTCTGTAATCACAGACTTCTGCTGGGTGGTTTCCTCCTTCACTCTGGTAGGTTGAATGACCACTGTGTGCTCAGGTACACAGGTACACCTGCTTGTTAATACACTCTCTTTAAACTCACCAGGTTTTAGTTCTCATATTTTAAACTCACCTGGTTCACTGAAAAAAACATAGTACTGTGTAACATGACTTACAAGTAGGTTAGGGTATTAACAGGAGTAACAATGATAGCCTGGAAGATCTACCAGTTCACAAAAAAATCATGAGTGCATCAGGTTGTTGTTAGGCCTTATCAAAGTCAGAGCTTGTGGGATCAGAAAAAGGAGGCAGAATAGGCACTAAACTGGTTACAAAGCAGGATCCGTGGAATAAGACCATAAGACATAGGAGCAGAATTAGGCCATTTGGCCCATCGAGTCTGCTCCACCATTCAATCATGGCTGATCCTTTTTCTCTCCTCAGCCCCACTACCCGGCCTTCTCCTCATAACCTTTGATGCCATCTCCAACCAAGAACCTATCAAGTTCTGCCTTAAATATACCCACAACCTGGCCTCCACAGCTGTCTGTGGTAATACATTCCACAAATTCACCACCTTCTAGCTAAAGAAATTTCTCTGCATCTCTGTTTTAAACGAATGTCACTCTAACCTGACGCTGTGCCCTCTTGTCCTAGACTCCCCCACCACCGGAAATATCCTTTCCACATCTACTCTGTCTAGGCCTTTCAACATTCAAAATGAGATCCCTCCTCATCCTTCTAAATTCCGGTGAGTACAGACCCAGACCTATCAAACTTTCCTCATATGATAACCCTTTCATTCCTGGAATCATCCTTGTTGACCTCCTCCGAACCCTCTCCAATGCCGCACATCTTAGATGAGGAGCCGAAAATTGTTCGCAATACCATACCTGTGCCCTATAAAGCCTCAGCATCACACCCCTGCTTTTGTTTTCTAGACCTCTTGAAATTAATGCTAACATGCATTTGCCTTCCTCACCACCAAATCTACCTGCAAGTTAACCTTTAGGGTGTTCTGCACAAGGGCTCCCAAGTCCCTTTGCATCTCAGATTTTTGGATTTTCTCCCCATTTAGAAAATAATCTGCACATTTATTTCTTCTACCAAAGTGCATGACCATGCAATTTCCAACATTGTATTTGCCACTTTCTTGCCCATTCTCCTAATCTGTCTAAGTCCTTCTGCAGCCTACCTGTTTCCTCAATACTACCTGCCCCTCCACCAATCTTCATATCATCTGCAAACTTGGCAACAAAGCCATCTATTCCATCTAAATCATTGACATACAACATAAAAAGAAGCGGTCCCAACACTGACCTCTGCGGAACACCACTAGTCACTGGCAGCCAACCAGAAAAGGATCCTTTTATTGCCATTCGCTGCCTCCTACCAATTAGATAATACTCTAACCATGCCAGTAACTTTCCCGTAATGCCATGGGCTCTGAACTTGGTAAGCAGCCTCATGTGTGGCACCTTGTCAAAGGTCTTCTGGAAGTCCAAATATACAACATCCATTGCACCCCCTTTATCTATCCTATGTGTAACCTCCTCAAAGAATTCCAACAGTTTCCTCAGGCAAGATTTTCCCTTAAGGAAATCCTGCTTACTTTGTCTATCTTGTCCTGTGTCTCCAAGTACTCCATAACCTCATCCTTAATAATTGACTCCAACATCTTCCCAGCCACTGAGGTCAGGCTAACTGGTCTATAATTTCCTCTTTGCTGCCTTCCTCCTTTCTTAAAGAGTGGAGTGACATCTGCAATTTTCCAGTCCTCTGATATCAAGCCAGAGTCCATTGATTTTTGAAAAATCATTACTAATACCTCCACAATCTCTACCGTACCTCTTTCAGAACCCTGGGGTGCAGTCCACCTGGTCCGGGTGACTTGTGTACCCTTGGGTCTTTCAGCTTTATGAGCACCTTCTCCCTTCTAATAGTATCTGCACTCACTTCTCTTCCCTGGCACCCTTCAACATCTAGCACAATGCTAGTGTCTTCCACAGTGAAGAGTGATGCAAAATACTCATTTAGTTCATCTGCCATCTCTTTATCCCCTGTTATTTCTCTGGCCTCATTTTCTAGCAGTCCTATATCAACTCTCATCTCTTAGTTTTTTATATACTTGAAAAAGCTTTTACTATGCACTTTGATATTGTCTGCTAGCTTGATTTCATTTTTCATCTTTTCCCACCTAATGACTCTTACAGTTACTTTCTGTAGGTTTTTTGAAAACTTCCCAATCTTCTGTCTTATCACTAATTTTTGCATTGTTGTATGCCCTCTCTTTTGCTTTTACATTAGCTTTGATTTCCCTCGCCAGCCTCTGTTGTACTATTTTGCCATTTGAGTATTTCTTTGTTTTCAGAACACATCTATCCAGTACAGCTGATCCCTGGTAGGCTCGACGACAAACTGCTGTGAACAGCCATATCATGGGCATTCAACAATCTCACCCTCTTGAAGTCCATTACCAACCTGATTTTTCTGATTGACCTGCATGTTGAAATTATGATTATCATAACATTACCCTTTTGATATGCCTTTTCTATATTGCGTTGTAAACAGTGGTCTACATCTCAGCTACTGTTGGGAGGCCTGTATGTAACTGTCATCAGGGTCCTTTTACCCTTGAAGTTTCTTAACTCAATCCACAAGGATTCAGCACCTTCCAATCCAATGTCACATCTTTCTACTGATTTGATGCCATTCTTTACCAGCAGATCAATGCTACCCCGTCTGCCTACCCTCCTATCCCTCCAATAAAACATGTACCTTGGACATTCAGCTCCCAACTTCAACCATCCTTCAGCCACGACTCAGTGATGGCCACAACACCATACCTGACAATCTGTAATAGTGAAACAAGATCACCTACCTTATTTGTTATACTCCATGCACTGAGATACAACACTTTGAGTACTGGATTTGCTGCCCTTTTTGATTCTGCATCCCTAATGCACGGATACTCACCCTGCTGGCTGTAATTATGTCCTATCATCTGCCTGTCCTTCCTGACAGTCTGAATGCATGCTATCTTTACTTTTTTACCATCCGATCTATCTTGAGTCCCTTCACTCCAGTTCCCACCCCCCAGCCAAATTTGTTTAAACCCTCCCCAACAGCTCTAACAAACTTGCCTGCAAGAATATTGGTCCCCCTTGGGTGCAGGTACAACCTGTCGCTTTTGTATTGGTCATACCTCTCCCAGAAGAGATCCCAATGATCCAAGCATCTGAAGCCCTGCCCCCTGCACCAGCTTCTCTGCCACACACTTAACTGCCAAGTCATCCTGTTTCTACCCTCACTGGTGTGTGGCACAGGCAGCAATCCAGAAATTACTACCTGGAGGTCCGGCTTCTCAGCTTCCCACCTAGCTGAGACGAAAAAAGATACTTCAGTGAAGTAAGGGAAATTACAGTGAGAGGAGTTGGCTAAAGTCAAAAGGAATGAGGGGAAAAGGGATGCAGGGTAGACACTAGGCTGCTTACAAAGCAGAATGAAGGTTCAGGGTGGTTGCCAAGACTGGTGGATGATTCCTGGGACCTTGACTGATCACTCACAATATCAACATTTAAAGATCACAATAAATTTGGGCTTGTGGTTAATTCTGAAAAGTATAAAAAATACAGATACAAGCCTTTAATGCAAGAATGTGCATATGGTAATGGTGTAGAAAAATCTGGGATGCAGATTCACAAATCATTAGGGTAGGTGGCAAAACCATAAAAAAGGGCAAGGAAAGCACTGGGGTTCATTTCTAGGGGATGAGTTAAATGTAAGGATGTTGTATTGACCTTGTACATTTTGTTGAATCACACTGATGTATGAGGTTTTGGTTTCATTCTACAGGAGGATATTGAGGCAGTGGAGAAAGAACAAAGATAACTATAAGGATGATACCAAAATTGAGGGGTTGCGACTGTCAAAAAAGACTGATTGTGATGGGCTGTTTTGTCTGGTTCTAAAAAAACTCACCTTTGCAATGAACGACCCCTCTACCACCCCCTCCCTCCACTCTTCCAGACCTTCCCAGATGAACAGAAAGGAACACGTTCTGTCAGGCTTTCCAGCGCAGCTGAGGTAGGATGGGCCTTTTAAGCAGTGAAGGAATAGCCTTCATTCCCTGCTACTTAGGCCAGCACCATTTGTGAAAGACATCTTATTTTATAGTGCTGATAGTTATGCTTGTGTGCTGAACAGTGAACTTTACTCCATTTTCTCAGCGGCAGCTGTGTGTACATGATATTCACACAGATAGCTATGCTTGGGTTTTAGATAAATGCGTATTAAAACAATGCAGGGAAGGTTTTACTTGAGGGGAGTTCAAAACGGAATAATTTAGTAAATTAGAAATCCACAAACAACTCCATTTCTCTGGAATGAGGAACACAGTTATGAAATAGTTCAGAAAAATAATCTAAGTACATTTAAGGGAAGTTAGTTTACAACATGAGTAAGTAATGAAGATTTTCAATAGGATAAGGTTTAATATGAAAAACCTCTATGCTTCAAGACTATATAAGAACATTTTCAAACCGCTGCCTGTCCGTGATCCTTCAGTCATCACAACACTCTTGTAACTGGCAATCAACTCCCTCATTTTACTTTCTCCACATTACAAACAAACCTTTATTTCCTGAAATGCAAAGGACTCAGAAGAGCACAAAGGAGACAAAATTGGAATGTTGGTGTATGATGATAGCTGACTGAATTTCATCAAGCCCAAAGAGAGCTTGTTCTCTTCTGCAGAAACACAGGGAAGCGGAGATGGGCACTGGCATCTTTCAGCCACAACCTTCGCACTTCTTCCTGTATCCTGCCCACTTCACATGCCCAACAAGGAAAGTTTTCAAAGCCAACCCTGACACTAATCTCTGTGTTAGAATGCTTTCTTAGATCGCAGCCCAGCACTCAATCTGCAAGGTTCACTGTGCTAAATTCCCTCTTGATGTATATCATCGCCATCAGCATCATGTGCAGTATCAAGTGACATTGGTGATCATGAGCATCCATCTATCTTTAATCTGCTCTTCAAAACCTTTGCTTGTCCATCTCTTCATGTCGAGGGATCATTGCCTGTGGGGAAGACCCTCTTCCCACTGTTGTCCTTATTCTTTTCTCTACCCATGACCATGATTGCTCTTTGCAAATTTTTCTACAGAAGTGGTTTGCCATTGCCTTCTTTGGGGCAGTGTCTTTACAAGATGGTGACCCCAGCCATCATCAATACTCTTTAGAGATTGGCTTAAGTGGTCGCATAACCAGGACGAGTGATATGCACCAGCTGCTCATATGACCACCCATCACCTGCCTCCATGACTTCACATGACCCTGATCAGGGGGCTAAGCAGGTGCTACACTGTGCCCAAGGGTGACTTGCAAACTAGTGGAGGGAAGGGACACCTTACACGATGATGACTATCAGTCTTGGTGAAATCCGTATCAAAAAAATTCTTGAGGTGTGAGCTGTTTTCCTGTATTATGCAAGGGCACATACTTAAACAATTCAGACTTGATGGGATCTGTATTAACTACTCAGATGTTTCTACCAGCTAAGGTGAAGCAACTTGTTTGCTCAGTGAATTTACCTCTCTAAATATTTTAACTATGTTCTTCTGTCTGCACGTTTTGTCATGTGACTCCTTCCTTTTAGCTAAAATTAAGTAAATGACTCTGCATTTAACTTACTGCTAACATTGCTAAACTTGTTTCCTGTGTTCTATTCTCTGTTATTAGTGCTGGTCAATTCGACTGTACCTCTTCCTATAGATGCTGCCTGGCCTGCTGTGTTCACCAGCATCCTTTATGTGTGTTGCTTGAAATTCCAGTATCTGCAGATTTCCTCATGTTTGCGTTATTGGATGTACAGTTTCTTTTGCCCAAGTGCTTAACATGGGGCTTCTTTTGGTGACTTCCTATCTGTCTGATTCTTTCTAGGGTTTTGGCCATGTCCAGATGCATGTTACCTCTGAGATATTCACCTCTGTCTTTCCATTGCTACCTCATTGGAAAGCACACCCTGATCCTTCGCCACAAGCAAACTGTACAACACCTCCATTTTCTTGTAAAGTGTGTAAACATTCTCTGAATTCACTCTCAATAGTTTTGCAACAGTACACCTGACCGAATTGTCCAAAGTTGGGTTAGTTATAGCACTGAAATGTCCTTAATCAAGGTTACATAAGATGTCCTCTGTGACAGCCAAACAACGCTCTCCTACAGAATCTCAGTTATTGTTCACTGTTCTCATCTGGTTTGTCCATAGCTCTTCCTTTTATTTACTTATGTTATGACCACTTGGAGATACCAATTCATGCAAGGTCAACATATACATATGTCGATGACACACAGTGGTAATCTTCTTTATTATCCCTCTATTATCCTATATTGTCAAAGCACATGTTCAACATTCAAAGTTCAAAAGTTGTAAATTTCTCCAGTTAGAACCTGACAAGACCAAATCCTCCTTTGTTGCAATCTTTGAAATTACTGTGCTTGTTTAATGGTGTCAAGTGTGGCATAAATTCTTGGTCCCACTCCCACACAGATCAATTGGTCCTTGTCCTCCTGTACTTTCCAATTTCTCAATGCAATTTTGAGACATAGCACCTCATCTTCACTTTGGGCACATTGCAGCCTTCTGGACTCAGTATTGAATTCTAGAACTTGATTTATCTGTCTATATTTGTCATCCAGCTGTGACATTCAGTCAACTTGTTTGTTTCTCTAATCCTTTTTTTCCTTTGTTTCATATGGGAGCGAGGACCTGTCTAGACTGACTGCCAGGCATGTCTTCCTGATCTGCATTTCATAACTTCTTCATTCTTTTACCCATCAAAAAAAACTACAGCTGCCGAAAATCCAAAATAAGAATAGAAAATGCTGGAAATACTCAAAAGGTCAGGCTGCATCTGTCTGTTTTTTTTTGCATTAAGACCTTGGTGTTTTTTTGTTCTCTCGTTACTGTTTTGTATATTTTATGTATAATTTATGTTCTGTGTACTCCCTGCACCTATGTGTCTGTGATACTGCTGCAAGCAGGTTTTTTCACTGTATCTATCTGCACATGACAATAAAGTCGACTTGACAAACTGGATTTATTTCCTGCATTCTATGATCTTTTGTCAATGATCTCACTCTCTAACTGCTTCCATTCATTATTGACCAGAGAGCCTTATTTGCAGCTTATCCCCATGACCATTCCAGTTTAATCTTGCCAGAGACATCCCCACCCCCTCCAACCACTTACCCTGCAGTTTAACGAGTTTCTTTTATCTTCTGCAACACACATCAAAGTTGCTGGTGAACGCAGCAGGCCAGGCAGCATCTCTAGGAAGAGGTACAGCTGACGTTTTGGGCCGAGACCCTTCGTCAGGACTAACTGAAAGAACAGCTAGTAAGAGATTTGAAAGTGGGAGGGGAGGGGGAGATCCAAAATGATAGGAAGACAGGAGGGGGGGGGAATGGAGCCAAGAGCTGGACAGGTGATTGGCAAAAGGGATACGAGAGGATCGTGGGACAGGAGGCCCAGGGAGAAAGAAAGGGGGAGGGGGGGAAACCAGAGGATGGGCAAGGGGTATAGTCAGAGGGACAGAGGGAGAAAAAGGAGAGAGAGAGAAAGAAACGTAACAACAGGAATTCTGCAGATGCTGGAAATTCAAGCAACACACATCAAAGTTGCTGGTAAACGCAGCAGGCCAGGCAGCATCTATATAGATGCTGCCCGGCCTGCTGCGTTTACCAGCAACTTTGATGTGTGTTGTGAGAGAAAGAATGTGTGTATATAAATAAATAACGGATGGGGTATGAGGGGGAGGTAGGGCATTAGTGGAAGCTTGAGAAGTCAATGTTCATGCCATCAGGTTGGAGGCTACCCAGACGGAATATAAGGTGTTGTTCCTCCAACCTGAGTATGGCTTCATCTTGACAGTAGAGGAGGCCATGCATAGACATGTCCAGAATGGGAATGGGACGTGGAATTAAACTGTGTGGCCACTGGGAGATCCTGCTTTCTCTACCAGTTCTGTTGAATGGTCTTGAGTCTGAATCATTAACTTTAATTCTGTTCCCACAGATGTGACCTGACCTGCTCAGTATTCACATCAAGTGTGTATTGGAGAGTTGGAGAGTGTGGATGAATGGAGCTTTCAGACAAAAGCTGCAGTGGAGGATGAGAGTATTCAGCACTGCCATCCTGTGGTCAGAGTTGGACATGTCACTTTCATTGGCTGTTCAACAGGCATCGTATCTGCGAAGAAAGAATGAGGATGTTTTCTCTCCAGAGTGATGGCCTAATAGATGCCTTTAAAATGATTAAGGGAGCCCATAGATTAAAATTATTGTATGAGAGAAAGTGTAAAACTTGGGTATATAAGAAATAGTAATAATTATAGCGGGGAATTCAGGAGAAACTTATTTTCTGAATACTGCTTTCCACAATACATAGTTTGGCAAAAATAGTAAAAGGGAAGAAAAATAGTAAAGAGTAGTAAATGGGAAATAGAAATGAAGGCGAAAGCAGTACTGGAAAGGTCAGATGAAAAAAAGTGTGTGTTTAGCAGAAACCTTGGGACTGACTGGCCTGTTTTTGGAGTTTTAATTGGATATAATAATGAAAAGTCAATTAAGCCTCTGTTCCTATCACACAAGCAGATTTAGAATAGAATTCTTAGTGGAATGTCAAAATGTGCTAGATATTAAATCTTTTGGAGTTTTGCAAGGTAATTTTGAAAAAAATGAACCACTCTCTTACATACTTTGCTGACGTCTTGTTTTCCTATCTAATTGTATTCCCATTTCACCTCTACCTATTTGCTTCCTTCTCAAGTCCCTGTTTTCATTAGGACATCAATGTTATTCCCTTCACTTAACAACCCCCCCCCCCACCCACAATGAATATAACTCTGGTTCTCCTTTGTGAAGCATTAACTACCTATCCATTTCCACTTGCTTCTCCCAAAGGATAGAGGCAATTGATAGAAGTGGAATTCCTGAATTGTTATTAACCCTCATTTTACCACCTTTTCCTATCCCTTCTCCACAATATTTGACAAACTTTAAAACATTAATTTAAATAAGAACGAGGAAATTCTATTTATCATTGGTTCCTTCTGCCTCTGCCAGGCTGGGTCAGTTAGACCCAAACCAATTCGAGTATCCCGGAGATGGGGTAAAAGGTATACAAGCACAACAAAGTAACTCAAACCTAATTTATTGCCATAAAATAGAAAGCACAGATAAACCACACAGAATGCTATGTAGTAAGTTATAAAGATTTCAGGGCTCCCAATTCTTATTCACCACTTGATTGTTCTGTTGTCGGGGAACTCCGAATTCCAACTCACTTGTGAAACTACCCTGGGTCCTAGGCACTGATCACAATTCCTGGTCTAGGCGAAGTGCAAAATCAGGGAAATGTTCCCCAATAAAAGCAAGTTTCACACCTGTAGGGAGATACACAGAGACAGAGAAGCACTTTGATCTTTTGTTCTCATGCTATTAATTCAGCCTGATTTATTTCATTCAAATAACATGTGTTCATTAATACAGCTTTCAGCATACTCTTGTGAATCCATTAGATACTTATCCATCACTCCTTATCCATCAGTCCACCAATGTTTTGGATATAATATTTCTTTAGTTACAAAAGAACATTAATATTACATATAAGTGATAAGCCCTAAATCCAAAAAAGAAACCTTCAAGCCAATTTGACAGACACTAAAGAAGAATCCAAAGGCTATCAACAAACATTAGGCATTAACAAACTTAGTGTTTCACTTGTACAGACACTCTACATGCTGGGAATCAAATTAAAGCGGCTAGGTGTGAGGAGGTTAGTTCACAACAGAGGGATGGGAACCAGTGCAGAGAGACAGAGGGGTGTAAAGTGAGCGTAGAAGCAAAAAGTACAAAGGGGAAAAGTAAAAGTGGCAGGCCGACAAATCCAGGGCAAGCATTAAAAAGGGCTAAGAGAGTTGTAAAAGAGCGCCTGAAGGCTTTATGTGTCAATGCAAGGAGCATTCGTAATAAGGTGGATGAATTGAAAGTGCAGATTGTTATTAATGATTATGATATAGTTGGGATCACAGAGACATGGCTCCAGGGTGACCAGGGATGGGAGCTCAACGTTCAGGGATATTCAATATTCAGGAGGGATAGACATGAAGGAAGGGGAGGTGGGGTGGCGTTGCTGGTTAAAAAAGAGATTAACGCAATAGAAAGGAAGGACATAAGCCGGGAAGATGTGGAATCGATATGGGTAGAGCTGCGTAACACTAAGGGGCAGAAGACGCTGGTGGGAGTTGTGTACAGGCCACCTAACAGTAGTAGAGAGGTCGGAGATGGTATTAAACAGGAAATTAGAAATGTGTGCAATAAAGGAACAGCAGTTATAATGGGTGACTTCAATCTACATGTAGACTGGGTGAACCAAATTGGTAAAGGAGCTGAGGAAGAGGATTTCTTGGAATGTATGCGGGATGGTTTTTTGAACCAACATGTCGAGGAACCGACTAGAGAGCAGGCTATTCTGGACTGGGTTTTGAGCAATGAGGAAGGGTTAATTAGCGATCTTGTCGTGAGAGGCCCCTTGGGTAAGAGTGACCATAATATGGTGGAATTCTTCATTAACATGGAGAGTGACGTAGTTAATTCAGAAACAAAGGTTCTGAACTTAAAGAGGGGTAACTTTGAAGGTATGAGACGTGAATTAGCTAAGATAGACTGGCAAATGACACTTCAAGGATTGACGGTGGATATGCAATGGCAGGCATTTAAAGGTTGCATGGATGAACTACAACAATTGTTCATCCCAGTTTGGCAAAAGAATAAATCAAGGAAGGTAGTGCACCCGTGGCTGACAAGAGAAATTAGGGATAGTATCAATTCCAAAGAAGTAGCATACAAATTAGCCAGAGAAAGTGGCTCACCTGAGGACTGGGAGAAATTCAGAGTTCAGCAGAGGAGGACAAAGGGCTTAATTAGGAAGGGGAAAAAAGATTATGAGAGAAAACTGGCAGAGAACATAAAAACGGACTGTAAAAGCTTTTATAGATATGTAAAAAGGAAAAGACTGATAAAGACAAATGTAGGTCCCCTGCAAACAGAAACAGGTGAATTGATTATGGGGAGCAAGGACATGGCAGACCAATTGAATAATTACTTTGGTTCTGTCTTCACTAAGGAGGACATAAATAATCTTCCAGAAATAGTAAGGGACAGAGGGTCCAGTGAGATGGAGGAACTGAGCGAAATACATGTTAGTAGGGAAGTGGTGTTAGGTAAATTGAAGGGATTGAAGGCAGATAAATCCCCAGGGCCAGATGGTCTGCATCCCAGAGTGCTTAAGGAAGTGGCCCAAGAAATAGTGGATGCATTAGTGATAATTTTTCAAAACTCGTTAGATTCTGGACTAGTTCCTGAGGATTGGAGGGTGGCTAATGTAACCCCACTTTTTAAAAAAGGAGGGAGAGAGAAACCGGGGAATTATAGGCCGGTTAGCCTAACGTCGGTGGTGGGGAAACTGCTGGAGTCAGTTATCAAGGATGTGATAACAGCACATTTGGAAAGCGGTGAAATGATCGGACAAAGTCAGCATGGATTTGTGAAAGGAAAATCATGTCTGACGAATCTCATAGAATTTTTTGAGGATGTAACTAGTAGAGTGGATAGGGGAGAACCAGTGGATGTGGTATATTTGGATTTTCAAAAGGCTTTTGACAAGGTCCCACACAGGAGATTAGTGTGCAAACTTAAAGCACACGGTATTGGGGGTAAGGTATTGGTGTGGGTGGAGAATTGGTTAGCAGACAGGAAGCAAAGAGTGGGAATAAATGGGACCTTTTCAGAATGGCAGGCGGTGACTAGTGGGGTACCGCAAGGCTCAGTGCTGGGACCCCAGTTGTTTACAATATATATTAATGACTTGGATGAGGGAATTAAATGCAGCATCTCCAAGTTTGCGGATGACACGAAGCTGGGTGGCAGTGTTAGCAGTGAGGAGGATGCTAAGAGGATGCAGGGTGACTTGGATAGGTTGGGTGAGTGGGCAAACTCATGGCAGATGCAATTTAATGTGGATAAATGTGAAGTTATCCACTTTGGTGGCAAAAATAGGAAAACAGATTATTATCTGAATGGTGGCCGATTAGGAAAAGGGGAGGTGCAACGAGACCTGGGTGTCATTATACACCAGTCATTGAAAGTGGGCATGCAGGTACAGCAGGCGGTGAAAAAGGCGAACGGTATGCTGGCATTTATAGCGAGAGGATTCGAGTACAGGAGCAGGGAGGTACTACTGCAGTTGTACAAGGCCTTGGTGAGACCACACCTGGAGTATTGTGTGCAGTTTTGGTCCCCTAATCTGAGGAAAGACATCCTTGCCATAGAGGGAGTACAAAGAAGGTTCACCAGATTGATTCCTGGGATGGCAGGTCTTTCATATGAAGAAAGACTGGATGAACTGGGCTTGTACTCGTTGGAATTTAGAAGATTGAGGGGGGATCTGATTGAAACGTATAAGATCCTAAAGGGATTGGACAGGCTAGATGCGGGAAGATTGTTCCCGATGTTGGGGAGGTCTAGAACGAGGGGTCACAGTTTGAGGATAGAGGGGAAGCCTTTTAGGACCGAGGTTAGGAAAAACTTCTTCACACAGAGAGTGGTGAATCTGTGGAATTCTCTGCCACAGCAAACTGTTGAGGCCAGTTCATTAGCTATGTTTAAAAGGAAGTTAGATATGGCCCTTGTGGCTACAGGGGTCAGGGGGTATGGAGGGAAGGCTGGGTTCTGAGTTGGATGATCAGCCATGATCATAATAAATGGCGGTGCAGGCTCGAAGGGCCGAATGGCCTACTCCTGCACCTATTTTCTATGGTTCTATGTTTCTATGCTGCGAGCTCACAAAGAGTTATATTGTCATTTTGACTGTTCTGACATTCATTCAATGTTTTACAAAATTTAATATACTGTAATGCTATTATCCTCTCCCTCTCCCTTGTGTAAATATCACCAACAATTTGTCCTGATCCAGCCACTTGAATGCTACGGTCAAGAAAGTACACAATTGCTCAGAACATTGAAGGAATTTAGCACATCCTCAATGAGCCTTACCGATTTCAACACTGAAAGCATCCTATTAGCTTCGCATGCAAACTGAAAAGAACAAAATAAGTCACCCAAGATGCAAAGTTAAAGGTAAAGACCATAAAACAATACTGCTTGTAGCCCTGGACAACATCCAATGGGGAATCTGACACAGGTCAGTCAGATGACCTTGAGCCAACGAAATGGAAATATGGAAATATCAGGGATTGATCTAATAAGAGAAGGATTTGGGAACACAGCCAGTGACAACTCTCCAGAAACCAACTATTGCAAATGTGGAGGACTTCATGTTGGAAATGTGGAAATCACATCAGGACCATGAGGAATGGCTGGACAGAGTAGATTTTTTCTGTGTAATATAAATAGCGAGGCCTTGCAGATCAGGGTATTTGATAAGAATAAAGAAAGTCTGAGCCAATATGATCACCAGGGAGAAATGGACAAAGAGTCATGGCCTGAAATGTTGGCTCTTTATTTCTCTCTATAGATGCTGAGTTCCTCCAGCATTGTGCGAGTGTTACTCTAGAAATGGATGATTCCGGTACAGACAACAAAAATGAATTACCTACAAGTTAGAGAATTTGTTATTGAGGCTCATAGGGAAGATGAGCTGTTGCATCTCTTACAATTGTATTGGAAAGTGCAATTAGACGAGGACCAGTTATTATTTTATTATTTAGTGGTGCAGTGCAGAACAGGCACTTCTGGCCAAACAGGCTACACAGCTCAGCAATCCGCCTATTTAACTATAGCCTAATCACAAGATTATTTACAATTTACGATGGCACGGTTGTTTGGGATGGAGGAGCGTGGTTAAGGCCAACCAGTGCAAGCCTGAGGAGCGTCATTTATTTGGGCATGTTGAAGCCTTCCAACTGAATATCCCTTCTCATTGCTTATGTCCCTTTTCACCCTCCTAACTTGCCACCCAGTGCTCTTTTCCTCCCTTCATCCTTCCTTCCTTGCTGACCCTCAACCTGTTTCCCTGCTGTTATCTCCTGCCATCTCCCTTATTTGCCATTCCCAGATGCCTTTCTCTGTCCCTGCCTTTCATGTTTCTTATCTGTTCTATTCATTACCCTGGATCAGTTTGTAGAGGTGGGGCACAGTGTACCACTATACTGTGGACTTAGTATATATGTGACACTAAAATTCTTTCCCCCTACCTTGTGTGGCTTTTTAGCAGATCTGTGAAGCACTCAGAGATGCCTTGCAATGTTGCAGAAAGATCTGAAAAAGTATTGAGAAAGATATGATTACAATGCTTTAGCTTCAATTAAAAATCTATTGTGGCCAAGTCAAGGATCTATTTTCTATATTTCTTCTGCTGTTTCCATGTTTGTCACAGGTTGCTGATCTTGTGATATCTTTAACGTTAATCTTGAAGAACTTGACCATTGTCTTTAATCCATAGATTGTTTTACTGACTTTGGATAAGTGCAGTAAGCATAATGGGAAAAGACTTGGTCTGGGAGATCAGCATCTGTTACACAGTAAATATCCTGTGGGTCTTCCTAAATCAAGTGAAATCTGTTTTGTTACATCTTGCTGTGGGACTACAGTCATAAACTTCCTGTTGTAATTGGTGTCACAGGAGAGTTGAGTAATTGCAAGACAGAGTCTTTCTAGTAATATGATTTTTACAAATTTCTCATCAAAATGAAAACCATTAAATATATCTAATTAGAATCATACTGGCAGCTGATGACATATAATTAACCTTCAGCTTCTACATCTAACCAGCCTTCTGTAAAAGACTGAAAACCTTTTTATACACTTTTGCATAGTTCGTTTCTCACCGTCCCTCCCTCCCGGTTTATTTTGATGACATGACCTTTTAACCTGTTCCAAATCAGGAGGTGTGATTTCTGAAGCTTCAGTTGACTGCTAACATGGAATGAAAATTGGTGTATCCCAACTCACTTGATGTATTACAAGAGTTGTATGACGATGACTGCTGACAGAGAGAAGTCATTGTTCCGTGGTAAGAAAGGGAAATAGACCTGAATCAGCAATATACTGAAGTGCAGTTCCATGCTGATTTGCGCAGTTAAGTATATGTCTGTCCTCTAGTGGTGCACCGTTCCTGGAACACTGCTGAGAGTTGGCTGCTGCTGCAGTGATGAGTCATGGTAAGTGGAAATAAATAACAGACTCAAAATCTTTTAATGATGCACAAATACTGGTAAACAAGATGCCAACCTCTCAGCAGGGACTGTTATTTTATTTCTATTTATTTGCAAATCAGATATTGCTTATTTGTACATATAATATTTCCATTTGATTAATATCTGTAAATTCACTAAATCTTACTGAGGTCGAAACTTTGTGTAAGTGTGATCTATACAGAAGAATTTTAATGTTAACATTAACCAAAAGGACAAGAAACCAAAGCAGATTTTTTAAATGATAAACTGCAGAGAAAGATAAATATTCACTTCTGGAATGTAGTGAACTCTGACACCACCAAGAGAAGAATTTTTATATTATTGAAGGACAAATGAATTGTCTCCATTGACAGATATCCTATTAGGTTGCTTGAAATACGCATAGCATTAGAGAAGTCAATGTGGTTATCTGCTGTGCAGGGCTGTTGTTTGCTTGCAGGAAGATTTACACTAATCGCACCAGTTGTTCAGGATTTATTCTACCTTTCTTTTACTGCAGATTTGGCCTTGAAAGCTGCCTTCTATTTGGATTATTTCAGAAGATGTTTGTTGCTGCTGGTCAGACTTTAATAATACAGATGAAGAACATTTAATAAAGAGCTTTCACAAATGTTTCCTGGGGGAGCTCGTAGTTTGAACTGTGTACTTTGAACAAAGGTGCAAATCTTGTTTCAAGAAATATCACGGCAATTTATCCGTTATCGTTTGGCTTTATCCTTTCTAAAGTGACCGCGGCAGTGCTCATCTCACTTTCAAAGACAAATTCAGAGGGACACAACAAAGGAAGGTTGTCTGGTGAGCTCTTCATTCAATTTATATTGTCTGGATTAACATTAATTGTTTGTCTGTGATTTCTCTGTCCTCTTGTCCCAATCATAGTCTTTTTAGTATCTAATATCTGTGTGATTGAGTTTGATTTTTAAATATTGCAGTTACACCAGTGTTCCCCACTACAAGCTCCTTTGGTCGTCCCAGAATGAGGATCAGGTTTATTCTCACTAACGTACTGTACTGTATGAAGTTTGTTGTTGTTGTGCAGCAGTACAGTGCAATACATAAAGAAAACATAAATTACAATAAGAAATATGAAAAGTAGTGCAAAAGAAAGCAAAATAATGACAATCCAAAGAAAATCTAGTCCAATGTGGGTTTCATGCAGTTAATAGAATGTCGACATCATTACAAGCGTGGATCCAAACAGCAGATGGGGCTCGTCAGCTGTGGTTGGCAGCTCATCTAAGAGATGGGAAACTCTGATCTCAAACCTCTGCTGCTTTGCAGCTATAACCACTCATGTGGAAGGCTTCAGGAATATACCCCAAGAAAAATCCCTAGCTGGAGTCCCTAAGGCAGTCCCATGTTGAGTTCAATGTTGACTGGTAACTCCTGCCACGCCGCTGGTGCCAAACTATATCGGTCTATGCCGATCCTTTGGATCCATCAGCTGCGTGGACAGGGGGAGCCTGCTATACGGGCAACAGCTTGCTTTCCACATTGTACTGCCAGGTTTGCGTATCACGTGGACAGCTGGGACGCAACATCCACGGTTAACTTCGGCCGACGAAGGGCCTCAAGGCGGCGTTAACCCCTTTGTTGCAGCAGGATTGAAATTTCAGGTAAAAGCATTTATGACACTAACATACATATCACTTTAATAAGCTACATGTATTTAATAAAGCGGATAATTTTTTTACACAATTTTTGCATTTTATTTGTAGATCATGAAAATGTTAAGCACCAAGACATCACAGGAAATGCAGTAACAACAAATTAACATGGACAATATTACAATGTTCCAATTTTAAAATTCTGGCCTATGATGATGGCTTAAGACAGTTTGTGCTATTGTTCTCAGGTGTGCAGCAATAATGTAGCTATGAACTTACAAAAATATATACGGATCTACCTTTATATGAGTATTGACTTTTGTTTTTTTAACGCAGACTCTGAAACAGAACTAGAGCCAATAGTCAAATTTGGCTGAAATATTGATCATTTCTGATACCCAAAACATTTGTAATTGTGTTGTAATACTGTAATAGTACAAAGGGATGTGATTGCTAAAGCTGTTAATTACAAAAATATGTATGATATCTAAAATGACTTTTAGTCAAAAAACCTGAAGGTTAATGAGGAGAGAAACAAAGATATTGGAGTTCATGTACACAAAGTGTTAAATTTAATGACAAGATTTAAGAAATCCATTAAAATCAGCTAAGCAGGATTTATTTTCTATAATGGAAGTAGAGCCCTTATGTTAAACCTGCATTGAGCCTTGATCAGATTTCATAGGGAACACTGAATGCCTTTATCATTGACAGGTTATAAATGGAATATGGATACAAATATAATTCATAAGGATGAAATCAGAAATGCAAAATTGTAGCTAAAGGAAGATGATCAATAGCTTGAGTCTGATTTCTCTTGAAAAGAGAAGGCTTGAGAGGTGATCTGAGAGAAATGTTTAAGGTTATTTATTTTAATGGCCGGTACAGAGAAAATGATTCCTCTTTTGGAGAGAAAATACCAGAGGCATTATTATATGTAAGTCTTCAATAAAAATTCCCGAGAAACTTCCTTATTTAGAGCCTGGTGCAAATGTGTAACTTGGAATCCCTGTCGGTGGCTGACGAAAATAGACAGAAAATAAACACAAATAAATATCAAAAGTTTGAGGTAAAAGGGAGTGAGGTTTTTGATGATGAGGGCTGGAAAAGCTCAAGAGGGCTTGAATTAAAAATAAAATCTGGCATGGACTGGTTCATATGCATCAGTCATATACTCCATGCAATTTAAATGAATGTTTAAAGAAGAGTTCTTAAACGGACTTGGAAATCAATGTGGCTATATGAAGTTCTAGATGTTGTATGCTGTGATAATTTCATAATTCAGCTTTCAATGTAGAAGTACACTTTATAGAGCTGAGATCTCAGCATTGCCATATACTTGGAATGCTAACTCAGTCTGAAGAACCTTTGCTTCATGAACATCTGAAAGACTGTGCTTAGAAACTTTATATCTGTATGTTAGAACAAACACTGCAGAAATATCCAAGTGGAAGGTGAAATCAATGCAATATGTACTGTGTGTATGTGTGTGTGTGTGTGTGTGTGTGTGTGTGTGTGTGTTTGTGTGTGTGTCTGCCTGTCTGTCTGTGGGTTCAAGTACAAGAGCCATTTATTCACTAACATGATTGCAATTGGTGGGTAGGAAATTCATTTCGCAGCACTTACATCACTGCAGTGGGTACTGCAGTGGGAATGTTTACTGTACTATCATTATAGCTTTTATTATAAAGATGTGAGCACCATCATGTTGTGTAGATGTGGCCTAGAAGTTACATATCAAAGTGCTTATTATTTCAATGTTAAATGATTAAAGATAATATCTGGAGAGAAATATGATGACATCCATTTCTGTTTCACTTGTGTCTGGAAATTCAGCTTACTGCTTCTGAACTGGTACTGGTAGCAGCACATGCAGTGACTTCATTTCCTTTGCTGTTCTTGTTTTGCATTATTGAAAGGAATCTTTGACCATGTTGTCTGGGCAATTGGGCTATTGCAGGACAAACCAGATCTTCCTCCTCTGACCTCTTTGGTTTCAGTCAGTTCTCCTGATGTGTCCTTCTCTACAAAACCAAGCACAGACTAGGTGACCTCTTTGCTGAACACTTGCACTCTGTTCTCAATGACCATCTTAAGCTCTCAGTTACAAGCCGTTTTAACTCCTCCAGATTCCTGTGCTGATTTGTATGTTCTCGGCCTCCAACGCTGCCAGGGTGAGACCGTAAAACAGCATCTCATATACTGCCTCTGCAGCCCAATGGCGTGAACACTGAATTCTCCAATTTCTGGTAACCTACTTCCCACTGTTCTTTTCTCTGATCTCCTGATCCCCATATTCTTTCACAGAACCTCCCATTTTTCCAACCAACCCCTGGATCCCAAAGTCCCTGCTGCCAGTTTCTTTCCCCTCCCTCACCTGGTTCCACCTACCTATTACTCACACATTCAACCCACTGGGTCCCATATCCTCCTCCCCCTACAATTCTCATCTGTTTACTTGGTTCCAGTCAAACACCCTCTTTGCTTATCATATCCATAAACCACAGCCATTTGTTGTTTCTGCAATCTCAGCCCCTGTCACTCCTTCCACCCCACCCTCCCCCTCCCGGCAGCATTTGCCCGACCCCTCCTCACCCGATGCACTTTCTGCCTTCCCAGCCGCTCTGAGCACACAACGCACAAAATAGGGCTAGACTGTTAGTTGGCATGGAAAATATATTCATTGGAAAATAACTGTGCGAAATTCATTTATGCTCCAGGTCACTCAGCTTCCCCGCAATCCTGTAGCTGAGTTTGTCAGAACCTTTAACAAGCTCTTACTTGCTTTATATGCTTCACTCTTTTCTAGTTGCAAAATAAACTGACTGCTAGCACCTGAATCTCTCATGATGGGTTTGAATTCATGGGTCACTGGTTCCGGTATTGGAGAAGGAGACAGCTATTCCAATGGGAGGGGCTCCACCTGAACCATGCTAAAACCCAGGCCCTGGCGAATTGCATGATGAGGACATGGGTAGAGCTTTAGACTAAGTAGTATGGGGAGAGTTTAACAGTTTGGAAATGTATGGATAAAGTAAAAGGGAAGGAGCATGTAGGATAGGTTTCTGAACTCTGAAGGATAAATAATCAAGATAAGAGAGGGATAAAAATTTAATTTCAGTTAAAATGGAGACAACATTGAAAAGAAGGGTGATGAATGCAAGACTGAAGAAGATATATTTGAATACACAGTATAGGAAATACAGTGGATGATTTTTTTAAACACAGTAATAAATTGGCAGGTATGACATTGTGGGCATCACAGAGCTGTGGTTGAAAGACTCTCACAGATGGGAGCTTAACATCCAAGGATAACATTATATCAAAAGGACAGGCAGGTAGGCAGAAGGGGTGGGGTGGCTCTCTTGGTAAAAGATGTAGTCAAATCCTTAGTAAGAGATGACAGGATTGAAAGATGTAGAATCTTTGTGGGCAGAGTTAAGAAACTACAAGGGTAACAAGACCCTGATGGAGTAATGTACAGGCCCCTGTACTGTGGCCAGGATGTAGGGTAGAAATCTCAATGGGAAATAGAAAAGGCATGTAAAAAGAGGTCATAGGAGATTTCAATATGCAAGTAGATTCTGAAGATCAGGTCAGAGATGGATCCCAAGAAAAGGAATTTGTGGAATGCCTATGAGATGGCTTTTTGAAGAAGTTTGGCCCACTAGAGAAAAGACAATTCTGCATTGGATGTTGTGTAATGAACCAGATTTGATTAGGGAGCTGAAGGTAAAGGAATCCTTAGGAAGAAGTGATCATAATTTGATAGATGTCACCCTGCAGTTTGAGATGGAGAAGTGAAAATCAGATGTATCAGTATCATTGTCGAGTGAAGGGTGATGACAGAAGCATGAAAGAGGAGTTGGCCAAAGTTTTTGGAAGGGGACACAAGCAAGGATGCCAGTTGAACAGCAGTAGCTGAAATTCCTGGGAATACTGTAATTAGAAAGACACCTGATTAAATCATCTCAAAGAAGAAGCAGCATTCCAAAGGGAGGACAAAACAACCATGACTGAGAAGTAAAGTCAAAGACAGTATAAAAACAAAAGAGAGGGCATATAATAGAATAAAAATTAGTGAGAAGCTAGAGGATTGAGAATTTTTTAAAAAACCAAGACAACAAAAAAAGCAATAAGAAGAGAAAAGATGAAATGTGAATGTCAGCTAGTCAATAATATAAAAGAGTGTACCAAAAGATTTTTCAGATATAGAATGTGTAAAAGAGAGGTAAGAGTGGACATTGGACCACTAGAAATGGAGAAGTGTTAATGAGGAGCAAAGAATGAACCAAGTAACTATTTTGCATCGGTCTTCACTGTGAAGTCACAAGCAAAATTCCAGAAATTCAAGAACGTCAGGGGACAGAAATGAGTGTAGTTACTAAACTAAGGAGAAGATGGTTGGGAAGTTGAAAAGTCTGAAGGTAGATAAGTCACCTTGACCAGGTGGACTACATTCCAGGGTTCTGAAAGAGTTGGCTGAAGAGATTGTAGAAGTCTTAGTAATAATCCTTCAATAATCACTATATTCTGGAATGGTCCCAGAGGAATGAAAGATTGCTTAAGAAAGAAGGGAGGCAAAAGACAGGAAATTATAGGCCGGTTAGCCTGTCATCAGTAATTGGTAGGATATTGGAATCCACTATTAAGGATGAGGTTCGGGGTGCTCATAGGCTAATGTCATGGCTTCCTTCAGGGGAAATCAGGCTTGAGAAATCTTTTCGAATTCTATGAGGAAATAACAGGCAGGATAGAGAAAGGAGAGTCGATGGATATTGCTTACCAGCATTTTCAAAAGGCCTTTGACAAGATGCCGCACATGTGGCTGCTAAACAAGATAAGAGCCCATGGTATCACAGGAACAATACTGACATGAATAGAAGATTGGCTAACTGACAGAAAGCAAGGAGTGGGAATAAAGGGAGCCTTTTCTGGTTGGCTGCCTGTGACTAGTAATGTTCTGCAGGGGTCAGTGTTGGATCTGCTACTTTTTAACACTATATATTAATGATCTGGATGACAGAATTGACTGCTTTCTGACTAAGTTTATGGATGGTACAAGGATAGGCGGAGGACAGGTAGTGTTGAGGAAGAAGGGAATCTGCAGAAGAACTTGAACAGATTGGGAGAATGGGCAAAGACATGGCAGATGGAATGTAGTGTAGGGGAGTGTATGGTCATGGACTTTTGTGGAAGGAATGAAGGTGTAGACTAGTTTCTAAATGGGGAGCAAATTTGGTAATGGGAGGTCCAAAGGGACTTGGGAGTCCTAATGCAGGATTCCTGAAAAGATTACTTGCTGGTTGATTTAGTAGAAAGGAAGGCAAATGCAATATTAGCAAACAAGAGAAAATCTGCAGATGCTGGAAATCCAAGCAACACACAAAATGCTGACAGAACTCAGCTGGCCAGGCACCGTCCATGGAAAAAAGTGCAGACGACATTTTGGGCAATAAGAATATAAAAAGAGTTCAAAAAGAGAACAAAATTGTGAAGTAGTATTCATGGGTTCACGGACTGTTCAGAAATCTGATGGCAGGGGGCAAGAAGGTGTTCCTAAAACATTGAGTTTGTGTCTTCAGGCTCCTGTGCTTCCATATTGATGGTAGTAATGAGAGGAAGTGATGGGGGTCCTCTGTGATATTGTACCACTCTGTGGTGGTGGGGAGTCTCGTGACCATGATGGATGATATTACATCACTCTATGGTGGTGGGGAGTCTCGTGACCGTGATGGATGATATTACATCACTTCGTGGTGGTGGGGAGGCTGGTGACCGTGATAGAGCTGACTGAGTCTACAACCCTACCCGCTGCAGCTTTTTATGATCATGTCCATACCAGAAAGTGGTGGAACCAGTCAGAATGTTCTCGACTGTACATCAGTTAAAATTTGCTAGAATCTTTGGTGACATATCAAATCTCCTCAAACTCCTAATGAAATATAGCTGATGACATGCCTTCTTTGTAATTGTATCAATATGTTGGGTCCAGGATAGATCTCTAGAGATGTTTGTTTGTTTGTTTATTTATTTATTTATTGAGATACAGTGCAGAATAGACCCTTCTGGCCCTTTGAACCGTGCCACCCAACAATCCCCTGAATACATCTGAACTCCAATCACGGGACAATTTACAATGACCAATTAATTTATCAACCAGTATGGTTTTGGACTGTTGGAGGAAACTGGAGCATCTGGAGGAAACCCATGTGGTCATGGGAAGAACGTATAAACTCCTGACAAGTAGCGATAGGAATTGAACCCAGGTCACCTGTACTGTACAGCGTTGTGCTAACCACAATGCTACTGTAACATCCAGGAAGCCATATCTAAGAAAGAATGTGCTGGGATTAGTGGAGGTCCAGAGGAGGTTTACGACAATGATCCCAGGAATGCAAGTGTTAACATAGGAGAAGTGTTTGATGGTTCTGGGCTTGCAGTTGGTGGAGTTTAGGAGAATGAGTGGAATCTCATTGAAACCTACTGAATAGGCTTAGATAGAGTGGAAGTAGAGAAGATGTTTCTAATAGATGGAATGTGTAACACCAGAGGGCACAGCCTCAGAATAGAAGGATGTCTCTTTAGAACAGAGCTGAGGAGGGATTTCTTTGGCCAGAGGATGGTGAATGTATGGAATTTATTGCTACAGGCAGTAAAATAGGTTTGAGAAGGAAAATAAATCAGCCATGGTTGAATGGCAGAGCAGACCTGCTAGGTGGAATGGTGTAATTCTATTCCTAATATTAACCTACTGAAGTCAACATTCGATTCATTACAGCAATGTACCTGACAGATTATACACACTTCAGCTACTATGCTTTGGCCCTGAGCAATGAAATAGACTGCTTCATGACTGACTGGGACTCATCATCTCCCTTTTACTCCGTCACCTCTTTACATGCTTGAAAATATTTGATAACACCATGTTTGTTGAACCCCCTCTTCCATGTCCAGCTTTGTGACATTCATAGCAATTAAAATCTAATCACATTTGCTGGAATAGGTGCTGGAAATAAGAATGAATGGTGACCTCATTGAAACCTATGGAATGTTAAAAGGCCTTACTAGAGGATGTGGAGAGTACCTTTCTGTAGTGGGGAAGAATCTAGGGCTGGAGGGCACAGCCGCAGATCTAGAATGAAGATGAGAAGAAATTTCTTTAGCCGGAATGTGGTAAATCTGTGGAATTCAATGCCACAGGTGGCTGTAGAGGCCAGCTCATTGGGTATATTTAAGGCAGATTTTGATAGGTTCTTGATTAGTCAGGGAGTGAAAGAGTAGGGGGAGAAGACAGGAGAAGGGAGCTGAAAGGGAAAATGGATCAGCCATGATGAAACCGTGGAGTGGACTTGATGGGCCAAATGGCTAATTTTGTTCCTATCTCTTGTGTTCTTATATTTGGAACTTCTCCAGTTACTCCTCTGAGTTTAACATTAACATTTTTTATTTAGTTCCCAGAGCAATACATGATAAAATTCTCTTAGCTTGCCTAATTATTGTAACTGCATCCAAGCCTTTAATAAATTCTGCACTATGATATCCAGATCCCTCTGCATTGCAGAGCTGTTGAATCTCTCACTATTTAGATGATCCTTTTATATTATCTCTGACAGGATGAACAGTTTCACATTTTCCCAATTCGTGTTCCATTTGCCAGATCTTTTTCCACTGACAGAACATATACGTATATTTGTAGTCACAACTTATTTCCCTATTTCCCCTTGTGCCATCAGCTTATTTGCAGGCATACATTTGGTGCTTTTAAACAAGTCACTTGTGTGAACTGTAAAATGCTGAGGCACCCGCCAGCAGTAATCCCTGAGGAATACTTCTTGTTTTGTTTTGTCAATCTGGAAAAACACCATTTAAGGCTGTCCTTTGTTTCCTGATAGCTAACCAATCTTCTATCCATGATAATATATTACCACCTATTGGATGAACTTTTATTTTCCGCAGTAACCATTGGTAAGGCATCTTATCAAATGTCTAGTATATTACTGGTACTCCTTTGTTACTTTTTCCAAAATATTCAAATAGGTCAAACTGAATTTTCCTTTTACAAAGCTATGTTTATAGTACCAAGACTTTTTTTCTTTAGTATCAATAGTATTGACTTCTAATAAATGTTGACAGAAGCTATTTGGCTCTGCAGTTTCCTGCTTTCAGTCTCCTTCCAACAAAGAGGTGATGTCAAGTCTCTTGAAGTATGAAGATGGATAAATTCCCAAGTTATTGAAGAGGAAAGAATAGAGATTGCATGGGCCTTGACAGAGGTCTTTGTAGCCTCTTTAGCCATACTGAGGTCCTTGAGGACTGGAGGAGAGCCTTTGTTTTTTCTCTGTTTAAAAAGGCCAGTAGAAACAAATCAGGGAATTATGGGCTGATAACACTTACTTCAGTGTAAGGGAATTTATTGAGAAAAATCCTTAAGAATAGAGTCTACTTGCATTTGGAAATGTATAAAGTTATTTAGGATTGTTGGCATGACTTTGTGTGGGAGAAGTTGTCTTACTGACTAGACTGAAATTTATTGAGGAGGTGATGAAGAAGATTGATAAAGGTAGAGCAGTGGGTTTTCTGTGTGTCATGTATACAGTGCCTATAAAAAGTATTCAGCCCTTGGAAGTTTTCATGTTTTATTATTTTACAATATTGAATCACAGTGAATTTAATTTGTTTTTTTTTTGACACTGATCAACAGAAAAAGACTCTTTGGTGTCAAAGTGAAAACAGATCTCTACAAAGTGATCTCAAACCAGTGTATTATGCCTGGAGACTGCAATCGGATGATGGAGGATTTGGCTAGTGTAGACTGGGAACACAGGCTATATGGTGGGACAGTTGAGGAACAGTGGAAGACTTTCAAAGAGATTTTTCATGGTGCTCAAATAAAGTATATTCCAGTTAAAAGCAAGGACAGTAAGGGTGGGAAGAGCCAGCCTTGGATAACTAAGGAAATAAAATAAGGCATCAAACTAAAAGCTTGTGCATACAGAGCCACCAAGAGTAGTGGGAAACTGGAAGACTGGGAAAACTTTAAAAAGCAACAAAGTACCACTGAGCGAGCAATAAAGAAAGGGAAGATAGATTATGAAAATAAACTAGCACAAAATATAAAAACAGATAGTAAAAGTTTTGATAATTCTATAAAGTGGAAAAGGGTGGCTAAAGTGAATGTAGGTCCCTTGGAGGACAAGAAGGGGGAGTTGACATTAGATAATGAGGAAATGGCAGAGGCTTGGAATGACAATTTTGTGTTAGTCTTCATAACGGAGGAATGCCTAACCTGCCAAAGAGAGATGTTATGGATGCTATGGGGGGGCGGGGGGGGGGGGGAAGGACCTCAATATAATAGCTATCACTAATATCACTAAAGAGGCAGTGCTGAGCAGACTTGTGGCCCTGAAGATAGACAAGTCCCCTGCTCCTGATGGAATGCATACCAGGGTACTGAAAGAACTGTCGGAAGTTATAGTAGAGGCCTTGGTGATGATTTAGCAAATTTCTCTGGACCCTGGGCAGGTCCTGGCTGATTGGAAGACAGCAAATATCACACCTCTGTTCATAAAAGGATGTAGGCAAAAGGCAGGTAACTACAGACCAGTTAGTTTAACATCTGTAGTTGGGAAAATGCTTGAAGCTATCATTAAAGAAGAAATAGTGAGGTATCTGGAAAGAAATGGATCCAACAGGCAAATGCAGAATGGATTCAGCAAAGGCAGATCCTGTTTGACAAACTTACTGGAGTTCTGGAGGATAAAATGAGTGCAGTGGATAGAGGGAACAAATGGACATTATTTACTTGTATTTCCAGAAGGCACTTGATAAGGTGCCACATAAAAGATAAAAGATATAAGATAAGGATGCATGGAGTTTGGGGGTGATGTATGTGTTACTCTGGTTGGAAATCAGTGGTGAGTGGTGTACCGTAGGGGTCGGCAAATGTTCACGATATACATTACCGATCTGGAAAAGGAGGGCAGAGTGTAGTGTATCTACGTTTGCTGATGATACTAAATTGAGTGGAAAAGCAAATTATGCAGAAGATACGAGTGTTTGCAGAGTGATACAGATAGGTTAAGTAAGTGGGCAAGGGTCTGGCAGGTGGAGTACAATATGCAGAGGGACTTGGGAGTGCTTGTGCATGCATCACAGAAGTTTGGTTTGTGGGTGCAGCAGGCTATCAAGAAGGCAAATGGAATGTTGGCCTTCAATGCTAGAGGGATTGAATTTAAGAGCAGGGAGGTTATGCTGCAGCTGTACAGGGTACTTGTGAGGCCACACCTGGAGTACTGTATACATTTCTGGGCTCCTTACTTGAAGAAGGATATACTGGCTTTGGAGGTGGTGCAGAGGAGGTTCACCAGGTTGATTCCAGAGATGAGGGGCTTAGACTATGAGGAGAGATTGAGTCGCCTGGGACTGTACTCGCTGGAATTCAGAAGAATGAGAGGAGATCGTATAGAAACATATAAAATTATGAAAGGGATAGATAAGATAGAGGCAGGAAAGTTATTTCCACTGGTAAGTGAGACTAGAACTAGGGCACATAGCCTCAGGATTCAGGGGAGTAGATTTAAGACGGAGATGAAGAGGAACTACTTTTCCCAGAGAGTGGTGAATTGATGGAATTCTCTGCTCAATAAAACAGTGGAGGTTACCTCAGTAAATATATTTAAGACAAGGTTGGATAGATTTTTGCATAGAAGGGGAATTAAGGGTTATGGGGAAAAGGCAGATAGGTGGAGATGAGTCCACGGTCAGATCAGCCATGATCTTATTGAATGGTGGAGCAGGCTTGACGGGCCAGATGGCCTACTCCTGCTCCTATTTCTTAAGTTCTTATGTTCTTAAATCCTGGAGGAAAACTTCATGCAGTCTGCAAGAGAACTGCGACTTGGGAGAAGATTTGTTTTCCAGCAAGATGATGACCCCAAGTATAAAGCCAAATCTACACAGCAATGTCTTACAAACAATAAAGCGAATCTCTTGCAGTGGCCAAGACAAAGTCCAGACCTCAATCCAATTGAAAATTTGTGGCTGGACTTGAGAAGGGCTGTTCACTCACAATCTCTTTGCAAACAGAATTTAAGCAGTTTTGTAAGCAAGGATAGGGGAAAATTGCAGCGTCCAGATATTCAAAGCTGATAGAGACCTGTGCACACAGACTCAAGGCTGTAATTGCTGCCAAAGGTGCATCTACGAAATACTTACTAGAAGGGGGTGAACATTAACGCAATCAATTATCTTATGTTTTATATTTTAAACAACATGAAAACTTCCAAAGGGGGTGGTGAATATTTCTTATAGGCAATATCTATATACAGGCACTATTAAAATTGGCTTAGTTGTAGAAGATGGAGTGCAGTAGTGGAGGGGTGTTATTCTGACTAGATCCCTATCATTAGTGGTGTTCTGCTGGAACCTCTGTTATTTATGATCTAAGTATATACATGGGGTGAAAATGTATGTGGGTTGATTAGCAAGTTTGCAGAGGCCACAAAAATTGGTGCAGGCGTGGATAGTGAAGATAGAAACGGTTGATGGAGTTTAATCCAAACAAGCCAAATGTGAGAGGAAATTATACAGTGAATAGTAGGACCCTTAGGCACATTAATGAGCTGGGGCAGCTTGAGCTACAAGTTGACACTGCCTGGAAAATGGTGGTAAAGAAGTGTACAGCATACTTGACTTCATTGGTCAGGGTGTTGAGTATAAAATTCAGCAAGTCATGTTTGGAGTATCTTGTTGTTACACTACAGGAAGGAGATGGAGATTTTGGGAAGGGTGCAGAAAAAGAGAATGAGCTATAAGAGGTTGGACAAATTTAAATTGTTTTCTCTGGAGCATCAGAGGCTGAAGGCAGTCTGATAGAATTACATAAATGTATATGAAGCAAAGAAAGGTGAAGAGTCACTGAGGAAGTTTAAAGGAGATTTACTAGGCAAGCTTTTTTTTATACACAGAGTAGCAAGTGCCTAGGGCATGGTACCAGGGGTAGTGTGGAAACAGACACACTTAAGAGGCATTAAGATGGGCACATGAACGGGCCGGGAATGTAAGGATGTAGACCACATGCAGGTAAACTTTCAGTTTAAATTGTCATCTGAAAGTTTAAAATCTCATTGTGGTCAACACAGACATTATGGGCTGCAGGATCTGTTCCTATGTTCTGTGTTCCTGTATTGAATAAAGGAGTTACATTTATTACTTTCCAACCTACTGTTCTGACTCTTGTCAATTTATTGTACATGTGGTTTTATAATTAACAGAATCAGATTTTACTTTGTTCACCAGCAATGCTGACATTAATTGTCCATCCTTGATTGAATCACTATGTGATGTTTGCATTGACTCCTTTCACTGCCAGTGCATAGAGGCTGGTATACGTAGCAGCCACATTGCAGCGAGCTAGTAGGCTGATTTTAGCTACATCGCTCAGCCTGTGACCTCTGCTGAGAAGAGTCGAGTGGAGCAAGATGTCAAATTTACAATGCCGAATCTTGGTTTCATTTTAATTCACTCATGGTCCTGATATGACTATCACTATTGTTCTTTCTATTGTTGAACTGCCAACATTTCCTAGTATTTTTGATGTGGCAGATATCTTCTTGGAAACCATCAACAAAACAACTCTCAGGATTCTGGAAATGAACTAACTGCTTCTTAGGGCAGCAGGATTTGGACAATAAGTTATGTTTCTTCCCCGTTAAATTAAGGAAACACAGACACAGGACGTAGGACCAAATAAGCAGACTGAAGAAATTAGTTTGTTGAGATTGGAAGTGGTTTAAAACTCTTGCAAACAAAGTATCTATCACAAAAGCCAAGCTGGCTGAGTATTTGATATTGGTTTATTATTGTCATACATTTTGAGATACAGTAAAAAGCTTTTGTTTTGCATACATCCAGACAAATCACACCATGCATAATTACATCAAAGTAGTAAATAAATACCAAATATGCAGCTACAGAGAAAATGCATGCAGGTAGACACATAAAGTGCAAAGGCCACAATGGGATAGACTGGGTGATCAAGTTCATCTTTTAGTCTATGACAAGTTTGTTTAAGAAAATGATAACAGTAGGTTAGAAACTTTCCTTAAGTTTGGTCACCGAATTATAGGAAAGATGTCAATAAAATTGAGAGAGTACAGAGGAGGTTTACTAAAATATTGCCTGGATTTCATCTCCTAAGTTACAGAGAAAGGTTGAACAAGTTAGGTCTTTATTCTTTGAAGCATAGAAGGATAAGGGGGACTTCATAGAGGTGTTTAAAGTTATGAGGGGGATTGATAGAGTTGACATAGTTAGACTTTTTCCATTGAGAGTGGGGAAGATTCAAACAAGAGGACATGGGTTGAGAATTAGAGGACAAAAGTTTAGGGGTAACATAAGGGGGATCTTCTTTACTCAGAGAGTGGTAGCTGTGTGGAATGAGCTTCCAGCAGAAGTGGTCGAAGCAGGTTCTATGTTGTCCTTTAAAGTTAAATTGGATAGATATATGGACAGGAAAGGAATGCAGGGTTATGGGCTGAGTGCAGGTCGGTGGGACTAGGATAGGGTAAGAGTTCGGCATGGACTAGAAGGGCCGAGATGGCCTGTTTCCGTGCTGTAATTGTTATATGGTTAAGTCTGGTGGTTGCTGATCTTAAGCTTTTGCATTTCTGCCCAACAAGAAAGAGAAGAAGGGAGAATGACCGGGGAGTGAGGGGCCTTATTTTGGCTGCTCTTTCAAGGCAATGGGGAGTGTAGACAGAGTCAATGTGGAGTGTGTACGTGAGGCAGTGATATTAAGTTATGATTGTTCTGGCAAAGAGCTGGAACAGAAGAGATGACTTGACTGACCTTTCCCCTCAATGCTTTCATGATTCTAGGGATCCTTTGTGATGAGTGAGGAGTGAAGATAATGGCATATGGAGACTTAAACGCTTCAACTAGCATTCACCTCATCCACAATCTTGCCCATTCTTCTCTTCCGATCTGACTCCCTGTGGTTTCTTAGAACATAAAACAGTGCAATACAGGAAAAGGCCCTTTGTTTCATGATGTCCTTGCCAAACATGATGCCAAGTTAAATTAAATCTCTTCTACATATAAATGACCCACGTCCACATATTCATGTTTCTAATAGCCTCTTAAGTGCCACTATCATATCTACTTCCACTACTACCCTCAGCAGCCTGATCCAGGCACCTACCACTTAATGCAAAAAAAACCAGTCTCCAATGACAACATGTCCTTTCTGAGATATGGAGCCTGAAACTATTGTCAATACTCCAAGTGCAGCCTGACTAGTGTCTTTAAAGCCTCAACATTATCTCCTTGCTTTTATGTTCTATTCCCCTCGAAATAAATGCCAACATTGCATTTGCATCTTTTGCCACAGACTCAAACTGTAAATTAACCTTCTGGGAGTCTTGCACGAGGACTCCCAAGTCCCTCTGCACCTCTGATGTTTGAACCTTCTTCCCATTTAGATAATAATCACTATTGTTCCTTTTACCAAATTACATTATTGCACATTTTCCAACACTGTATTCCATCTGCCATATTTTTGCCCATTCTTCCAATTTGTCTAAGTCCTGCTGCAATTGCATTGCTTCCATAGCACTACCTACCCCTCCAACTATCTTCATACCATAAGACAATAAGACATAGGAGCAGAATTAGGCCATTCAACCCATCGAGACCGTTCCACCATTCCATCACAGCTGATCCTGAATCCCACTCAACCCCCTACACCTGCCTTCTCACTATATCTTTTGATGCCTGACTGATCAGGAAACCATCAACTTTCGTCTTAAATATACCCATGGACTTGGCCTTCGCTGCAGCCTGTGGCAGAGCATTCCACAGATTCACTACTCCCTGGCTAAAATCTGCTAACTTTGCCATAAAGCCATTGATCCCATTATCCAAATCGTTGACAATGTGAAAAATAGTGGTCCCAATACTGACCTCTGAGGAACACCACAGGTAACTGACAGCCAACCAGAAAAGGCCCCCTTTATTCCCACTTGCTGCTTCCTGCCTGTCAGCCATTCCTCTATCCATGCCAGTATCTTTCCTGTAACATCATAGGATTTTATCTTGTTAAGTAAGCAGCCTCATGTGTGGCACGTTATCAAGCGCCTTCTGAAAATCCAAGTAAATGACATCCACTGCTTCTCCTTCGTCCATTGTGCTTGTTATTTCCTCAAAGAACTCTAACAGATTTGTCAGGCAAGATTCCCCTTTACAGAAACCATGCTGATTTGACATATTTTATCATTATTCTCCAAGTACCCTGAAACCTTATCCTTAATAATAGACTCCAACACTTTCCCAGCCACTGAGGTTCGGCTAACTGGCCTATAATTTAATTTCTTTTGCCTTCTTCCCTTCTTAAAGAGTGAGTGACATTTACAATATTCCAGTTCTTTGAAACCATGACAGAATCAAGTGATTCTTGAAAGATCATGACCAAAGCATCTGTTAGCTCTTCAGCAGCCTCTCTCAGGACTCTGGGATGTAGTCCATCTCGTCCAGGTGACTTACTCACCTTAAGACCTTTGAGTTTGCCGAGCACTTTTTCCTTTGTGATAGCAATGGCACTTACTCCTGCTCCCTGACACTCATGGACCTCCAGCACACCGCTAGTGTCTTCCACAGTGAAGACCGATGCAAAGTACTTATTAAGTTCATCTGCTCTTTCTTTGTCCCCTATTACTACCTCACCAGCATCTTATTCCAGTGGTCCAATATCAACTCTCACCTCCCTTTTACTTTTTATATAACTGAAAAAACCTTTGGTATCCTGCTTTATATTGGCTAGTTTGCCCTCAAATTTCATCTTTTTCCTTATAGGTTTTTTAGTTGCTTTTTGTTGGATTTTAAAAGCTTCCCAATCATCCAACTTCCCACTCACTTTTGCTACCTTATATGCCCATTCCTTGGCTTTTATACAGTCCTTAACTTCCCTTGTTGCCTACCCCTGCCATTTAAGAACTGCTTCTTCTGTGGGACATATCTATCCAGTGCCTGTGCACTAGTCCCAGAAACTTCAGCCATCTCTGCTCTGCCATCATCCCTGTCAATATCCTCCCCCAATCCACCTGGGCAAACTCCTCTCTCATGTCTCTGTAATTCCTTTTATTCCATTGCAATACTGATACATGTGACTTATGCTTCTCCCTTAAATTACATATTACATATTCTGATTACTGCCTCATTCTTCTGAATTCAGGCCCGGAGCCATCAGATGCTCTTCATATGACAAGCCATTCATCCTGGAATCATTTTTCTCAACCTCTTTTGAACCCTCTCCAGTTTCAGCACATCCTTTCTAAGATAAAAGACCCAAATCTGCTCATAATACTCCAAGTGAGTGCTTTATAAAGTCTCAACATTACATCCATGCTTCTATATTCTAGTCCTCTTGAAATGAATGCTAACTCTGCATTTGCCTTTCTCACCACTGACTCAACCTACAAATTAACCTTTAGGAACTATGCACAAGGACTCCCAAGTCCCAATGTATCTAAGTTTTTTGTGTTTTCTCTCCATTTAGAAAGTTGTCATCACTTTCATTTCTTCTACAAAAGTTCATGACCATACACTTCCCAACACTGTATTCCATCTGCCATTTCTTTGCTCATTCTCCAAATCTGTCTAAGTCCTTTTGCAGCCTCTCTACTTCTTCAAAATGGCCTGCCCCTCCACCAATCATCATATTATCTGAAAATTTTGCAACAAAGCCATCAATTCCATCATCCAAATCATTGGCATATAACATAAAAAGAATCAGTCCAGCACAGACCCCCTATGGAATACCACTAGTCACCAGCAGCCTGTCAGAAAAGTTACCTTTAATCCCACTCTTTGCCTCCTGCCAATCAGCCACTGCTTTATCCATGCTAGAATCTTTCCTGTAATACCATGGGCTCACAGCATGTTAAGCAGCCTCATGCATGGCACCTTGTCAAATGGCTTCTGAAAATCCAAGTACACAAAAACAACCAATTTTCCTTTGTCTATCTTGCCTGATACTTCTTCAAACAATTCCAACAGATTTGTTAGGCAAGATTTTCCCTTGAGCAAACCGTGCTGACTACGGCCTATTTTATCATGTGCCCCCAGGTACACTGAGCCCTCCTCTTTAATAAACGGCTCCAACATCGTCCCAACCACTGAAGTCAGACGAACAGACCTATAGTTTCCTTCCTTCTGCCTCTTCCCCTTGAAGAATGGAGTGACATTTGCAATTTTCCAGTTTTCCAGAACCATTCCAGAATCTAGTGATTCCTGAAGGATCATTACTAATGCCTCCATGATCTCTTTTACCAGCTCTTTCTCTACTCTGGGATGTACACCATCTGGTCTTGGTGACTTATCTACCTTCAGACCATTCACTTTCTTTAAGAACCTTCTTTCTAGTTATGGTAATTTCACACATTTCATGCCTTTTGAAACCTGAAGCTTCCACCATACTGCTAGTGTATTCCGTAGTGAAGACTGATGCAAAATACTTATTCAGTTCCTCCGTTATTTCGTTGTCCCCCATTCCTAGCTCTCCTGCATCGTTTTCCACTTTTGCCTCTATTTTACACTTTAATACATCTGAAGAAACTTTCAGTATCCTCTTTAGCTTACTAGCTTACTTGGCTAGCTTACTTTTGTATTCCATATTTACCTTCTTAATGATTTTTTTTAGTTGCCTTCAGCTGGTATTTAAAAGCTTCCCAATTTTCTAACTTCCCATTAATCTTTGCACTGTTATATGCACTCTCTTTGGCTTTTATGTTGACTTTGGCTTTTCTTGATAGCTATGGTTGTGTTATCTTTCTTTTAGAAAACTTCTTCCTCTTTGGGATGTATATATCCTGTGTCTTCCAAATTGCTTCCAGAAATTTTAGCCATTGCTGCTCTGCCTTCATTCCTATCAGTTCCAACCAATTCTGAAAAATTCCTCTTGTCTCTAAGGGTTCTTTCACCTTAAGCTCTCTAATCAATTCTGGCTCATTGCACAACACCCATTCCAGAATAGCTGATGCTCCAGACTGCTCAACCACGAGCTGCTCTAAAAACCCATCTCATAGGCACTCTGGAGATTTCCCCTCCTGTAATCCAGTACCAACCTGATTTTCCCAATCTACCTGCATATTGAAGTCCCTGTGACTATTATAACATTGCTCTTTTGGCATACATTTTCTATCTCCCACTGTAATTTGTAGGCAATATCCTTACTCCTGTTTTGGGGGTCTGCTACAACTCCTAGCAGGGTCTTTTTACCCTTGTAGTTCATTGGCTCTATCCACAATGATTCAACATCTTCTTTCTTTCTTTTTCCAATATTTTTATTAAATTTCATACATAATTCATAAGGATACTTATTATAAATCAAAATAAGATAGCACAAAATACACTATATATAAATAACACTGATACAATCATGGTATCCTATATTCATGATCAATCAAATAAAATGAATTGAATTATGAAATACCATAATATGGTTAATTATATTATAAAAAATCTACACCCACTACCAAAAAACAAGAGGGAAAAAAAGAGTAATTTACCATATGGTGCTTTATAATAATGGTCCAGATCTATATTTTAATAAAAATAACAACTCAAAGATTTTTAAAATAGTTCGGAAAGGGTCCCCATAGCGTTTGAAAATCTTGGTTAGAATCAGAAATCGAACAATGAATCTTCTCTAAATTTAAACATGACATAACATCGCATAATCATTGAGCGTGTGTGGGGGGGAGCAACCTCCTTCCATTTAAGCAAGATTACCCTCCTAGCCATAAGAGAAATAAAAGCCAGTACCCACAGATGAGAAGGCTCCAAAATTATATCTCTTTCCTCAATAATACCAAATAAGGCAGTCAAAGGATTGGGCTTAAAGTTAACTTTAAAAAGTACCGAAAAAGTTTGGAATACAGTACATTTTTCCAATATTTTTCAAGGCTCGAACATGACCAAAACATATGAATTAATAAAGCCTCTCCATTATTACATCTGTCACAATAAGGAGATATATCTGCAATAAAACGCGAGAGCTTGTCTTTAGATATATGAGCCTTATGTACCACTTTAAATTGTAGGAGGGAACGACGAGCACATAATGATGAAGAATTAACCATTTTGAAAATAGCCCTCCAGGTCTCATCAGATAATGAAGTCTGCAAATCCTTTTCCCAATCTTTTTTAATTTTATCTAAAGGAGCCATTTCAGTTCCAACAATAGACCATAAATATAAGATATTGAGCCACTACCAAAAGGTTTCAAATTAAAAATTGCGTTTGTTATGTTCTTATCTGGGCTGGTAGGAAATATATGTAATTTCGATCTTAAAAAATCTCTCATCTGTAGATATCGAAAAAAGTGGGTATTTGATAGGTTATATTTCACTGAGAGCTGCTCAGAAGAAGAAAGATGCCCTCCAACAAACAGATCCTGAAATCATTTAATGCCTAATCTATCCCATTCTCTAAAAAACAGATCGGTTGTAGATGGTCGTAAATGAACAAAATTAGAAAAAATAGGACTAGAAAGGGAAAATCTCAATAAACCGAAATGTTTTCTAAACTGTAGCCAGATCCTCAAAGTGAGTTTAACCACCAAACTGTCAGTTAATTTATTTAAAGATAAAGGAAGAGAGGATCCAAGAAGAGAAATAATAGAAAATTTCGTAACAGAGTTGGATTCCAAAAAGACCCATATTGGACAATCCTCACGATTAATATAATATAACCAGAACGTAAGATTTTGTATGTTAATTGCCCAATAATATAACCTAAAATTAGGTAGAGCAAGGCCTCCATTCTTTTTAATTTTTTGAAGGTGGGGTTTATTTAATCGGAGTTTTCTGTTCTTCCATATATAGGAAGAAAGAATCGAATCTAAAGAATCAGAAAAAGACTTAGGAATAAAAACAGGTACGGCTTGAAAAAGGTATATAAAATTAGGTAAAATATTCATTTTAATAGAATGATTCGACCAATCAATGATAAAGAGAGGGGCAACTGGTTGGAAAGTGCCCTTTTCATATAATTCATTAAGGTTAGAAAATTTTCTTTGAATAGATCTTTACAATTCTTAGCAATCGTTACACCCAAATATATAAATTGTTTTCTTACAATTTTAAAAGGAAGGTTAATATTGGTTGGTATCAAATTATTTAAAGGAAACAATTCACTTTTATGTAAATGCAACTTATATCCTGAAAACTGACTAAAATCAGTCAGTAAAAGAAACATAGAGGGTAAAGAAGTTGTAACTTTAGATATAAAAAGCAATAGGTCATCAGCATAAAGCTAGACTTTATGAATAGTACCATTCCTTAAGATACCGGTGATATCTTTAGACTCTTCAAAGGCAATTGCTGAAGGTTCTAATACCAAATCAAAAAGCAAAGGGCTCAGCGGACATCCTTGTCTGGTTCCACGTTGGAGTTTAATTGGTTTAGAATTCTGAAAGTTAGTAAGGACCCGAGCAGAAGGAGATAAGTAAAGTAATTTAATACAATGAATAAAATTGGGCCCAAAATTAAATTTTTCTATGGTTTTAAATCGGTAATTCCATTCAACTCCGTCAAAAGGCTTCACCGCATCCAAAGAAATCACATATTCCGATATTTCTTTGGATGGAAAATGCATATTATTTAACAGTCGCCGTATATTAAAATGGGAATATCGATTTTTAATAAATCCTGTCTGATCATCAGATATAATATAATAGATATATAATATAATAGAAGGTATAATATTCTCGAGTCTATGGGCCAAAACTTTAGATAGGATCTTAGCATCAACATTGAGTAAAGAGATTGGTCTATATGAAGAGCATTCAGTGGGATTCTTATTCTTTTTAAGAATAAGCGAAATGGAAGCTTCATAAAAAGACTGTGGCAACCTACCCACCTTGAAGGAATTATTAAGGGTAGAACATAAATAAGGTATTTGCTTGTTACATACACCTGTTAGGGTGCATTCTCCAGTTACCTTATAAGGTAACTGTAGCCTTCAGTCAGGAGCAGATGTCATCAGGTGGTTCCCAACCTTCACCGAATGTTTCGACCCTTAACCACGACACTCCTCCAGTTGGTGGGCCGGCGGTGGTGGCCAAATCACTGCCCATCTGCTCCTGGCTTCCAGCTTCCCTCCTCTCGCCTACTCCAAATCCAACAAGAGGCTCGTTCTGCCTCTTCCCCCATCCTACGAGCTGCTTGTCTTTTGCTCCTTTCGTCCAGGTCCAGATCTGACAACAACCGCCATGCTGATTTGGCTGGGAAACCTCTGCAGCCAATCTCCACAGGGAACAACCATGCCTGCCATCCCTTGACTTTACACTCCTGCACTAAGGGCTGGTACTTCAAGGCCTTTCTCTCATGGGCCACTTCCCATCCCTCCTCCCACGGCACAGTCAGCTCAACCAGAATTATTTTCTTGTCTTCAGTTGACCACAGTACAATGTCCGGGCGTAACATAAATAAGGTATAAGCAACAAAGAAAAAGCCTTATAAAATTCTCCAGAGAATCTGTCAGGTCCTGGAGATTTCCCAGAATGCAATGAACGTATAGCCTCAGTGATTTCCTCCTGAGAAATAGGTTGATCCAACTGCTTTCAATTATCAACCAAAGTCCAGGAATATTAATTGGTCTAAAAATTGTTCATTGCAGTATTATCTTTAACAAAATCAGAACTATACAGTTTAGAATAAAATTCTCTATAAGAGTCATTTATTTCAAAATGGTCAGTTGTCATATCACCATTGGTTTTGTGAATTTCTTTAATTTGCTGTTTAGCTATAAAGGTCTTCAATTGATTAGCCAATAGTTTACCAGTTTTTTCTCCATGTATGTAGAATTGGCTTCTATCTTTTAAAAGTTGGCTTTCAATTGGATACATTATAAGAAGATCATATTTGGTTTTAATTTCAATACGTCTTTTGTATAGTTCAGAGTCTGGTACCAAAGCATATTTCTGGTCTAATTGTTTTGATTGATTAACTGATTATTAGCTTTTTTCTTAATATATGCAGTATAGGAGATAATTTGTCCTCTAATATATGCCTTAAAATCATCCCAAATGATAAGACTAGAAGTCTCTTCCAACGAATTTTCTTCAAAAAAAAAGAGTAATTTGATTCTCCAGAGATATTAGAAAGTCCTTATCAGATAACAAAGGTGAATTAAAATGCCAGGATCTGTTCGTATGAGTGAAACCAGGAAAATTTAAAGATAGAAATACAGGAGAATTGTTGGATGGAGCTATTTCTTTATATTCAATGGATTGAACTAATGGAATCATTTGACTACCAATAAAAAAATAATCAATCCTGGTTAGGAATGATGGACATGAGAAAAGAATGAATACTGCCTATCTGCTGGGTGAAAAAAACACCAGACATCAACAATATCACATTTCGTTAGAAAGGATTGAATAAATAAAGCTGATTTATGACGTGTGGCTGATTTAAGAGAAGAACGATCTAATATTGGGTCTAGACAACAATTAAAATCTCATCCCATCACTAAAGAATAAAGACTCAGATCTGGCAGCAATGAAAAGAAATGATCAAAAAATCTTGGGTCATCCACGTTGGGGGCGTACACATTAGCAAATACAATCAATTTATCATCTGGTTTCCCTAACACTATGACAAATCGCCCATTAGGGTCAGAGACAACTTTATGTTGAAGAAAAGGAATCGTATTGTCTAGAAAAATTGAGACCCTCGAGGTTTTACTCTGAATGAAGAATGAAGTTGTAGACCCCTCCACCGATTAAAAAGGCATGCATTGTCACAACTATGTACATGCATTTCTTGTAGAAAAATAATGGGGGCCCTTAACTTTTTAATATAAGCAAAAATCTTATTCCTTATCACATGATGATTTAATCCTTTCACATTAAAACTAAGTAAATTAATATTTTGATCCATTCTAAATACTAACTAACAGAAGAGTTAAAAGATCTGACCACAGATTATCAGAACCAGAGAACGAACCATAAAATAAGGTACTCAAACAGAAAATTTGGATGGTAGCCCAACCCAGCTTCTGGAGAAAAAAGTAAAAAGAGACTCCACCCCCTCCCCCTCCCCCTCCCCCTCCCAAAGCCAAAAAGCCAGCCAAAGGACAGTCGGCATGCTAAACCCTAAAGACAACCCTCTCAAAGAAATCCTGCTGACAAAACTCCAATCATTCAAGGTTATTATGTTCCTACCAAGGCAAAACAGACAAAAAAAAACTTCGATCAGAAATCCAAAACATAAGAGGATTCATTTTAACAAATTCAAATATATATATAGATATATAGAGGAATCACAAAACGAACAATAAAGTAGTAAAAATATCAAAGAAAATATCAAAAAACAAGATATGAATGGTCAAAACGTAAGTTTATTCAAACCTTATTCTACCCAACATTAAAAAGATAATTGCTCTTGTAAGAGATATAATGTAATTAATCTGTTTTCGAAAACTTCTGTGCATGTTCAACCGATCCCAGCCATTTCTGCACACCATTTTTCAGAACGATTCTAAGACGTGCAGGGAAGCAACAGGAGGCTTAAACCCTTTATTATAAAGCAGCGACGTGACCTCCTTGTACTTAACATGTTCAACCATAACCTCTGGTGTATAATTTTCCATGAATGTGATCATCTTCCCGTTATAATCGATCATTCCTACTCGACGGGTATGACGGATTAAAAGCTCCTTGGTATGAAATTAATGAAAACATAAAATAACCAACCTAGATCGCTCCCCCGGCTTTGGTTTGGGGGCCAGCGACCGGTGGGCGCGGTCCAACTTAGACACTGAAGGCAATATATCAGGGACTATCTGCTTCAGAAAGCTTGCAAAGAACTCTGTGGGTTGGGCACCTTCAATTGATTCTTCGAGACCCAAAATACGTAGATTGTTCCTTCTGTTTCTGCTTTCCAGGTTGGTAATCTTCTTTGTTAATTTTTCATTAGATAATAATAATTTTTTGCAGAACTTACTCATGTCTTCTAAGTCCGCTTCCAGTATCGACAAAGTTTCTTTATTCTCCTTAATTCGCTTTTGTGTTCGATTAGAGTTTGTTGAATAGTGTCCAACTTGACATTAAGATGTTGAAATTCCTCAGAGAGATCTGTCCTTTGCTTGTTAAGGAAATCTCCAATTGATTCCAAAGTGGTTGGAGAATCATCTTCTTTTTCTTTTGCAGAGGCTTTCATCTTTCTCAAAGACATAATAGAGCAATATTGAGATTTATAATAAGGTTTCAAAAAACTGGTAGGAAACAAAAAGATAGATAAGATAGGAGCAAGTTCAAAAAGATGTTAACCCATTGGCTGCCAGCAGGACTCTGACATCTTCTGACCCTATGTCACCTCTTTCTAATGACTTGATTTCATTTTTTACCAACAGAGCAATGCCGTCCCCTCTACCTTCCCGCCTATCCTTTCGATGTCTATCCTTGGACATTAAGCTCCCAGCTATAATCTTTTACCCATGATTCAGTGATGCCTGCAACATCCTACCAAGCTGCAACTATGCTGCAAGTTCATCTACCTTATTCCATATACTGCACACATTCAGATACAACAACTTCAGTCTAGGATCAAAACATTTTTTGATTTTGGTGCACCACGCTCAGTCTTTTGATTCCTAACTTCGTCTGAGCTGTTAGCAACATCTGCCTCCACTACCCCTGCACCAACTGTTCTGGTACTCTGGTTCCCATTCTCCTGCAGCTCACCATGCAGCACTAACAGACCTTTCTGCTGGGATATTAGTCCCCCTCCAGTTCAGGTGCAAACTGTCTCTTCTGTACAGATCCCACCTTCCCTAGAAGAGAGAGCAATGATCCAAAAGTTTTATGCCCTCCCTCCTACACCAACTCTTTAGCCGTATGTTTTTCTATTTTCTATTTATGATTTATAATTTAAATCGTTAATATTTATTAATTTTAACTATTTTAATATTTTTAATATTTAATATTTGTAATCCAGGGAGTGTGAAGCGCAGAATCAAGTATCGCTGTGATGATTGTACGTTCTAGTACCAATTGTTTGGCGACAATAAAGTATGAAGTATGAAGTATTAAGTATTAAACTGTATAATCTTACTAGTTCTGGCCACACTAGCATGTGGCATCGGTAACAACCCTGAGATACAACCCTGGAAGTCCTGCTGTTTAACTTAATACCTAACTGTCTGAACTCCTTGTGCAGAACCGTGTCACTCATCCTACCCATGTCATTGGTACCTACATGGACCACGCATTCTGGCTGCTCACCTTCCCCCTTAAGAATGCCAAGGACTTGATCTGAGACATGCCGGACCCTGGCACCCAGGAGGTAACATACTATCTGGGAATCTGGATCTCACCCTCTTAACCTCCTGTCCATTCCCCTAACTAATGAATCCCTATCACCAGTGTGCCTCTAAATATTAAATACATGTCTTCTAATATTTGACAATTCTATTCTGGGGGAAAAGGATTCTGATTCTGTGTGTACAGACAAATGACTGAACCCAGGTGTGGAGGAATGACAGACTCTCATATTGAGCCAGAAACAAGAGTTCATTCATTGGAACTTCATTGGCTTGACCAAGCAATACTGCAAGACAAATCATTCTCAAAACACACACAAGTCCCCACAATGAGTGCTAATTGAGAGTCCACTTTAAATATTCACAGAATGTAGAACACCTGTGCCAGTCACGATTAACTTGACAAGATTAAACAGAAAGCAGATGGGCTTAATGATTCTAGTAAAGACAACAATTAACAAATACAGGTGCAAAGCCAGCAGGACTCATGACACTACGTTATTTATGCCTGTCATAGATGGTTTGATCTTTCTTTTTCTTCTCTTCAGTAGGTGTAATGTGGAACAGTAGGGTACTGCCATATATCTCTCAATGTTGGCCTGGATTTTCTGGCCACTTGCTGGGGTTGGTGCCTACCACCGACCTTGAACAAGGCTGCTTACAAAGATTAAATGGGCTTTGACATGGATTTCACCACTTCCAATATAATGAGCAATCTGGCACCATCTGGAGGGTATTTGTTACACCCAGGAATAGTGATGTCAGTGAAGTGGCTGAGCTGTTGATCTGATTGAAAAACTCCTCTCCCGGTCAGCAGCTTGCTATGTGGTAGATCCCAGGAGCTGTTGTCAGTAGGGATGCTGAACACTGATATTTTTGCTGTTAAAATAATAAAAGTGTGATCAATAAGAATGATACCCTTGGAATTTGAACAACAAACTGTTCTTAAATCTTAAGAGCTATATATAAAGAGGCATAAAATTATACAGGAGGGAAACACGCCCTTGAATCCATCAACACCACATCAACCATTAAACACCCATCTACATGAACACTAAAGAAACCCCTTTTTATTTCCTCCACTTTCCCAGTGACATCCTGAAATTCATTGTTTATTTTTGCCTATGGGGAATTTACAGCAGCCAGTTAACCTACGAACCTGCGCATTCTTGGGATGTGGGAGGAAATCAGGACACCAAGAGGAAACCCATACAGTCAGAGGGAAACATGCAGACACAACCAGAGATCAGGATTGAGCCTGGCTCACCGGAGCCTTGAGGCAGAGTTTCTATCAAGTGGCACCACTTTGTTATCCACGTCCACAAACCGGGAGTCTGTGTCTCAAAATGTAAACTTCTTGGAGGGGCTTTAAGATAGGTGAGAAAAATGTTTTGGGGGATTGACAGGAGATATTAAACTCAATATTTACTATTCTCCACAATTTAAATTTTTAGATTGTTCTGGTAAGTCAATTTTTAAAACTGTTCTTTTGCCTTCAATTTAAAACAAAATCTTAAAAGTCTAGAGTTAAGGATTCAACTTGGTGGGAATCCCAAGTGCATGGAAAGGTGAAAAAAGCTGCTCTGCAGGGGGCAGTGACAACACCAATGCCACTAATCCCCAAATGCTCTCAACATTCAATTCTACTGGCTCCCTCTGTCACCCACTTTCTCATGTATGATCCTTGCTAAAACACTCCCTCCAACCCTCAGTAAATTTTATTCCACTGCTGTGAGCCCCACAGACTATCGACAGCCTCTGCAAGCTGTGAGGATGTGGATAAAAGGACTTTATACATGATTTGTTTCCAGACTCGTTCTATTGCATTCTACATACAGTCACAGATAAGTGCAGCACAGAAATTGGCCCTTCAGCCCATCTAGTCCATCTGAAACCATTTAAACTGCCTGCTCCCATTGATCTGCACTGGCACCATAGCCCTTCATATTCCTCATATCCAAACTCCTCTCAAACATTGATATCGAGCTTACATGCACCACTTGTGCTGGCAGTGCATTCCACACTCTCACGACCCTCTGAGTGAAGAAGTTCATGTTCTCCTTAAACTTCTCACCTTTCACCCCTAACCCATGATTTCTGGTTGTAGCCTCATCTAAGCTCAGTCGAAAAAGCCTGCTTGGATTTACCCTATCTATGCCCCTCATAATTTTACATACCTCTACCAAATCTCCTCTCACTCTTCTGTGTTCTAAAGAATACAGTCCTAACCTATTCGATCTTTTCTTATAACTCAGGTCCTCCAGACCCAGCAACATCCTTGTAAATTTTCTCTGCATTCTTTCAACCTTATTTATATCTTTCATGTAGGTAGGTGACCAAAACTGCACACAATACTCCAAATTAGGCCTCACCAACATCTTATACGGTGTCAACATATCATCCCATCTCCTGTACTCAATATATTGATTTATGGAGGCCAATGTGCCAAAAGCTTTCCTTACAACCCTATCAACCTGTGACACAATTTCAGTAAATTATGTGCCTGTATTTCCAGATCCCTTTCTTCTACTACTTTCTTCAGTGCCCTACCGTTCACTGTGTAAGATCTACACAGGTTGGTCGGAACGAAGTGCAAAACCTCGCACTTGTTTGCATTAAATTTTTCCAGCTGATGCAGATCCCTCTGCAAGCCATGATAGACTTCCTCACTGTCCACTACACCCCCGATCATGATGTCATCGGCAAATTTGTTGATCCAGTTAAGCACATTATCATCCAGGTCATTGATATAGATGACAAACAACAAAGGACACAACACCGATCCCTGCAGCACACCACTAGTCACAGGCCTCCAGTCAGTGACACGACATTCTACAACCACTCTCTGGCTTCTCCCGCAAAACCAATGTCTAATCCAATTTACTACCTCATCCTGAATACCGAGCAACTGAACCTTTGCGACCAGCTTCCCATGCGGAACCTTGTCAAAGTCCATGCAGACAACATCCACTGCCTTCCCTTCATCCATTTTCCTGGTAACTTCCTTGAAAAACTCTATAAGATTTGTTAGACATGACCTACCATGTACAAAGCCATGCTGATAATCCTTAATCAGTCTATGTCAATCCAAATACTTCTATATTCGGTCCTTTAGAACACATTCCAATAACTTTCAGACAACTTACGTCAGACTCACTGGCCTGTAATTTTCTGGTTTATGGTTAGAGCCTTTTTTTAAATAGCAGAACAACATTGGCTATCCCCCCAATCCTCTGGTTCCTCCCCTGTCACTAAAGATGATTTAAATAACTCTGCTCGGCAATTTCTGCACTTGAGGGATTGAGGGAATGTGTTGTCAGGCCCTGCAGATTTATCATCTCTGATTTGCCTCAGGGTAGCAAACACCTCTCCTCTGTAATCTGTGCAGGGTCCATGAAGTTGATGCTGCTTTGCCTCACTTTTATAGACTCTGCATCTGTCTCCTGAGTAAATATAGATGCAAAGAATTTATTTAAGATCTTCCCCATCTGTTTTGGCACTACAATATACCTCAGCTCCTCTGTACCCCTCTGTTTTCTATGTGTTGAGCTATTAAGGCTTGCAGGTGGACATTGTGCATATTCATATCTGCTGCCTGAGTTTGTGTTTTTTAGTGAGGTGAAACAAGACCTGGGTATTATTGTGCACCCGCCAATGAAGGGAAGCATGCAGGGGAAGGAGACAGTTCAGGTGGCAAATGGCTTGTATGGCGAGTGGATCTGAGTACAGTAGAACGGATCAGAGTCAAAATTGAATTTATTATAATGCGAATAAGTACATGTATGCATAGTTACAGTGAGAAACTGTATTGCAGCAGCATCATGGTTATATAGCATCAGATACACAATATTCACTAGAACAAAGTAAATTATACATAAATTGTATAAAAACATCCAAGAAGGTAATAGGAAAATACTTTGTTGTGCAATGTTATCATGTTGCTATACTGAGGTAATGATTATGGTTGTGCAGTTTGGTTCCAGAAGTGAATATTAAGGATGTCTTAATGGAATTGTACTGTGCTTTGTTGAAAGCTCACCTTCAGTATACAGTATTGCGAAGTTTTGATTTGGTGTACAAGGAAAGATGTTCTTGTTGTGAAGAGATTGCAAATGCAGAAGGTCTACCCAACTGGGTTTTGTGATAGTAGGACTTGTGTATGGGGATGAATGGGTCATTCATACATATTTTATTAGAGGAATAAGAGGGATTTCATTGAAACTTATAAAATCCTGATTATACTGTGCAGACAAAATGCAGGAAGATTGTTATCAGTATGCATATTTGGAAGCAGGGAACACTGTCCTAAGACACCAGGTAAGCCATTTAGGTGTACAATAAAGAGATAGTTCTTCACCTACGCGGTGATTGAACTGTGGGCTATGTCCCACGGAAGTACGTTGATCTCAAATCACTAAATAAATTCAGGAAGTGCAAAGGAGACCAACGGATTTGAGGAAAAAACTGAACCAAGGTGATGAATTTGGATGATCAAATTGAATGATAGAACAGTTCAAAGGGCCAAAATTCCTCTTTCTGCATCTATTTTCCACAGGTCTAAGTTTCTATGTCTGGTTGTTGTGTTCTCGTGAGGGATTTATGTGTGGTGTGCTTGTAGGCTGCATCCATAAGACCATAAGATATTGGAGCAAAATTAGGCTATTTAGCCCATCCAGTCTTGCTCTGCTATTTTTTCCCCTTGCAACCCCATTCTTCTGCCTTCTTCCCATAACTTTTCATGCCCTGAATTATCAAGACCTTCCAATCTTTGTGTTAAATACACTCAATGACCTAGCCTTCACAGCTGCCAGTGGCAACAAATTCCACAGATTCACTATCTGTAGCCTTCAGGGTTGGGGATATATGTACTGATGACTGAAGTGTGTTGGTTCAGTGTCAGAGAGGGTTGGGAAGTCATTTATTCCACAAGGAGAGCTACAATTACTGTACCAGCATTCGTCTTCTATTTTTCCTTTAGAGAAGATGATGTACTTGACATCCTGTTCATTGAACATCTATTTCCTTACCACTTAGAAAGAGGCTATTCAACCCATTGGGTGTATGCCATTCTCAGAGGAGTCTCGTCATTTTACGTATTTCCCCATACCCATCAATTCCATTTAAATGTTTGTATTGCTCACTCATACCAGAGGTAACTTTACAGACCAATAACCAACCAATTACCATGTGTTTGGCATGGAGGAGAAACTGGGAGTACCTGATCACAAGGAGAACATGCATTCAAGTTGTTAGTCAAACAACAAAGTACCAAGAACTGACCCTGGCAGCTCACCACTGATCACAGACCTTCAATCTGAAAATCAACTCACAACTACCAACCTCTGCCTCCTATCACCAAGCTAATTTTGCATCCAATTTGCCAATTCACTGTGGATCTCAAATATTGGAACCTTTTGAACCACCTACCATGCAGATCCTTGTTGATATATGTGAGCTAAAGAAGAGATAGTGTGTGGAAAGAATGCAGGAGATGCAGCTACTCGCTGACAGGTGCCTGTTCTTTAGGGTACTGACACCATCTACAGTTCAGAAATCCTAGGTCCATCCTGCAGAAGAACAATATTTTATGAAGCATAGAGAGTTGTTAGCATTGCTGGAAGGAATATTTTCAAGATCTCTTCAACTGTGACAGTGTCCATGATATAAAGCTCTTCTACTCCATTTCTGGGTAACTAATTAGTCCACTTATAGAGCCATTTATGACCAGTATGTGGTACTAGCCATATGCTAAGTAAACAGCAGCAAAGCTTCAGGGGGAAACATGATCTCCACTGAAGTTCAAAAATGTGGTGAAGAACTTCAGTCACAAATACACAACCTCAACTTCCACATCTGGGATGATGAGAACATACCAGAGGCCTTCAGTTGTTAAGAGAGACAAATCTGATTGTAGTCTGATGGTCCAAAGCTGCACACTGAATCTCATGGTGAATTAGCTTCATTTCAAGACAGAATCTCCACTAAGAACAACTATAAGAAAAATCTGGAAGCAGCACCAATCTTAATCTTTTTACTTAGTCTTTTCTGACTTCTACAAAAACTCAACCAAAAATGTATTTTCAGATTTAGCTACTGATTCATTTCTATCTTACATCTGTTGCATGATGGCAAGAAGTTGTGATCTTAACCAAAAAATCAAAGTCCTGCTGTCTTTCTCTTGATCTCCATGATCTTAACCGATGGGTCCACAGCATTCCCGGTCTCTGGGGTCAAACAAGGTTGCATAACTGCCTTCAGATCCTGATCAGTGTTTCTTGCTGCACTTCAGCGACATTGCCTCCAGTAAGCTTCCTGCTAAAGTAGAGGTAAGTAACAAGACAAGTGGGATATTTTTCCTTCTACTTCATCTCCACTCCAGAACCATTATGACACCAACTTCAGTCATTGGGTTGTAATGCACAAGTGCTTCTGTGTATTTAGGTTCAGAGGCCTAGCTCCAAGTTATTATTCCTTCATTCACTGAAGCCAATTAGAGAAGGTAATGCATAACAACTGCAAAGCAAAGGTTCTCAACTAACCTGTTTACTGTGCAACACCACTGTTCGATTGGAGAGAACCATGAGGAGATGTAGATGATATTGTCTACATCTCATCGGCTGATGAGAGTTACCCATCACATTCATTACGACAATCAATTGCCTTTTGTAGAAGAAAGTGCTGGATTATTGTAATTTCAAACCTTTCACAAAGTTCACGATTTACCAGGCAGCTCTGATCCTACTTTCCTGTACACTTCTCAGAGAGACATGAAGTACACATATCAGACTATCTAAAGCACTGAGGAATTGTTACCAATGCTGTCTCAACGGAGTCCTCCAAATCTATTGGCAGTATAGGAAAATAGCTCTCAGGCCATTATTCCCCAAACTGAGGGCCTAAATACATTCAGTCATCTCCAAAGCACCATCTGCATACCTAAAACCAGGCTACCCCAAAGAATATGCCATTCTCAGCTCTATCACAGGTAATATACCACTGGATGGACAGAAGAAAAGATTTGAAAGTTATGAAATTCTTATTAAAAGAAGTATAACATCTCCACAGACCTTTGGAAATTCTTGGTCCATGCCCTCTTAAAGTGGAGAAGGAACATTTGAACCAGTCCATTTGTTGGGAGCTCACAGAAACCCAGTGTACTGTACATGACTGGAAAGAGTATACCAGCTCCAAAGCTATTTACTTACCAGTCCCATCAAGCACCTCATGTCTATTTACTCCCAATTTGGTCTCATTGGCCACCTCAGAATCCACAAACTGAAAGAGTAAGTAAATCATTACTTGCGCTGTGGGCAATCAAAGCTGAAGGTGTAATGAAAATAATCCAGTACTTTGTTCATGAAATGAGATAGTGTGTGTGTTTTTTCATTATTTGTCTAGGGCTATGGTTGGAGGCTTATGTGTATGGTTGGTTGGGGTGGATTAGGGGATTCTTTGAGATACAGAGATAGCAGAATAGAGAAGAATGGACAGAAAAATAAAGTCCCAAAAAGTAATCCTGACTGCCTTGCGCATATACCTGTAGATCTGTTCATGACTTTTGTTTTGTTGTGGGCGCGTATCCAAGAATACGTTTTCATTGTTGTAGAAGTCGAACATGGGAATAGTGGTAAACCACGTAATAGTTCAAGACTGTTCTAGTGAGGTCATGGTTCATCTTTGACCACATACCCAGCTTTTAGTAGCTTTGGTTAACAAAAACCTATTAATCTTGAGTTTAGGATTAATAATTGACTGAGCCTTTTCAAACCTGAATAATCATTTCATTTTTCGACTACTTGTCACATTTTGTATGATGTAGAAATGGTCATTCAGCTCATTGAGTCTGCGTCAGCCTTTAGAACGTTCTCAGCAATCTAATTTCTTCATTAGTATCTGTGTAACCTAATATCTCCCACATGCCAATCAACTTGCTGCTCCTGCTACTATAAATGGTATTTTATAGCATTTATCATCCTGCAAGCCTTTGGAATGTGGCAGGAAACTGGATCAGCCAGGGGAAACCCATATGGTCCAAGAACACTTAAACTTCTTCAAATGACTCCTGATCTCTAATTCTGAGAGTGGAAATAAATTCTACCGTATTAGTTTCTCTTAGTATCTTTAAAACTTTGGTCAAGATCTTAAATCAAGGGACTGCAACCTGAGTTTAACCCTTGAAGTCCATATATTATTCTGGTAAATCAAGGCTACATTCCTTCCAAGGCTGATGTATCGTTGTGACTTTCTCACATTCACTGTGGGCAGATTACAGGGAAATCAGTGTGGTCTAACCAGGGCTTTGTACAGTTGAAGTTGAGCTTTTTGTCCTGGTGTTCAAGTGTTCTGGATGGAGAGATTACTATTCCAAATGCCTTTCTGAATGTTTGTGTATCTGTTCATGATGTTTTAAGAAGCTATTTTCTTGGATTTGCACTGTAATACAACAGTGCAGCACACAGTGAGACCATTCAGCCATTAATAGTGTATTGGCTTTTTCGAGGCGCATTCAAGTAAATTTCTTCAATACCCTGTTAAGGGTGGCTCCCATAGCATAACGTAAGAAGCAAAAGCAGAATTAGGCCAATTGGTCCTTCATACTTCCTCCTGCTATTCAATAAGATGGTATTTTATCTTTTCTAGACTAATCCCATGTCCCTTGATTCTCTTAATAACTAAAGTTGCATGGATCTATGTTTTGAAGAAACTTCTTAGCTGAGCCTTCTCAGCACTCATGGTTGGAGAATTTCACAGATTTACTGCCCTTTTGGTGAAGACATTCTTTCTCATTTCTGATCCAAATAGTTGATGCTTTGTTTTGCCAACATGACCTGTGATTCTAGATATCCCAGCCGGGAAAACCTCATCCATACTCTGTTAAACTGTAGAAGATTCAATGAGATTACTTCCCAGTCATCTTATCCCAAGAGAGTGTAGAGCCATAGGACAAACCCCTCAACCCAGTAATTAATCTGATAAACTTTCAGAAGTGTATCATTTCCAAGTAGTGAGAATACATGCAGTCTTCTTACAACCCTATGTAAGTTGAACAAGGTACACAATCAACACACTGCTGAAGGGTTTCAGCCTGAAACATCAGCTGTACTCTTTTCCTAGATACTGTCTGGCCTGCTGAGTTCCTCCAGCATCTTGTGTGTGTTTCTTGGATTTCCAGCATCTGCAGATTTTCTCTTGTTTGTAGTAAGATACACAATTCCTCCTATAGTAGTGGACTTGCTGTTACCTGCATGTACTTTTTGTTGATTTTTATATAAAGAACCAGACACCTCTAAATTTACAGCAACTTTCAGATTCTCACCTTTAGTTTACCAAAGTTGATGATGTTGTATATTTTCCACACATTCTATCTTGCCACTTCCTTGCCTATTAAGCTTAAACTGTCTATATACATCCCTCAAGAGCTGTCTCACATCCACACTGCCACCAAACTTTGTATTATCAGCTGCCTCGGATATATTACACTGTACAGCAACTGTAACCACGTTACTGCTTTGCATTGGCTTTGTGAGACGCGACTTTCGTACTTCATGCCTCTCCTTCATAAAGCTTAGTATTCCACATGTATTTTTAACTGTTTGGTTAACATAACCATCACCTTCAAAGAAATATGCAGATTTTTCAATTTTTACATCTCCTTTAAAATGAACCATTTAGCTTCTATAGTCTTCGTTTATTCCTCCCATTTCCTCACACTTGATTTCAAATGACCAGCTTTTGCCCATTTTGTCACGTATATTTTCTCCTGAGGCATTTTGCTACCTTTCTCACAGTTTATTACATATCAGACTTTAATCTGATCTTCCTCACAGTCTATCTATCATTCGGTGCATAATATGATTATCTTTACTGGCCTCATAAAGTGTACTTTGAAATCAGTTTAGCACAGTTTTCCCTATTTGTCCAGCCCATTAATGACTCTGTCATTTTATGCCTTCATCTGTATCACTTGTAGTTGGTAGTTAGATATGTCAGCTTATTTGGGAAATCCATTGCGGGAAAGGATCAAATTCACTTCCAAATTTTATAAAGTTGTGGACGTTAGACATGTGATTAGGTTAAATACCCATTTTGCAATATTTTTACTATGGATGAAAGTATTTTTTAAAACTATTTGAAATATTATTTTATTCCCAAGTCTAATAAAAATAAAGTGTAGAATAATCATAAAGAGATAGATAGGAGTATTAATTATTGTCTAATATTGTAATTTTTTAGCCACTAGGGTTGGATTTTACGTGCAACCCTGCTAACAGGTGGTGGCCTTTGAATTCTCAATCAGAGGACATGCTAGCTGTTTTCTCAGAACAGTATCACCTGACAGGATCTATTAAATCTCCCTCAAAGGGTCCCTTAGGGAGGTTTTAAACCATCGACAAACAAGCACACGATTTAACTTTTATTTGCTTATGCGATTACGTGAGAATATTCCTTAAAGGTGCAAATTTTAAGTATGTCTGTCTTGATTAATTATTAGTGGAAGGTGTTAACAAGTCCAAGAGGACAACACAGGTGTATATAAGATTTCACCATATTCAGATATACCCTGGAGGACCTACCCAGGCTGCTAGATGACATGCATAATACTCTCCTGAGTGTGGTACAGGGTGAGACCTCTGTCTTGTTGCTGTTGCTCAATGAGAGAATGAATAGTTCCACCCCTACAATGTTTATCTTGTAAATTGGCACAATGAATAATAATCAGTTTCCTTGTTGTGTGAGACTACTGCTGGTACGTGGCTGCAGCTGAAACAACTGGCAGGTGTGTTTTGAACGGGCTGCTTCTTTCGCTATTATCCAGAGGTTGAATAACCACAAGTGTTAAGTATCACAGGAGCAGATAGGCCAACGAGCAGAGGTTTGAATCTATTTCTGGAGGAGCAATTCACTCACTAAAATTGGAATGAAAATGCATCTGCTGTAAGTACTCACCTTGTAAGTGTGTCACTGATGGCGGGAAGGCTCTGATGTTGTTGGTGGACCTGGATCTATCCAACTCACAGTTTGTGAATGACGACACGTCTATGCTGCTAAGGCAAGACATACTTGTACACTGAATCTGTTTCTGCCATCGAAGTGGAACAGGGACCGGTCAGGATCACTGACAGAGAGACAGGGACCAGTCAGGGTCACCGACGGAGGGACAAGGACCCGTCAGGGTCACCGACGGAGGGACAGGGGCCGGTCAGGGTCACCGACGGAGGGACAGGGCCGGTCAGGGTCACTGACACAGAGATAGGCCCGGTCAGGGTCACCGATGGAGGGACAGGGACCGGTCAGGGTCACTGACGGAGAGACAGGGACCGGTCAGGGTCACTGACAGAGAGACAGGGACTGGTCAGTTTCACTGACAGAGGGACTAGACCATTTAGGGTCATTCATATTCATATTAGTTTATTGTCATAGATGTCAGGTTGCAATGAAATTTCTTGTTTGCATAAAGTCTGCAGAGGAAATGGTGCACATGGTAATGATAAGTAGAACAGGAAATACAGGACTGAATACAAAAACAAGCTCCTGGTGAGAAGTATAGTAGTGCACACCACAATAGTGCAAAATGAAATGCGGAAGTGAGAATAACCAAGAGACAACAAACAACAGGAATTCTGCAGATGCTGGAAATTCAAGCAACACACATCAAAGTTGCTGGTGAACGCAGCAGGCCAGGCAGCATCTCTAGGAAGAGGCGCAGTCGACGTTTCAGGCCGAGACCCTTCGTCAGGACTAACTGAAGGAAGAGTGAGTAAGGGATTTGAAAGTGGGAGGGGGAGGGGGAGATGCAAAATGATAGGAGAAGACAGGAGGGGGAGGGATGGAGCCAAGAGCTGGACAGGTGATTGGCAAAAGGGATATGAGAGGATCATGGGACAGGAGGTCCGGGAAAAAGACAAGGAGGGGGGGAACCCAGAGGATGGGCAAGGGGTATAGTCAGAGGGACAGAGGGAGAAAGAGAGAGAGAAAGAATGTGTGTATAAAAATAAGTAACAGATGGGGTACAAGGGGGAGCTGGGGCATTAGGGAAGTTAGAGAAGTCGATGTTCATGCCATCAGGTTGGAGGCTACCCAGATGGAATATAAGGTGTTGTTCCTCCAACCTGAGTGTGGCTTCATCTTTACAGTCGAGAAAGCCATGGATAGACATGTCAGAATGGGAATGGGATGTGGAATTAAAATGTGTGGCCACTGGGAGATCCTGCTTTCCCTGGCGGACAGAGCGTAGGTGTTCAGCAAAATGGTCTCCCAGTCTGCGTCGGGTCTCGCCAATATATAGAAGGCCACATCGGGAGTACCGGACGCAGTATATCACCCCAGCCGACTCACAGGTGAAGTGTCGCCTCACCTGGAAGGACTGTTTGGGGCTCTGAATGGTGGTAAGGGAGGAAGTGTAAGGGCATGTGTAGCACTTGTTCCGCTTACAAGGATAAGTGCCAGGAGGAAGATCAGTGGGGAGGGATGGGGGGGAACGAATGGACAAGGGAGTCGAGTAGGGAGCGATCCCTGCAGAAAGTGTGGGGGGGAGGGAAAGATGTGCTTTGTGGTGGAATCCCGTTGGAGGTGGCGGAAGTTACGGAGAATAATATGTTGGACCCGGAGGCTGGTGGGGTGGTAGGTGAGGACCAGGGGAACCCTATTCCTAGTGGGGTGGCGGGCGGATGGAGTGAGAGCAGATGTATGTGAAATGGGGGAGATGCGTTTAAGAGCAGAGTTGATGGTGGAGGAAGGGAAGCCCCTTTCTTTAAAAAAGGAGGACATCTCCCTCGTTCTGGAATGAAAAGCCTCATCCTGAGAGCAGATGCGGCGGAGACGGAGGAATTGCAAGAAGGGAATAGCATTTTTGCAAGAGACAGGGTGAGAAGAGGAATAGCCCAGATAGCTGTGAGAGTCAGTAGGCTTATAGTAGACATGAGTCTCCAGAGATAGAGACAGAAAGATCTAGAAAGGGGAGGGAGGTGTCGGAAATGGACCAGGTAAACTTGCAGGCGGGATGAAAGTTGGAGGCAAAGTTAATGAAGTCAACGAGTTCTGCATGCGTGCAGGAAGCAGCGCCAATGCAGTCGTCGATGTAGCGAAGGAAAAGTGGGGGACAGATACCAGAATAGGCACGGAACATAGATTGTTCCACAAAGCCAACAAAAAGGCAGGCATAGCTAGGACCCATGCGGGTGCTCATCGCTACACCTTTAGTTTGGAGGAAGTGGGAAGAGCCAAAGGAGAAATTATTAAGAGTAAGGACTAATTCTGCTGGATGGAGCAGAGTGGTGGTAGAGAGGAACTGATTAGGTCCAAAATCCAAAAAGAAGCGGAGAGCGGATAACCGAGAGATGTTAAATTTGAGTAGGTGACGGCACCATATGGAAGGGTGTGTGAAGGAGGTGATTGATTCATAAGTTTGGTAGCAGTGGGGAACAAACGAGTATTATTTTCTGAGCTTTCAAGCTCTTGTATCTTCTCCTGGAATGTAAAAGAAAGAAAATAAATGGCCAAAAATGGCAGGCGACACTGTTGACAACACTATTAAATGTCCAGATGCAATGCACAGTGAAGGAGGACTGGATGGAAGAAAATGATAAGACTGTGATGGACTGGGCAGTGTTTCCACCCTCTGCTGGCCCTATCACTCCAGAGTAGAGCAGCTGCCATACCAGGCTGACATACAAGAAGTCAGGACACATTCTATAGCAATTCTCTGGATGGTCAAGAGGATATTTGTGGACAAGCTAAATCTTCTCAGGTGCTTAAGAAAATACTTATGCTGATGGTCTCTACGTCAGTATGGAGGGACGAGGAGAGGTTGCTGGAGATATGAATGCCTGGGAACAAAACTGTTGTCCCTCTCTATAGCCCTCCGTTGATGAGGATAGGGTTGTGTTTACCCTGTTTTATTAAGTCAACAACCAGCTCTTTCATCTCGCTGACACTAAGGTCTAGGTGGTTGTTCAGGATATATGACACGGGATTTGCTATCTCTATCCTGTACTCTGTCCTGGGCCTCTAACAGTGGTGTCTTTGGTGAGGCTGAGCTGATGCTGTACGTGGCTACAGGGAGTACAGCAGTGGATCGAGCACACAGTCGTAAGGAGCACCAGGTTCAAGGGTCATGGTGGATGATTTGTTAGGGACTGGTCAGTGTCTCCAGTGGTGGGAGAGGACAGGTCTGTGTCTCCAGTGGTGGGAGAGGACGGGTCAGTGTCTCCAGTGGTGGGAGGGGAGCAGTCAGTGTCTCCAGTGGTGGGAGAGGACAGGTCTGTGTCTCCAGTGGTAGGAGAGGACAGGTCTGTGTCTCCAGTAGTGGGAGAGGATGGGTCAGTGTCTCCAGTGGTGGGAGAGGACAGGTCAGTGTCTCCAGTGGTAGGAGAGGACAGGTCTGTGTCTCCAGTGGTGGGAGGGGACATGTCAGTGTCTCCAGCGGTGGGAGGGGATGGGTCAGTGTCTCCAGCGGTGGGAGAGGATGGGTCAGTGTCTCCAGTGGTAGGAGAGGATGGGTCAGTGTCTCCAGTGGTGGGAGGGGAGCAGTCAGTGTCTCCAGTGGTGGGAGAGGACAGGTCTGTGTCTCCAGTGGTAGGAGAGGACAGGTCTGTGTCTCCAGTAGTGGGAGAGGATGGGTCAGTGTCTCCAGTGGTGGGAGAGGACAGGTCAGTGTCTCCAGTGGTAGGAGAGGACAGGTCTGTGTCTCCAGTGGTGGGAGGGGACATGTCAGTGTCTCCAGTGGTGGGAGGGGATGGGTCAGTGTCTCCAGTGGTAGGAGAGGACAGGTCTGTGTCTCCAGTGGTGGGAGGGGACATGTCAGTGTCTCCAGTAGTGGGAGAGGATGGGTCAGTGTCTCCAGTAGTGGGAGAGGACTGGTCAGTGTCTCCAGTGGTAGGAGAGGACAGGTCTGTGTCTCCAGTGGTGGGAGAGGACAGGTCTGTGTCTCCAGTGGTGGGAGGGGACATGTCAGTGTCTCCAGTGGTGGGAGGGGACAGGTCTGTGTCTCCAGTGGTGGGAGAGGACAGGTCAGTGTCTCCAGTGGTGGGAGAGGACAGGTCTGTGTCTCCAGTGGTGGGAGAGGACGGGTCAGTGTCTCCAGTGGTGGGAGGGGAGCAGTCAGTGTCTCCAGTGGTGGGAGAGGACAGGTCTGTGTCTCCAGTGGTAGGAGAGGACAGGTCTGTGTCTCCAGTAGTGGGAGAGGATGGGTCAGTGTCTCCAGTGGTGGGAGAGGACAGGTCAGTGTCTCCAGTGGTAGGAGAGGACAGGTCTGTGTCTCCAGTGGTGGGAGGGGACATGTCAGTGTCTCCAGTGGTGGGAGGGGACATGTCAGTGTCTCCAGCGGTGGGAGGGGATGGGTCAGTGTCTCCAGTGGTAGGAGAGGACAGGTCTGTGTCTCCAGTGGTGGGAGAGGACAGGTCAGTGTCTCCAGTGGTGGGAGGGGACAGGTCTGTGTCTCCAGTGGTGGGAGAGGACAGGTCAGTGTCTCCAGTGGTGGGAGAGGACAGGTCTGTGTCTCCAGTGGTGGGAGGGGACATGTCAGTGTCTCCAGTGGTGGGAGGGGACATGTCAGTGTCTCCAGCGGTGGGAGAGGATGGGTCAGTGTCTCCAGTGGTGGGAGGGGACAGGTCTGTGTCTCCAGTGGTGGGAGAGGACAGGTCAGTGTCTCCAGTGGTGGGAGGGGACATGTCAGTGTCTCCAGCGGTGGGAGAGGATGGGTCAGTGTCTCCAGTGGTGGGAGGGGACATGTCAGTGTCTCCAGCGGTGGGAGAGGATGGGTCAGTGTCTCCAGTGGTGGGAGAGGACTGGTCAGTGTCTCCAGTGGTAGGAGAGGACAGGTCTGTGTCTCCAGTAGTGGGAGGGGAGCAGTCAGTGTCTCCAGTGGTGGGAGAGGACAGGTCTGTGTCTCCAGTGGTGGGAGGGGACATGTCAGTGTCTCCAGCGGTGGGAGAGGATGGGTCAGTGTCTCCAGCGGTGGGAGAGGATGGGTCAGTGTCTCCAGTGGTGGGAGGGGACAGGTCTGTGTCTCCAGTGGTGGGAGAGGACAGGTCAGTGTCTCCAGTGGTGGGAGGGGACATGTCAGTGTCTCCAGCGGTGGGAGAGGATGGGTCAGTGTCTCCAGTGGTGGGAGGGGACATGTCAGTGTCTCCAGCGGTGGGAGAGGATGGGTCAGTGTCTCCAGTGGTGGGAGAGGACTGGTCAGTGTCTCCAGTGGTAGGAGAGGACAGGTCTGTGTCTCCAGTAGTGGGAGGGGAGCAGTCAGTGTCTCCAGTGGTGGGAGAGGACAGGTCTGTGTCTCCAGTGGTGGGAGGGGAGCAGTCAGTGTCTCCAGTGGTGGGAGAGGACAGGTCTGTGTCTCCAGTAGTGGGAGGGGAGCAGTCAGTGTCTCCAGTGGTAGGAGAGGACAGGTCTGTGTCTCCAGTAGTGGGAGGGGAGCAGTCAGTGTCTCCAGTGGTGGGAGAGGACAGGTCTGTGTCTCCAGTGGTGGGAGGGGACATGTCAGTGTCTCCAGTGGTGGGAGAGGACAGGTCTGTGTCTCCAGTGGTGGGAGAGGACAGGTCAGTGTCTCCAGTGGTGGGAGGGGACATGTCAGTGTCTCCAGCGGTGGGAGAGGATGGGTCAGTGTCTCCAGTGGTGGGAGAGGACTGGTCAGTGTCTCCAGTGGTAGGAGAGGACAGGTCTGTGTCTCCAGTAGTGGGAGGGGAGCAGTCAGTGTCTCCAGTGGTGGGAGAGGACAGGTCTGTGTCTCCAGTGGTGGGAGGGGAGCAGTCAGTGTCTCCAGTGGTGGGAGAGGACAGGTCTGTGTCTCCAGTGGTGGGAGAGGACAGGTCAGTGTCTCCAGTGGTGGGAGAGGACAGGTCTGTGTCTCCAGTGGTGGGAGGGGACATGTCAGTGTCTCCAGCGGTGGGAGAGGATGGGTCAGTGTCTCCAGTGGTGGGAGAGGACTGGTCAGTGTCTCCAGTGGTAGGAGAGGACAGGTCTGTGTCTCCAGTAGTGGGAGGGGAGCAGTCAGTGTCTCCAGTGGTGGGAGAGGACAGGTCTGTGTCTCCAGTGGTGGGAGAGGACAGGTCTGTGTCTCCAGCGGTGGGAGGGGACAGGTCTGTGTCTCCAGTGGTGGGAGGGGACAGGTCTGTGTCTCCAGTGGTGGGAGGGGACATGTCAGTGTCTCCAGCGGTGGGAGAGGACGGGTCAGTGTCTCCAGCGGTGGGAGGGGACATGTCAGTGTCTCCAGCGGTGGGAGAGGACTGGTCAGTGTCTCCAGTGGTGGGAGAGGACAGGTCTGTGTCTCCAGTGGTGGGAGGGGACAGGTCTGTGTCTCCAGTGGTGGGAGGGGACATGTCAGTGTCTCCAGCGGTGGGAGAGGACGGGTCAGTGTCTCCAGCGGTGGGAGGGGACGGGTCAGTGTCATGGCTGGTGGTTGGGACCAGTTTGTGTCTCTGACAGTGGTGGGAGAGGACTCGTCAGTGTCTCCGATGGTGGGAGGGAAGAAGAGAGGGTTTCCAACGTTGGGAGTGGACCGGTGAAGGTCACTGACAGTACGCCAGGCCCCTAATATGTATATTAATACCAGTGAAACAGTACTGCGTGCTGTTTGTGACTGTTCTTTATTTTTTCAAACTTTCTCTTTGTATAAGGAGGTTAAAAAATCATATTGTGAATTCAAAAAATGATGTTCTGTATTTGCCATCTTCTACATGTTTCCTTGCAAATAGGGAAATTAGATTGGATGACTGGTGTTGTTTTTAGATGTATTTGACAAATGGTATGATTAGACCGTAAATGTCGATCTGGGAGGAAATTAACATGAAAGTAGCATCAGTGATGGGCAATCACAGTTGGATGCATTTGCTACATTACCAGCTGTAATTTTTGCCTACACATCACCCTTCTGGGTAGAGATTGAGAGTGGGATGCAAATTCATTTACAAATCACCAAATGCAAACTCTGTCATGGTTCAGCATGACTATGCATAGTTTAAAATTTCTTTAAAAATAAATCAATCTAAAATATGTTACCTGAAAGGCAACCTGGTAATTTAATGTGACTGAAAATAGGTTTATCACAAAAATAAATTGTTGAAGACGCTACCAGTGAATAGCCTCTTCATTTCAAATCCATTTTCTAGTTACATTGCAGCGCAGTAGTGAATATAGTAATTGTAAAGGTAATCATTAAAAGTTTTTAAGGTATGGCTGCTCATATACTTGTTGCTACACTTACAGCTTATGCTTACAGGCCTTTAAAGCTAACAAGTAGATAGTAGAAATTCCAAATGGTGACAAGCTTGAAGTTAGGGCGTGACTAGTTTTTCAGATAAGTATGTCCTTGTATGATGTTTTTAGTACTCAAGGAAATAAAATATTCCAATAACTCCAGTGAGAAAGCACAGATGAATGGAAACTCTGGGCTATAAGTACAGATGTAACAGTGCTGATCATTCCTGTTGTTAGTTTCAGTGTCTGGTTCAGAAAATTGCGGTCAACAATATATAATTGTTTGATGCGTAACCCAAGGAGAAGATACAGCAATGAGATTCTCTTGGGATCGAATTATGCTTTTTATTCCTTGCACATCCTTTGTGAAGAGAATGTAAAATACAATAGAGTCAGACATGAATCATCTGGGGTTAGAGACAGTAAATGAACAATTGGGGTCAGAGCTGGAATTATCTGGCCTTGATTCATCTAGCTACAAAGTATTCAATAAGATGAGATTATTCAATTATATTTCAGTAGTCTGCTCATTTCAAGTTTTCAACTATATTTCACAATTCTACTCATTGTAGTTTTGAAACTTATCTCAAATGCAGATAACTCATATCAAAGTTGCTGGTGAACGCAGCAGACCAATCAGCATCTCTAGGAAGAGGTACAGTCGACGTTTCAGGCCGAGACCCTTTGTCAGGACTAACTGAAGGAAGAGCTAGTAAGAGATTTGAAAGTGGGAGGGGAGGGGGAGATCCAAAATGATAGGAGAAGACAGGAGGGGGAAGGATGGAGCCAAGAGCTGGACAGGTGATTGGCAAAGGGGATATGAGAGGATCATGGGACAGGAGGCCCGGGAAGAAAGACGGGGGGTGGGGACCAGAGGATGGGCAAGGGGTATAGTCAGAGGGACAGAGGAAGAAAAAGGAGAGAGAGAGAAAGAATGTGTGTATATAAATAAATAACGGATGGGGTTCGAGGGGGAGGTGGGGCATTAGCGGAAGTTAGAGAAGTCAATGCTCATGCCATCAGGTTGGAGGCTACCCAGACAGAATATAAGGTGTTGTTCCTCCAACCTGAGTGTGGCTTCATCTTTACAGTAGAGGAGGCCGTGGATAGACATATCAGAATGGGAATGGGATGTGGAATTAAAATGTGTGGCCACTGGGAGATCCTGCTTTCTCTGGCGGACAGAGCGTAGGTATTCAGCAAAATGATCTCCCAGTCTGCGTCGGGTCTCGCCAATATATAAAAGGCCACATTGGGAGCACCGGGCACAATATATCACCCCAGCCGACTCACAGGTGAAGTGTCGCCTCACCTGGAAGGACTGTCTGGGGACCTGAATGGTGGTAAGGGAGGAAGTGTAAGGGCATGTGTAGCACTTGTTCCGCTTACACGGATAAGTGCCAGGAGGAAGATCAGTGGGGAGGGATGGGGGGGGTGAATGGACAAGGGAGTTGTGTAGGGAGCGATCCCTGCGGAATGCAGGGAGGGGGGGAGGGAAAGATGTGCTTAGTGGTGGGATCCTGTTGGAGGTGGCGGAAGTTACGGAGAATAATATGTTGGACCCGGAGGCTGGTGGGGTGGTAGGTGAGGACCAGGGGAACCCTATTCCTAGTGGGGTGGCGGGAGGATGGAGTGAGAGCAGATGTGCGTGAAATGGGGGAGATGCGTTTGAGAGCAGAGTTGATGGTGGAGGAAGGGAAGCCCTTTCTTTAAAAAAGGGGGACATCTCCCTCGTCCTGGAATGAAAAGCCTCATCCTGAGAGCAGATGCGGCGGAGACGGAGGAATTGCGAGAAGGGGATGGCATTTTTGCAAGACACAGGATGAGAAGAGGAATAGTCCAGATAGCTGTGAGAGTCAGTAGGCTTATAGTAGACATCAGTGGATAAGCTGTCTCCAGAGACAGAGACAGAAAGATCTAGAAAGGGGAGGGAGGTGTCGGAAATGGACCAGGTAAACTTGAGGGCAGGGTGAAAGTTGGAGGCAAAGTTAATAAAGTCAACGAGCTCAGCATGCGTGCAGGAAGCAGCGCCAATGCAGTCGTCGATGTAGTGAAGGCAAAGTGGGGGAGATACCAGAATAGGTTCGGAACATAGATTGTTCCACAAAGCCAACAAAAAGGCAGGCATAGCTAGGACCCATACGGGTGTCCATAGCTACACCTTTAGTTTGGAGGAAGTGGGAGGAGCCAAAGGAGAAATTATTAAGAGTAAGGACTAATTCCGCTAGACGGAGCAGAGTGGTTATAGAGGGGAACTGATTAGGTCTGGAATCCAAAAAGAAGCGGAGAGCTTTGAGACCTTCCTGATGGGGGATGGAAGTATATAGGGACTGGACATCCATGGTGAAAATAAAATGGTGGGGGCCAGGGAACTTAAAATCATCGAAAAGTTTAAGAGCGTGAGAAGTGTCATGAACATAGGTAGGAAGGGATTGAACAAGTGGGGATAAAACCGTGTCGAGATATGCAGAAACGAGTTCGGTGGGGCAGGAGCAAGCTGAGACAATAAGTCTGCCAGGACAGGCAGGTTTGTGGATCTTGGGTAGGAGGTAGAAACAGGAAGTGCAAGGTGTGGGAGCTATAAGGTTGGTAGCAGTGGATGGGAGATCCCCTGAGCGGATAAAGTTGGTGATGGTGTGGGAGATAATGGCCTGGTGCTCCTTAGTGGGGTCATGATCGAGGGGTAAATAAGAGGAGGTATCCGCGAGTTGTCGCTGTGCCTCAGCAAGGTAGAGGTCAGTATGCCAGACTACAACAGCACCCCACTTATCGGCAGGTTTAATAGTAAGGTTAGGATTAGTGCAGAGGGAGTGGAGAGCAGAGCGTTCCGAAGGAGTGAGGTTGGAATGGGAACAAGGTGCGGTGAAGTCGAGACGGTTGATGTCCCGTCGGCAGTTAGCGATAAAGAGGTCCAGAGCAGGCAGAAGACCAGAGCGGGGTGTCCATGAGGAGGAGGAGGGTTGAAGATGGGAGAAGGGGTCATCGGTGGGGGTGGAAGAGTCCTTGCCGAAGAAGTAGGCTCGGAGATGGAGACGGCGGAAGAAGAGTTCCGCATCATGGCGAACTCGGAACTCGCTGAGGTGTGGGCGAAGGGGGACAAAGCTGAGGCCCTTACTGAGAACAGAGCGTTCTGCCTCCGACAGTTGAAGGTCGGAGGGGATGGTAAAGACCCGGTACGGATGAAAGCTGGGATTGAGGGGGAGGGGGGAGGCTGGGGGTGTCAATGGAGAGGGGAGGATTGGGGTGAGAGGAAGATGGAGCCTCTGAGGGCCCAGGAGTTGACGGTGGGATCTGAAGGAGACGGAGTTGCAGAGTGGTGGTGGGGGAAGGGGAGACGGGAGTCACAATAGCAGCACATAAAGACCCGGCCTGGAGTTCAAGGCTGGAGTCGCAGTTGGTGGTTGCGCAATCACTTTGAAGGTGTCCATGGTCGTTGCTGGAGTCCGGGTTTTGAATAGGCCCTGAGGTGTTGGAGCCGGCAAGATCAATGGCAGAGGCCACAATCTGAAGTTCATGCCTGCTAGCGTCTGGGCCAGCAGGCTCTGGGGTCTGCAGATGTAGATCTTTGCCTAACATGACAAAGTCAAAAAAACGGCGATTGCAGGCGTGAATCCGACGGAGGATGAAGTAACGGGTAGGACCATTACAGACGGCGAAGAAAGTGTCCCGAAGGTGTGGAAGGGTCTGGGATAGGGACACCAAATACCTCCTCATGGCAGAGAGGGTCGCCTTCAGAGCTTGACGGGAGAAGCGGCAAGAGGCAGAGTCAATCAAATGTGAGTACCTGGGATCCTCAGAAGGTTCAAATTGAGAGGCTTGGAAACGAATCCTAAAGCCAACTGGAGTAAGTTGGCGACTTTTAAATGCAGGTAAACATTTTTCAGGTGAGGCAACACTTCACTTGTGAGTCTGTTGGGGTCATCTATTGCATCCGGTGCTCCCGGTGCGGCCTCCTCTACATTGGTGGGACGCGATGCAGATTGGGGGACCACTTCTTCGAGCACCTCCGCTCCATCCACCACAACAGACAGGATCTTCCGGTAGCCACCCACTTCAACTCTGCTTCACACTCCCATTCGGATATGTCCATGCATGGCCTCCTCTACTACCATGATGAGGCTAAACTCAGGTTGGAGGAGCAACACCTCATATACCGTTTAGGTAGTCTCCAGCCCCTTGGTATGAACCTAGAATTCTCCAACTTCCGGTAATTCCCTCCTCCTCCCTTCCCCTATCCCTATTTCACTCTGCCCCCTCCCCCAGCTGCCTATCACCTCCCTCATGGTTCCGCCTCCTTCTACTACCCATTGTGTTTTCCCCTATTCCTTCTTCACCTTTCCTGCCTATCACCTCCCTGCTTCTCCTCCCCCACCTCTTTATCTTTCCCCTTACTGGTTTTTCACCTGGAACCTACCAGCCTTCTCCTTCCCACCCTCTTCATAGGGCCTCTGCTCCTTCCCTCTTCAGTCCTGACGAAGGGTCTTGGCCGGAAACGTTGTCTGACCATTTCCACGGATGCTGCCCGACCTGCTGAGTTCCTCCAGCGTGTAGTGCATGTTGCTTTGACCCCAGCATCTGCAGAGTATTTTGTGCTTATGATGAACATTTTTGATGGGAGGCCATAGCAGTTGCCAACAATGAATGGGAAAACAAAGGATAGAACTATAAAGAAGTGCAGTGGTATGGAAGTGGAAATCACTTAAAGTTGCAAAACAAGTTAGCAAAGCCACTGAAGGTGCAGATTAAGATTTATATCTAACCAAGTAAGTTAAAAAGTCAGAGAAGTTATCTTAAACATCAGGCTGTTGTTAGGGCACTGTAGACTGTCCTGTTCTCCATGTAATTAAAAAGAAATAGAAACACTGGAGAAGGCATGTGTACTCAGAGGCTATATCTATCACAAAAACACTGAAAGGACTAGAGCAGAGGCTCCCAGTCTTTCTATGACATGGATCCTTACCATTAACTGAGGGGTCTGTGGACCCCAGGTTAGGAATCCCTGCTCTAGAGTTTGGAGATGCAAGAGGTGGTGAAATCTGGAGCACCAACAGAAGGATCTCAGTGAAACCTACTGGACGATTAAAGGCCTAAATAGAGTGGACATGGAGAGAATGATTCATTTTAGGAGAGTCTAGGATCTGAGGACACAGCCTCTGAATTAAAGGATGGCAGTAAATGTGGGACAATTTTTTTTTAGCCAGAGATGCTGAATCTTGAATTCATCGCCACACATGGTTGTGGAGGCCAAACTGCAAATTCTCTCCACTCTGTAAGAATGGAGTAAGCAGAAAAAAGGAAATTATAGGTCAGTTAGCCTGATTTTAGTGGTTGGGACGATGTTGGAGTCCATTATGGAGGATGAGGTTTCAGGTACTTGGAGGCATATGATAAGATGGGGCCTTCCTTAAGGAGGAAATCTCAGCAAACAAATCTGTTGTAATTCTTAGAGGAAATAACAAGCGGGATAGACAAAAGTGAGTCATTTGTTATTGTTTTCTTGGATTTTCAGAAGGCATTTGACAAGATGCCACACATGTGACTGCTTAACAAAATAAGAGCCCATAGTATTACGGGGATGATACTAGCATGGATTGGCTCTGGTTGGCTGCCATTAACATTATATGTCAATGATTTAGATAATGGAATTGATGGTTTTGTAACCAAGTTTGCCGATGATATGAAGATAAGTTGAGGGGCAGGTAGTGTTGAGGAAGCAGAGAGTGTGTAGAAGAACTTAGATTGGGAAAATGGGCAAAGAAGTGGCAGATAGAATATAGTGTAGGGAAGTGTATGGCCATGCACTTTGGTAGAAGGAATAAAGGTGTAGACTATTTCCTAAATGGGGAAAAATCAGAAATCAGTGATTCAAAGGGACATGCAAGATTCGCTAAAGGTTGACTTGCAGGTTGAGTTGGTAGTGAGGAAGGCAAATGCAATGCTACTTTCATTTGCAAGGATATAATGCTGAGGCTTTATAAGGCATTGCTCAGAGTGCACCTGGAGCATTGTGAGCTGTTTTGGGCCCCTTATCTATGTTTTGTAACTCAAAAACATAACTAATTGGAAGAACAGCTTGAGTATGGGGATGCATGTCTTAGTTTCATTTTGCTTTTGATGAGGCACACACTTATGATGTATGCCATTCATGTACTTCTACATATAATCTATAATGAATTATTTAAATAACAAAGAATGCTCAATCAAACAATATATTTACAATATTACTGAAATATTAAATACAAAACACTTCTTCCTGCTTAGTTATAAGCTAACTCAATATAAAACACATCTCAACTTATATACAGGTTCAGCAGAGAGGTGATGCTTTTGGCTGCACAAGAGTAATAGAAGCAGGGGTCTATCACACCAAACAAGACCCAAGGTACAAGGAATTCGCCTAACCATCCAGCACATTGTAGCAGGATGTAAGCTGCAGACAGGGACAGTACACACCGAACAGCACAACCAAGTTGCAGGAATTGTATACAGGAACATCTGTGCTAAGTATAGATTAAACGTTCCCAATTCCAAATGGGAAACACCCGAGAAGGTAATGGAGAATGACAGAGCTCAGATCCCGTGGGACTTGCAAATATCGACTGATAAGCAGGTATGGGCCAACCAACCAGACATGGTAATGTTGTACAAGGAATAAAGGAAAGCAATAATAATAGTAATAGATGTGGCAATCCTGAATGACAGTAACATCAGGAAAAAAGAATATGAGAAGCTGATGTATAAGGTGATGAGAGGCATTGATCATGTGGATAGTCAAAGGCTTTTTTCCCAGGGCTGAAAAGGCTAACACAAGAGGACACAGTTTTACGGTGCTTGGCAGTAGGTACAGAGGGGATGTCAGGGGTAAGTTTTTTATGCAGAGAGTGGCGAGTGCGTGGAATGGGCTGCTGGTGACAGTGGTGGAGGTGGATACAATAAGGTCTTTTCAGAGGTTCCTGGATAGGTACATGGAGCTTAGAAAAATAGAAGAGTATGGGTAACCTGAGGTAATTTCTAAAGTAAGTACATGTTCAGCACAGCTTTGTGGGCTGAAGGGCCTGTATTGTGCTGTAGATTTTCTAGTTTCTAAATACCAGGGCTTGAAAGGATGTGGAAGGTTAAAGCCAGAGTAATCCCACTGGTGATATGAGCACTTGGAGCTGTGACTCCTGGACTGGGAGAGTGGATCCAACAAATCCAGGGAGCAGCATCTGAGGTCTCGGTGCAGACGAGTTCACTAGTAGGGAACAGCAAGGATACTGCGCCGAACCGTCAAGCTCCCAGGACCTGAGATTGAGGAAGAAATACAATTACACACTACTCATAAGATGTCATAGAAATCCTCTGTTGACAATGTTTGATCACTCAGTAGCCAGTTGTTTTTTGGTGAATGTGGATAATGGTCTTCGTTGTTGCCAGAGTCCCCACATGCGCTTAATGTATCCTCTTTCATGTGGGTTGCTGTTGAAGTAGCATTCCACAAATTCCATGTTGTCCTGTCTCGTCCATTTATGGTTTGATCTCATAGCCAGTTTATCGCCAGATGGTCCCTGTTCCCCAACTATTGGCACAGACCTTGTTAATCTGGTGACGTCAGAGCTGGCATGACTCTTCTTGTTCTTCTCACTCTCATCTGGAGGTTTTTGTCGGCAGTGTGAGGGATCTAGCCCAACACCCCCACAGGACTTTTACCAATGGGACCCGAATCTCAGACCCCTGGACTACAGCAGGCAGCAGGGCAGAGCCCGGACTGGTCCCGGTGTTGGCCTCCACTCTCAGCATCCTCAGGCTTGGCCCGAGTTCCAGCAGTGCCCTGTTGATTCTAAGTGGTTGTGTTATTGTGGTCTTTCTCTGTTGCAAATGTCATTCCCACAGGAGTTATCTTTTCTCCAGTACGAGTTCTTAGTTGGATATTTGCAGGCTTCAGTTTAGCATTTTTGAAATGCCATCTACAAACTCATTTAGTGGATTGACTGAAACAGCTGAGCTAGTGTGCAGTTCCATCTTAATTAATTTGCCGTTCACTTCTGGTGTAAGCCATGTCACTTGTCTATTGTTAGTTTTCATATTGTAAATCTCAAGACCATTCAGTCCTGTATCTCTCTCATCATTATCAGATATTTCATCAACAGGATGGCATATTCTGCTCTTTTTGAAACTACAGCTTGACTTTTTATCTATTTCTCTTCGCTGTGCAGTCCATTTAATTTTTGTCTGCCAAACGTGCTCTTTGCATGTGTCCTACTTTGTTGCAATTTCTGCAGGTTTTGCCTTTAAATCTTTATTGTGGGTCCGTACCAAACAGCAACACAATTTAATCATCCAGGGCAGTTTCCGTTTAGATGCTGCAATTTTGTTCAAGCTTATGTTCATTTCTGACTGTAACTCAACTGTGTCTCTGTCTGCTGTTTCTATTGATAACAGTGATTACAGCTGCTCTTTTAAATGTGAGTTGTGCTTCAATTAGGAGCTATTTTTGAATGCTTTCTTGGAAATTTCTACAGACTAAATGATCTCTCAGTGCATCATTAAACCCATCACTGAACTGACAATGTTCAAACAATCTCTTCAATTCATCCACAGTGCTGAAATAGATTTTCCTTTGATTCTGCTTATGAAACCTACAGCATCCCGCAATCAAGAATGGGTTTTGGTTCTAAGTGTTCCTGCATTACTTTTACGATATCAGCAAAGCTCTCTTTGGCTGGTTTGGTTGGAGCAGTTGAACTTCGAAGCAAACTGTATACTTTTCCAGTCAATCCACTCAGCAAAACTGACACTTGCTTTTGACTGACAATAGCTTTTTCATTTGCTTCAAAATAGTGCTCAGTTTGTTTAGTATTCAATTTTTAGTTACCTGTTGTGAAATTGAACATGTCTACAGTATCTTTCCAATGTAGCAAGTTATTTCTGCTGTTTTTTGTATTAACAACCAGTACTCACTGTTAGTGAACCCGTGAATTCATCCATTTAACTCAACCATCGCTGTCCCTTCCCAAAGAAGCACATGCTGCTCAAAGAAAGAATGTGCTGTGCTTTTTTTAAACTCAAACATCTCACTGTGCTTCAACAGGTAGGCAGTCGTATCAAGTTTGTTTAAACTCCCTCATTGCCATTGTTATGTTTTGTAACTCCAAAATATATAATTGGAAGAAAAACAGTGAGCCGAGCGATACATGTCTTAGTTTTGTTTTGCTTTTAATGAGGCCACACTTATGAAATGGCGTCAAAATGATGTATGCCATTCATGTACTTTAACATATAGCCCATTATGAATTATTTAAACAACAAAGAATGCTTAAATCAAACAATATACTTACAATAATACTCATATACTAATTAAATATTAAAAACACAATAATTGCCTTTGCTCTCCTCAACTGATCAATGTGTTGTCTCCAGATGATAACAGAGTCCCTGTGCAATTGAATCCTGGATTTCCTCAGTTGTAGACCCCAGCCAGTCCAGATGGGCAAAAACATCTCCTCCACAATCTCCATCAGCACAGGAGCATTGCAGAGATGTGTGCTTTGGCCCCTGCTCTACTCGCTTTACACCTATATGGCTAAGTACAGGTCCAACGCCGTATCCAAGTTTGCTGATGAAACCACTGGTGTGGGCTGTATCAAGGGGGATGATGAACCAGCAAACAGGAGGGAGATTGAAAACTTGGCTGTGTGGTGTCATAACAACAACCTCTCACTCAAACAAGAGAAAACCTGCAGATGCTGGAAACCCGAGCAACACGCACTTAAGTGCTCGAGGAACTCAGAAGGCCAGGCAGCATCTATGGAAAAAAGTCACAGCTGATGTTTCGGGCCAAAACCGTTTGGCAGAACTGGAGAAAAAAAGCTAAAGTAGATTTGAAAATGGGGGGGGGGGGGGAGGGAAGAGAGAAACACCAGGTGAACACTTAACCTCTCACACAATATCAATAAGACCAAGGCATTGATTGTAGACTTCAGGAGAGGGAAACCAAAGGTCCATGAGCCAGTGATCATTGGAGGATTGGAGGATTATTGGAGAGGGCCAGTAACTTTAAATTCCTGGGTGTCATTATCTTGGAAGGCCTGTCTTAGACCCATCATATAAATATAATTGCGAAGAAAGCACAGCAGGGCCGCTACTTCCTCAGGAGTCTGTGGAGATTCAGCATGTCATCAAAAACCTTGGCAAACTTCGATAGGTATGTGGTGGAAAGTGTGCTGACTGGTTGCATTATGGCCTGGTATGGGAACAGCAATGCCTTTGAGCAGAAAATCCTACAAAAGGTGGTAGATTCAGTCCAGTACATCACGGGTAAAGCCTTCCCAACCATTGAGCCCATCTACATGAAACGTTGCCATAGGAAAGCAGCCTCCATCATCAAAGATCCTCAGCACCCAGACCATGGTCCTTTCTCACTGCTGCCATCAGGTAGAAGGTGACTCAGGACTTACATCTTCAGGTTTAAGAACATCAGGCTCTTGAGAAAAAGGGGATAATTACACTCGTTTAAGGACTCTTTTATCAGAATCAGAATCTGAATAAGGTTTATTATCAATGACGTGTGAAGGGAAATTTGTTAACTTAGCAGCAGCAGTTCAATGCAATACATAATATAGAAGAGTGAAAAAAATAAGTATTATCTTGCTATTTTGTGCTTGATATTCATTGCTTATTATTTATATCTGCATTTTTATTGTTGTCCATTGATCCTGTATAGAGTTACTATTCTATAGTTTTGCTGAGTATGCCTACAGAAAAAGAATCTCAGGGTTGTATGTGGTGACATGTATGACCCCGACAATAAATTTGACTTTGACTTTGAATTTTGACCAGAGGACGCAGCCTCTGCATAGAGGGACGTCCACTTAGAACAGAAATGAGGATGAATTCCTTTAGCCATAGGACAGTGAGTCTGTCTTTGGAGGCCAAGCCATTGGGTATATTTAAAGCGAAGGTTAATAGGTTCTTGATTAATCAGGGCATCAAAGATTATGTATAGGAGGCTGGAGAACAGTTAAAAGGATAATAAATCAGCCATGATGGGAAGATTGAGCAGACGTGATGGGCCGAGCGACCTAATTCTGCTTCTATAGATCATAAGACCATAAGCTATAGGAGCAGAATTAGGCCATTCGGACCATCGAGTCTTCCCAGCCATTTCATCATGGCTGATCCATATTTCCTCTCAACCACATCCTCCAGCTTTACCTACACCCCTGTATCCCTTTGTGCACTGACCAATCAAGAACCTATCAACCTCTGCCTCAGATATACATAAAGATTTGGCCTCCACGGCTGCCTGTACAAAGAATTCCACAGATTCAACATTCTGGCTAAAGAAATTGCTCCTAATCTCCCTTTTAAAAGGACACCCCTCTATTCTGAGGCTGTGTCCTTTGGTCTTAGACAGTCTTACCATAGGAAACATCATCTCCACATCCACTCTATCAAAGCCTTTCACCATTCGACAAGTTCAATTAGGTCACCCCTCATCTTCTAAATATCATCGAATACAAGCCCAGAGCCATCAAATGATCTTCATATGACAAGCCATTCAATCCTGGAATCATTTTCGTGAACCTCCTTTGAACCCTCTCCAGTTTCAGCATATCCTCATCAGTGCTTTATAAAGTGTCAATATTACATCCTTGCTTTTACATTCTAGTCCTCTTGAAATTAATGCTAACATTACATTTGCCTTCTTCACCACAGACTCAACCTGCAAATTAACTTTTAGGGAATCCTGCACACAAACTTTCAAGTCCCTTTGCGCCTCCAATATTTGTATTTTCTCTCCATTTAGAAAATAGTCAATCCTTTCATTTCTTCTACCAAAGTGCATGACCTTGCACTTTCCGACACAGTTTTCCAACTGCCATTTCTTTGCCCATTCTCCTAATCTGTCTAAGTCTTTCTGTAGCCTACCTATTTCCTCAACACTACCTGCCCCTCCACCTATCTTCATATCATCTACAAACTTTACAACAAAGACATCAACTCCATCATCTAAATCATTGATTTATAACATAAAAAGAATCAGTCCCAGCACAGATGCCTGTGGCACACCACTAGTCACCAGCAGCCAACAAAAAAAGGCTTCCTTTAATCCCACTCTTTGCCTCCTGCCGATCAGCCATTACTTTATCCATACTAGAATCTTAACTGTCAAGTGCAGAGAGACAGAGGGGTGTAAAATGAGGGTAGAAGCAAAAAGTAGTAAGGTGAAAAGTAAAAGAAGCAGGCCAGCAAATCCAGGGCAAAAATCAAAAAGGGCCGCTTTTCAACATAATTGTATAAGGGCTAGGAGTGTTGTAAAAGCGAGCCTGAAGGCTTTGTGTGTCAATGCAAGGAGCATTCGTAACAAGGTGGATGAATTAAAAGTGCAGATTGTTATTAATGAATATGATATAGTTGGGATCACAGAAACATGGCTCCAGGGTGACCAAGGATGGGAGCTCAACGTTCAGGGATATTCAATATTCAGGAGGGATAGACATGAAAGAAAAGGAGATGGGGTAGCATTGCTGGTTAGAGAGGAGACTAATACAATAGAAAGGAAGGACATTAGCCGGGAGGATGTGGAATCGATATGGGTAGAGCTGCATAACACTAAGGAGCAGAAAACGCTGGTGGGAGTTGTGTACAGGCCACCTAACAGTAGTAGTGAGGTTGGGGTTGGTATTAAACAGGAAATTAGAAATGTGTGCAATAAAGGAACAGCAGTTATAATGGGTGACTTCAATCTACATATCGATTGGGTGAACCAAATTGGTAAGAGTGCTGAGGAAGAGGATTTCTTGGAATGTATGCGGGATGGTTTTTTGAACCAACATGTCGAGGAACCAACTAGAGAGCAGGCTATTCTAGACTGGGTATTAAGCAATGAGGAAGGGTTAATTAGCAATCTTGTTGTGAGAGGCCCCTTGGGTAAGAGTGAGCATAATATGGTGGAATTCTTCATTAAGATAGAAAGTGACATAGTTAATTCAGAAACAAAGGTTCTGAACTTAAAGAAGGGTAACTTTGAAGGTATGAGACATGAATTAGCTAAAATAGACTGGCAAATGACACTTAAAGGGTTGACGGTGGATATGCAATGGCAAACATTTAAAGATCGCATGGATGAACTACAACAATTGTTCATCCCAGTTTGGCAAAGGAAAAAAATCAAGGAAGGTAGTGCACCCGTGGCTGACAAGGGAAATTAGAGATAGTATCATTTCCAAAGAAGAAGCATACAAATTAGCCAGAGAAAGTGGCTCACCTGAGGACTGGGAGAAATTCAGAGTTCAGCAGAGGAGGACAAAGGGCTTAATTAGGAAGGGGAAAAAAGATTATGAGAGAAAACTGGCAGGGAACATAAAAACTGACTGTAAAAGCTTTCATAGATATGTGAAAAGAGAAAGATTGGTTAAGACAAATGTAGGTCCCCTACAGACAGAAACAGGTGAATTGATTATGGGGAGCAAGGACATGGCAGACCAATTGAATAACTACTTTGGTTCTGTCTTCACTAAGGAGGACATAAATAATCTTCCAGAAATAGTAGGGGACAGAGGGTCCAGTGAGATGGAGGAACTGAGGGAAATACATGTTAGTAGGGAAGAAGTGTTAGGTAAATTGAAGGGATTAAAGGCAGATAAATCCCCAGGGCCAGATGGTCTGCATCCCAGAGTGCTTAAGGAAGTAGTCCAAGAAATAGTGGATGCATTAGTGATAATTTTTCAAAACTCTTTAGATTCTGGACTAGTTACTGAGGATTGGAGGGTGGCTAATATAACCCCACTTTTTAAAAAAGGAGGGAGAGAGAAACTGGGGAATTAGCCTGACATCGGTGGTGGGGAAACAGTACATGTGTGATAACAGTACATTTGGAAAGTGGTGAAATCATCGGACAAAGTCAACATGGATGTGTGAAAGGAAAATCATGTCTGATGAACCTCAGAATTTTTTGAGGATGTAACTAGTAGAGTAGATAGGGGAGAACCAGTGGATGTGGTATATTTGGATTTTCAAAAGGCTTTTGACAAGGTCCCACACAGGAGATTAGTGTGCAAACTTAAAGCACACGGTATTGGGGGTATGGTATTGATGTGGATAGAGAATTGGTTGGCAGACAGGAAGCAAAGAGTGGGAATAAACGGGACCTTTTCAGAATGGCAGGCAGTGACCAGTGGGGTACCGCAAGGCTCAGTGCTGGGACCCCAGTTGTTTACAATATATATTAATGACTTGGATGAGGGAATTAAATGCAGCATCTCCAAGTTTGCAGATGACACGAAGCTGGGCGGCAGTGTTAGCTGTGAGGAGGAGGCTAAGAGGATGCAGGGTGACTTGGATAGGTTAGGTGAGTGGGCAAATTCATGGCAGATGCAATTTAATGTGGATAAATGAGAGATTATCCACTTTGGTGGCAAAAACAGGAAAACAGATTATTATCTGAATGGTGGCTGATTAAGAAAAGGGGAGGTGCAACGAGACCTGGGTGTCATTATACACCAGTCATTGAAAGTGGGCATGCAGGTACAGCAGGTGGTGAAAAAGGTGAATGGTATGCTGGCATTCATAGCAAGAGGATTCGAGTACAGGAGCAGGGAGGTACTACTGCAGTTGTACAAGGCCTTGGTGAGACCACTCCTGGAGTATTGTGTGCAGTTTTGGTCCCCTAATCTGAGGAAAGACATCTTTGCCATAGAGGGAGTACAAAGAAGGTTCACCAGATTGATTCCTGGGATGGCAGGACTTTCATATGATGAAAGACTGGATTGACTAGGCTTATACTCGTTGGAATTTAGAAGATTGAGGGGGATCTTATTGAAACATATAAAATCCTAAAGGGATTGGACAGGCTCGATGCAGGAAGATTGTACCCGATGTTGGGGAAGTCCAGAATGAGGGGTCACAGCTTGAGGATAAAGGGGAAGCCTTTTAGGACCGAGATTAGGAAAAACTTCTTCACACAGAGAGTGGTGAATCTGTGGAATTCTCTGCCACAGGAAACAGTTGAGGCCAGTACATTGGCTATATTTAAGAGGGAGTTAGATATGGCCCTTGTGACTAAAGGGATCAGGGGGTATGGGGGGGAAGGCTGGTGCAGGGTTCTGAGTTGGATGATCAGCCATGATCATACTGAATGGCAGTGCAGTCTCGAAGGGCCGAATGGCCTACTCCTGCACCTATTTTCTATGTTTCTATGTAATACAATGGGCTCATAGCTTGTTAAGCAGCCTCATGTATGGCACCTTGTTAAAGGCCTTCTGAAAAATCCAAGGACACAATATCAACTGATTCTCCTTCATCTATCCTGCTTGTTATTTCTTCAGAGAATTCCAACAGATTTGTCAGGCAAAATTTTCCTTTGAGGAAGCCATGTTGACTATGGCCTATATTTTCATATGCTTCCAAGTACCATTTAGCAAACCACATCCTTAGCAATCGACTACAACATCTTTCCAACCACTGAGATCAGACTAACTGGTCTATAGTTTCCTTTTTTCTGCCTCTCTCCCTTCTTGAAGAGTGGAGTGATGTTTGCAATTTTCTAGTATTTTGGAACCATTCCAGAATCTAGTAATCCTTGAAAGATCATTTCTAATGTCTCCACAATCTCTTCAGCCACCTCTTTCAGAACCCTGGCGTGTACACCATCTGGTCCAGGTGACTTACCTATCTTCAGACCTTTCAGTTTCCCAAGAACCTTCTCCCTAGTAATCGTAACTTCACACACTTCATGACCCCTGACACCTGGAACTTCCACCATACTGCTAGTGTCTTCCACAGTGAAGACTGATGCAAAATACTTATTCAGTTCATCTGCCATTTTGTTGTCCCCCATTAGTACCCCTCCAGTATTGTTTTCCAGCAGTCAGATTTCCACTCTTGCCTGTCTTTTACACATTATGTATCTGAAGAAACTTATGGCATCTTCTTTTCTTTAATATTATTGGCTGGCTTGCTTTTGTATTCCACCTTTACCTTCTTAATGACTTTTTTAGTTGTCTTAAGTTGGTATTTAAAAGCTTCCCAATGCCCTAACATCCCTGTCAGTGTTCTTTTCCACTCAATTCTGGCCAACTCCTGTCTCAGGCCTCTGTAATTTCCTTTACTTCACTGTAATACTGATACATCTAACTATAGTTTTTCCTTCTTAAATTTCAGGGTGAATTTGATCATATTATGATCACTTGCCCCTGAGGATTCTTGTTCCTTAAGTTCTCTAATCAATTCTATACCTTATGGTCTTATGGTTTAAGTCATTGGGTCTATTTAAGGTAGACATTGATAGATTTTTGTTTGTTCAGGCGTCTATGGGTCATGTTGAGTAGGTAGGAGAATGGAGTTAAAGAAATCAGCAATGATTGAATGTTCAAACAGGATTGATGGGCTAAATTATCTAATTCTGCTCCTATGTCTTATCATGTAAAAAGCAACGTGCTGGATGCCCTTTCATTGATTTTATTATGGTTAATGGATCTACTGAGTATACCCGCAAGAAAATGAATATCTGGGTTGTATATGGTGACATATATGTACTTCAATAATAAATCTACTTTGAACTTTGAAGGAAATGGAGAGTCAACTTTTTACTTTGAGATCAGGACTGGAGTTTATGCTTTGGAGAAAAGAAGGTTAAAGCATGACCTGAGGGAAATCTGATAAAATTATAGAGGGCTTAAAATGGTTTTGATATGCATTTGATCATCTGCAACCTGCAGGATCACTGAAATAATGCGGAATGGGGACACTAATCTGAGTGGTGCTTTCATGACCAGCAAGGGGATGATGGACCACCTGGTCTCCTCCTGTCTTGTAAATTTCTTGTTATCCTATATAGTTAATCTAGAGGAGGTGTTTACATTTGCAGGGAGTCTGAAACTAAAGCTGAATACAGTCACCAATAAATCCAGTAAGGAACACAAAACTCTGGTAGAGTACAGAACTGATTACTGTATGGTACAAAAACAGAATATGCTATAGACACTGAGCAGGTCAGGAGAGCTATGGAAAGTGAAATAAATGCATACTGTCTCATGTCTTGTCCCTTCATCAGAAAAGGCAAAGAGAGAAGCAAATTAGAATTGGTAGAGGAGGTGGGAGGAGCATGGACTGAACAAGGGTGTCTTCTTTGATAGGCTGAGACAGAATAACAAAATTAACAGTTAAGGGGCAAAGTTAATGGTGAAACTGCTTAACACCATTTTGTGCTTTGTGTGTTTGTGTGTAAGATGTTGTTAGTGGTAAGGCTGGTGAACTTACCCAGCCGGCAGATGATGCAAAAGGAGGAAAAGTTGAGCTAAAATGATGGTAGATCAAAAAGGTAATTGATCATTTCCAATGACTATTTTTCATACAAAGAGAATGAGGTAATTAGCAGGAGTATTCCAAATCAAGTTCTGTAGGTTGTTCAAGTTGAAACATACTCTTTGTTTCTACCTTGTGATACCTCCTGAGAATCTTATGTCTTAAAAGTCACCTGTTATTCTTCCAAGCTCTAGTTAGGACCAACCTGCTCATCGTCTGCTTATAGAACAAACTAAATTGATGAATGATCTTTCTTTAAATAAGAAGACCAAAACTGCGCACAGTACTGCAGTTCCTCAGAGCAATCTACGCAGAAAGGACTACCACTGTTCAAGAAGGCATTTCACCACCACTTTCCCAAAGTTAATTAGTGACATAAGAGAATAAGTACCGGCCTTGTTAACAGTGTGCTGATCCTGAAAATGAATGCATTAAACAAATGCTGTGGTTTATCAACACATTATGCAATTGTAACAAGTTTTCTGCATACTTACTTTCTGTCCTCTTGGCAATAAAAGCTAGCATTCCATTTTCCATTCCAACTGCTTGTATCTGTATGTTTCATTTAAAAGGACACAGTGCAATGGCATTCTTTCCATGTAACAGTATTCTGCTTTTCTGTTCTTTCTACCAAAGTGGATATCTTTGTGTTTCCCTAATTTGTACTCTATTTGCCAAATTTTTGCTCACTTGCCTTTGCCTTCATTACCAAGAACTTGAGGAAGTTAATGTGGATTGACGATTTCTTAATGGATAGAAAAGGAAAGAGTAGGAATAAATGTGTAATTTTTTTTAATCTAGAGGAGTTGACCCAAGGTGTGCCAAGGGATCAGTGCTGAGGGCCCAGCCTTACACAATCTGTATTAATAATTTGAATGAGGAAATCAAGTATGATATATCAATATTTGCTTTTGATTTAAAATTATAGGGCTGTGAGGAGGATGCAGAGTCTTTGGAGGGAAATTGGGGTTGGTGAGGAGTGAGTTCAATTTATAGACAAGTAAATAGTTAGAGATGTGGCCTAAGGCTTGTAAAGCATTAAAATGTGAAGTCATCCACTTTGGTAGGAAAAAAAAAGTCAGAGTATTTATAAATGATGAGAGATTGAAAGCAATCTGCATTTCTTTCTACACAAATGACTGGAATTTAACTATATAGATACAGCATGTAAGTAGAAAGGCACAGAGATATGTTAACTTTGAGTAGAAGAGCAGAGAAGTCTTGCTTCTGTTATACAGCGTCCTGCTGGGAGTGCATCTGGCATACCGTGTATAGGTCTGGTCTCCCTACCGAAGGGAGGATATTTGTGTGATAGAGGGACTTCAGTAATGGTTCACCAGTGTGATTCATTGAATGGCAAGTTTGTAGTATGAAGAGAGATTAAATAGACTGGGATTGTGCCGTCTTGAAGCGGAGAACTATAGAGATCTCATGGTTTGGCTTGTTCCCATAAGGAGAAGGATGGTAAGGTAAGGGAATATTGGATCACCCGAGAGCTCTTAAATTTGGTCAGAAAAAAAGGAAGCACATGTAGGATTCAGGAAGCTAAAATCAAACTAGGCCCTTGTGGGATATAAAGATAGCAGGAAAGAGTTCAAGGAGGTGATTAAGAAGGTCAAAAGGGGTCATGAAATGCCTTTGATGAGTTATATCAAGGAGAATTCCAAGGCATTTTATATGTGACTTAAGAAACAGAGGATAATTAAGGACAGGGTAGGTCCACTCAACGATAAAGGAATGAATTTGTTCTTGGACTCAGAGCAAGTGGTTGAGGTACTATTAGGTACTCAGTGTTAGTGTCTATCAAGGAGAAAGATTTGAAGGATTGCATGCTAATGTGACGTGGGATATTTTGAGATTAAAGAGGAGGTAGTTCTGGATCTTCTGAAAAGCATTAAGGTGGATAAGTCCCCAGGACCAGATGGCATACATACCAGAATATTGAAAGGATCAAGTGAGGAGATTGCTGGGGCTTTAACAAAAACCTTTGCGTCCTCACTAGCAACAACTGAGGTCCTTGAAAATTGGGAAGTAGCAAATGTGCCAATGTTCAAGAAAGGAAATAGATATAATCCAAGTACCTATGGGCCAGTGAGCCTCACGTCAATGGTAGGGAAGTCATTGGAGAGAATACTGGGGGATAGGATTTATGCGGATCTGGAAGGCATGTCTTATTTAGGGGGCAGTCAGGATGACTCTGTGCAAGTCATGCCTAACAAACTTTATAGCATTTTTTTGTGGAAGACAAAGGAATTTGATTGTGGTAAGGCTGTGGACCTTATCTGTATAGACTTCAGGAAGGTATTTGATAAGGTATCTCATGATAGTTTGATTCAGAAGTGAAAATGTATGGGACCCAGGGTGAATTGCAAGTTTGGATTCAGAACTGGCTTGCCCATAGAAGACAAAGAACAGGGGTCGAAAGCTGTTATTCTGGCTGGAGGTATATGCTGGGACCTCAATGGTTTGTGATGTATTTCAATGCTTTGGATAAAAATGTAGATAGGTGGATTAGCAGGTTTCAGCATAATACTAGCACCAATCCTGGGCCACAGTTTTGGACAGTGTAAAGGACTATTAAAGAATAAGGCAGGATATAGATCAATTACAGATATGGGCAGGTGAAGTTTCATCTGAGCAAGTGTGAGCTATTGTACTTTGAGAGGTCAAATGAAAAGAGAAAGATTTCCCTCAATCCCCTTAGAACTGAGGTACAGAGGAATCTTGAGATCCAGATGCGTAGTCGCTATGCAAATGGATAAGACGGTAGAAACAGGTTTGGTAGGGGTGTTGAAAATCTGAGTAACAAAGTCATGTTGCAGCTATATAAACCTTTAATCAGATACTTGGAGTATTATGTGTAGTCTGAATGCTGCATTATAGGAAGCATGTGTAGAAGAGTTTTATCAGGATGCTGCCTGCATTAGCCTCTATGACCTATATGAACAAACTTGGGCTGTTCTCCCTAGAACACCAGAGGCTGAGGGGAGACCAGACAGAGATTTTTAAAATTATGAAAGGAATAGACAGTCAGAATCTTTTCTCCAGAGTGGAACCATTGAACACCACAGGACATGCTTTTAAGGTTAGAGGCATGTTTTTAATGCAGTGAGTGGTGGTTCCTGGAATAGATTACCAGCGTTAGTAGTTGAATCAGGCACTTGGGCGGCACTTAAAAGGCTTTTAGATACATGTGAATATGAAGAGAGTGGAGGGATATAGATAATACACAGGTGGAAGGCATTTAGTATAAATTGGCATCAAGACTGGCACAAAATCATGGGCTGAATTGTCTGTCCAGTGCTGTACTGTTCCATATTTTATGAACAAGTTTCTTACCTTGACTGGATTAATTTCAGTACTGAGTTTTGCTCTGGCTAAGAGTCTAGAAGCAAGGGTCATGGTCACAAAATAAGGATTAGCCATTCAGGACAGAAGTTGCAAATCTTTGGAATTCTGTATAGTGGCTCAGTTTTTGAATATGTTCGACCACATAGAATGACAGATTTTTTGGATTTTAAGGGAACCAAGGGATAATGGGGTTAGTGAAGAAAAGTGGAACTGAGGTGAAAGATTTTATAGATTTGCAGACCAGGCACTTCTCATTATTATGACCTTACAGTTTATCCATATTCCTTTAAAGATTCTTTATGCTTTACTAATAATTTGCTTTTAGACTGTATGACATAGAAGTAAAATTAGGCCATTTAGCCCACCAAGTCTGCTCCACCATTTGACATGACTGATTTATTTTCCCTCTCAATCCATTCTTCTGTCTTCTCCCTATAACCTTTGATGTCCTTATCAAGAACCCATCAACATTTGCTTTAAATGTACCCAATGACTTGGCCAACACAGCTGTCTGTGGCAATGAATTCCACATACTTCTGGCTGAAGAAATTCTTCTTCATCTCTTCTAGAGGAACATCCCTTAGTTCTGAGGCTGTGCCCTCTGGTTTGAGATTCATCCACTATAGGAAACATCCTCTCCACTTACACTCAGCCTTTCAATATTCAATAGATTTTAATGAGATCCTCCCTCATTCTTCTGAGGTCTAGCAAGTACAGGCCCAGAACTATCAAACACATCACATACATTAACCCTTTTATTCCCAGGATTATTTTCATAAGCCTTCTCTGAACCGTCTCCAATGGCAGCACATTCCTTCTTAGATATGGGGCTCAAAATTGCTCACAATACTCCAAATGTGGCATGCCCAATGCCTTATAGAACCTTAGCATTACATCCTTGTTTTTATATTCTCATCCTCTGGAAATGAATGCTAACATTGCATTTGCTTTCCTTGCTAAATTTTAGGGAATCCTGCACTGGACTTCCAAATCTATTGCACCTTCAATTTCTGAATTTGCTCCTCATTTAGAAAATAGTCTACACTTTTACTCTTTCTAACCAAGTGCATGACCATACACTTCCCTACATTATATTCCATCTGCCACTTCTTTATCCATTCTCCTAATCTTCTGAAGACTCTGTTTCCTCAGTACCACCTGCCTCTTCACTTATCTTTGTAACATCTGCAGGAGGAGAGGAGAAGATGGCGGCGCAACGCAACTTGCAGTGGCCACTCCGGTGGTTATATCTGTTATCTGTCAAGTAGGGTGCCGTGCACAATCCTGATTTGATGGAGACAGACGTGAGAGCATGGAGGAACATCTGGTGAAACTCCTGAAATCCTGTTTCACTGCTGCTGCTACTGTGTGGTCCAGAATCTCCGGAGGAGAAGGCCCCGAGTCCTCGGCTTTGCTTGCTGCTCGGTGGCCGGGGCGGGGTCGAAGCGCTCGGCAGAGGTGGTGCTCGGTGTCAGAGGGCTGGTTGGAGGCTCGAAGTTTTCAGACAGACTCAGAGTCCGCTGAGGTCGGGTGCTTCCTGGTGCTGCTTCAGCAAGTTTGCGGCGCTAGAGGTTCACGGCAGGGAGAGTTTCACTCTTCTACCATCTGCGTGAGATGATGAGGCTATCGGGACTTGAGACTTTTTTTTTACCGTGCCCATGGTCTGCTCTTTATCAAATTACGGTATTGCTTTGCACTGTTGTAACTATATGTTATCATTATGTGGTTTTGTCAGTTTTAGTCTTGGTTTGTCTTGTGTTTCTGTGATATCTTTCTTATTTTTTAATGCATGCATTTCAAAATGATAATGAACGAGGACTGAGTGTCCTCATAATCTAATTTTCCCCAATGTTTCCACTTTTATATATTCATTAGCAAGTTTGGCTACATCACACTCTTCCCTTTATCTAGAGTCATCCGTAGAGATTGCAGAGTTGAGATCAGAAACAGATCTATTACCACTGACATATGACATGAAGTTTGTTGTTTTGCAGTTGCAGTACAGTGCAAGACATAAAAATGTATACAAAAATAAATAGTGCAAAGAAAGGAATAACAAGATAGTTTTTTTTTCACGTTCGTGGTTCATTCAGAAATCTGAGGGGGAGAAACTGTTCCTAAATCATTCTGTCTGGGTCTTCAGGCTTCCGATCTTAGTAACTGGAAGAGGGCATGTCCTGGATGGTGAGGGTCCTTAATGATGGATGCTGCCTTCTTCAGACACTTTCTCTTGAAGATGTCCTTGATGGAGTTGGAGCTGAGTCTATAGCCCTCTGCAGCAGGGGTTCCCAACCTGGCATTGGTCCATGGCACAAAAGAGGTTGAGAACCCCAGCTCTGCAGCTTTGTGTGATTCTATGCCTTGGATACTCCACACCAGGCAGTGACACAACCAGTCAGAATGCTCTCATTAGAAATCTGCAAGTCTTTTGAAACATAATAAATCTCCTCAAACTCCTAATATGGTACAGCCAATGGGATCCCCCTAGTTAAAATTTACTAACCTGAGAGTAAATAGCCCACATATTGTCTCCCTGTTTCTTGTTGCCGAATCAGTCCTCTAAACCATGCTGATATACCATCTCCACTACTCTCAGTTCTGACTTCACCAGTTCTCTTTTATTCACCCTGTTTAATATATTCTCAAAGAATAAATTCATCAATTTCAATTTCTCCTTCATGAAGTATGTTGATTCTGATTATATTATTGTTTTCTAAATACACTATTGTTATTGCTTTAATAATGGATTCCAGTACTTATCCGTTGACAGATAACAGGCTTTCTGATTTCTCTCTCTTCTTGCTTTGAGCTATTATATTTATGGGGAGGGATGAATTTTACAGAGCAGAGGATGCCGTGGTGATAAGCTGTTGATGAAGCCATCTGGTTGATCGGTTACTGAGATAACTTTCTGTGAGAAGTGCATCCAGCTGCAGCTCCTTTCAGAGTGCATGAGGGATCTGGAGCTGGATGAACTCTAGATCATTCAGGAGGTTGAGGGGATTATAAACAGGAGTTACAGGAAAGCAGTCACACCTAGACTGCAAGAAGCAGGTAACTGGGTGACCGGCACAAGGGTGAAAGAGAATAGGCAGCCAGTGCATCGTACCCCTCTGGCTGTTTCCCTCCATAACAAGTATACTGTTTTAGACACTGTTGAGGGGTCTGGCATACCAGGGACAGCAGCAGGGGCTTAGTCTCTGACACTGAGTCTGGCTCCATGGGTCAGAAGAGAAAGAGGGAGAAGCAAAGAGTGATGGTGATAGGGGATTCATTAGTTAGGGAACAGACAAGAGGTTCTGTAGATAACAAAGAGACTTCCAGGTTCCTATGTCAGAGATGTCTCAGTTCAAGTACCAGCATTCTTAAGAGGAGAGTGAGGAGCCAGAAGTCGTGGTACACATTGATACCAGTGACATAGCCAGGAAAAGGGATGAGGTTCTGAATCGAATTATAAGGAGTTAGGAAGAAGGAAGCTAAATTATAGAACATCAAGGGTGGTAATCTTTAGATTGCTGCCTGCACTATATGGTGGTGAGGGTAAGAATATGATGATATAGCAAACAAATGCATGGCTGAAGATTTGGTGCAGGGGGCAGGGTTTCAGATTTTTGGATCATTGGGATATCTTCTAGGGAAGGTGTGATCCTTACAAAAGAAACAGGTAAACCTGCACTCAAGAGGAACCAAGTCTTCATGGGCAGGTTAGCTAGGGCTGTTGGGGAGGGTTTAAACTAGAATGGCAGAGCGATGGAAACCAGAGTGTTTAGTGAAGCGATGAAGCAGTTGGTGCAAAGGTAGATTCAATGTGCAGAGAGACTATGAGGAAAGATAGGCAATGGACAGAGCATTAATGCAGTCAGTTGGATGGGTTGAAATGTGTTTTATGTGAGGTTATTAAGAAGGAGGGTGATGAACTTAGTGCATGGACTGGTACATGGAATTATGATATTGCGACCATTATGGAGACTTGGCTGTCACAATGACTGCTTGATATTCCAGGGTTATTCCAAGGATAAGGAGGGAAGTAAAAGAGGCACAACCAGGGATACTATCACAACTGCAGAAAGGGAGGACATTGTGAAGGGATTGTCTATGGATTCAGTCTGAATGGAAGTCAGAATTAGGAAGGGAGCAATCACTCTATGGAAGTAATTTATAGGCACCCTTCACCACCACCATCACCATAGCAACAGGGAAATGGTGGAGCAGATAATTAGGTAGATTTTGGAAAGATACAAAAATAACAGGGTTGTTGTCATTGGTGACTTCAACTTCCATAATATTGATTGGCACCTTCTTAGTGCAAAAGGTTTAGTTGGGGCAGAATTTTTCGGGTGTGTCTAAGAAGGATTCCTGTCACAGTGTGTGGACAGGCAATAGGCTTGATCAGGTAACAGACCTCTCTATGACTGAGCATTTCAGAAACAGCACTACAACTCCCTGATCATTGGAATAGCCACGGACGAGGAGAGGTGCAGACAGTATGGGAGAGTATTTGATTGGAAGTGAGCTAATTATGATGGTATTAGGAAGGAGCTTGGGAATGTCAATCGGGAACAGGTATTCTCAGGAATATGCTCAACAGAAATGTGGAGGCTATTTAGGAAGCATTTCCATGAGGGAAAGGATGGTAGGATGGAGGAACCAAGAATGGTGGAACTTTAGTCAAGAGGAAGAAGGAAGCATACTTAAGGTTTAGGAAGCAAAATATCAGTCAGGGCTTTTCGTATTTATAAGTTTTCCAGGAAGGAGCTTAAGGGAGGACTTGGTAGAGCTAGAAGGGGACACGAGAAGACCTTGGTGAGTAGGATTAAGGGAATCTAAAGACATTCCACCCATGCACGAGTAACAGGAGAATGGCTAGAGTAAGGGTGGAACTGCTGTGGGGAAATGAAGAAAGATATGCCTGGAGTTCAAGGTGATAGGAGAGGTCCTTAATGAATACTTTGCTTCAGTGTTCATCAAGAATGTGACGTCAATATAGAACAGGCAAATATGCTGGAGCATGTCAAGTTTAAAAAAGAGTCACTGTTAAAGCAATAGGGATAGGTAAGTCCCTTGGACTGCATGGGATATACCCCAGGTTACTATAGAAAATAAGGGAAGAGATTGCTGGGGCATTGATGATGACCTTTGCACCCTCTCTGGTCACTAGAAAAGTACTAGAAGATTGGAGGATGGCCCATTGTTGTTCCATTGGTCAAGAAAAGTAAAATGGATAATCCTGGGAATTATAGACCAGTGACTCTTACATTAGTGTTGGGCAAACTAATGGAAAGGATTCATAGGAATAGGACTTACGAGTATTTGGAAAAGCATAGTCTTATTAGGGATAGCAGAGTTTTGTGAGGGGCGGGTTATGCCTCATGAGCCTAACTGAGTTTTGTAAGGCAGGTTTGCTAGAGTTGTCTGGGAGGGTTGAAGCTAATTTGGAAGGGGAGTGCGAACCAGAGTGATAGTGCTGAGGATGAGGTAGTTGGTTTACAAACAAAGGCAATCTGATGACAGGACAAAATTACAGTCTAAAGATGAGTTGCAATGTAAGAGGCAACGTAAAATCGAAAAGGGTGAATACAGGACTGAAGGTGTTAAATTTGAATGTGTGCAGTGTACAGAATAAGGTAGATGAACTTGTAGCACAGTTACATATTGGCACGTATAACATTGTGGCCATCACTGAATCATGGCTGAAAGAAGATTATAACTGGGAGCTTAATGTCCAAGGATACATGTGTATCAATAGGACAGACAGGTAGGCAGAGTGGGTGGTGTGGCTCTATTGGTAAAGAATCAAATCAAATCATTAGAAAGGGGTGACATAGGATTGCAAGGTGTTGCATCATTATGGATAGAGCTAAGAAACTGCAAAGTTAAAAGGATCCTGATGGGAGTTGTATACAGACCCAAACAGAAAGGATGTTGTCTATAAATTGCAATGGGAGATAGAAAATGCAAACAATGTTACAATGGGGGATTTCAATATGCAGGCAGATTGGGAAAATCAGGTTGGTGCTGGATCCCAAGAGAGGGAATTTTTAGAATGCTTATGAGATGGCTTTTTAGAGCAAGTTGTGGTTGAGCCCACTAGGGGACCAGCGATTAGGTGTTGTGCAATGGACTGGAATTGATTAGAGAGTTCAAGATAAAGAACCCTTTAGGGTAAATAATCATAATATAAATAAATTCATCCTGAAATTGGAGAAGGAGAAGCTAAGTTCAGATGCATCATTATTGCAGTGGAGTAACAGAATTACAGAGGCATGAAACATAGAAACATAGAAAATAGGTGGAGGAGTAGGCCATTCGGCCCTTCAAGCCTGCACCGTCATTCAGTATGATCATGGCTGATCATCCAACTCAGAACCCTGTACCAGCCTTCCCTCCATACCCCCGATCCCTTTAGCCACAAGGGCCATATCTAAGTCCCTCTTAAATATAGCCAATGAACTGGCCTCAACTGTTTCCTGTGGCAGAGAATTCCACAGATTCACCACTCTCTGTGTGAAGAAGTTTTTCCTAATCTCGGTCTTAAAAGGCTTCCCCTTTATCCTCAAACTGTGACCCCTTGTTCTGGACTTCCCCAACATCGGGAACAATCTTCCTGCATCTAGCCTGTCCAATCCCTTTAGGATTTTATACGTTTCAATCAGATCCCCCCTCAGTCTTCTAAATTCCAACGAGTATAAGCCTAGTTCATCCAGTTTTTCATCATATGAAAGTCCTGCCATCCCAGGAATCAATCTGGTGAACCTTCTTTGTACTCCCTCTAAGGTAAGGATGTCTTTCCTCAGATTAGGGGACCAAAACTGCACACAACACTCCAGGTGTGGTCTCACCAAGGCCTTGTACAACTGCAGTAGTACCTCCCTGCTCCTGTACTCGAATCCTCTTGCTATAAATGCCAGCATACCATTCGCCTTTTTCACCGCCTGCTGTACCTGCATGCCCACTTTCAATGACTGGTGTATAAAGACACCCAAGTCTCATTGCACCTCCCCTTTTCCTAATCGGCCACCATTCAGATAATAATCTGTTTTCCTGTTTTTGCCACCAAAGTGGATAACCTCACATTTATCCACATTAAATTGCATCTGCCATGAATTTGCCCACTCACCTAACCTATCCAAGTCACCCTGCATCCTCTTAGCATCCTCCTCACTGCTAACACTGCCGCCCAGCTTCGTGTCATCCGCAAACTTGGAGATGCTGCATTTAATTCCCTCATCCAAGTCATTAATATATATTGTAAACAACTGGGGTCCCAGCACTGAGCCTTGCGGTACCCCACTAGTCACTGCCTGCCATTCTGAAATGGTCCCGTTTATTCCCACTCTTTGCTTCCTGTCTGCCAACCAATTCTCTATCCACATCAATACCTTACCCCCAATACCGTGTGCTTTAAGTTTGCACACTATCTCCTGTGTGGGACCTTGTCAAAAGTCTTTTGAAAATCCAAATATACCACATCCACTGGTTCTCCCTTATCCACTCTACTAGTTACAACCTCAAAAAATTCTATGAGATTCGTCAGACATGATTTTCTTTTCACAAATCCATGCTGACTTTGTCCGATGATTTCACCGCTTTCCAAATGTGCTGTTATCACATCCTTGATAACTGACTCTAGCAGTTTCCCCACCACCGATGTCAGGCTAACCGGTCTATAATTCCCCGGTTTCTCTCTCCCTCCTTTTTTAAAAAGTGGGGTTACATTAGCCACCCTCCAATCCTCAGGAACTAGTCCAGAATCTAAAGAGTTTTGAAAAATTATCACTAATGCATCCACTATTTCTTGGGCTACTTCCTTAAGCACTCTGGGATGCAGACCATCTGGCCCTGGGGATTTATCTGTCTTTAATCCCTTCAATTTACCTAACACCACTTCCCTACTAACATGTATTTCCCTCAGTTCCTCCATCTCACTGGACCCTCTGTCCCCTACTATTTCCGGAAGATTATTTATGTCCTCCTTAGTGAAGACAGAACCAAAGTAATTATTCAATTGGTCTGCCATGTCCTTGCTCCCCATAATCAATTCACCTGTTTCTGTCTGTAGGGGACCTACATTTGTCTTGACCTACTAATCTTTTTCTTTTCACATATCTATAAAAGCTTTTACAGTCATTTTTTATGTTCTCTGCCAGTTTTTTCTCATAATCTTTTTTCCCCTTCCTAATTAAGCCCTTTGTCCTCCTCTGCTGGACTCTGAATTTCTCTCAGTCCTCAGGTGAGCCACTTTCTCTGGCTAATTTGTATGTTTCTTCTTTGGAATTGATACTATCCCTAATTTCTCTTGTCAGCCACGGGTGCACTACCTTCCTTGATTTATTCTTTTGCCAAACTGGGATGAACAATTGTTGTAGTTCATCCATGCGATCTTGAAAGACGAGTTGGTCAAAATTGATTGGAAAAGAACACTGGCAGGGATGTCAGCAGTGCAGTAATGGCTGAAATTTCTGGAAGCAATTAGAAGGCACAAGATATATACATCCCAAAAAGGAAGAAGTATTCTAAAGGCAAGATGACACAACCGTGGCTAACAAGAAGTGAAAGCCAACATTAAAGCCAAAGAGAGCATATAATAGAGCAAAAACAGAGGGAAGTTAGAGGATTGAGAAGCTTTTAAAAACCAAAAGAAGGCAATTAAAAAGTTATTAAAAAGAAAAAGGAGGAATACAAAAGTAAGCTAGCCAATACAATTAAAGAGGATACCAGAAGTTTCTTCAGGTACATAAAGCGTAAAAGAGAGGCGAGAGTGGATATCGGACCACTGGAAAATGATCCTGGAGAGGCCATAATGGGGGACAAGGAAATGGTGGATGAACTGAATAAGTATTTTGCATGTGGAAGACACTAGCAGTATGGTGGAAGCGCCAGAGTGTGAAATTGCCATGACAAGGGAGAAAGTCTTGCCGGTAACTCTCGCCTTGCCTGAAGTTCTCGTTTCGCCATGCATTGCCTGAAGCCTTACCTGGTCTTGCTGGTAACTCTCACCTCATCTCGCCTTCAGTCTTGTCCTGGAGCCACCCTGTACCTAGCTCCCTTCCTGTCCCTTGGCTCTGCCGGGTAAGTCAGGCTGTTTTGCCATTACCTTGCGGCTAGTTCTGTCCCTTCCTGTCCCTTGCCTCCATTGGGTAAGCCAGGCCGTATTGCCATTACCTGCGGTTGGTTCTGTCCCTTCCTGTCCCTTGCCTCTGTCGGGTGGTGATCTGCGCCCTGCCCAGGAGTATCGTGTCCTGCCCAGGAGTAGCCTCTAGCCTCCAGTCTCCAGTCAAGTCTCTAGCCTCTAGCCTCAAGCCTGAAGACTCCAGCCTCCTGCCTCCTGCCAAGCCTCACCTCTAGTCTCTAGCCTCAAGCCTGAAGGCTCCAGTCTCATCCTGCCTGACAGCCAAGCCTCATCCTTACCTAGTTTTGGGGTCTGAGCCAGAGGCAAGACCCAGGGACTGGGTCCTTGTCCAGTCTCTGGCTTGGGGTCCAAGCCCGGGCTCCTAGCTCTCTTGTCCAGTCCTGTTCCGGGCTCCCGGTTTTCGCATCCATGTCCTTGCCCTCATCCTGTATTCTAGTCCTGTCCCTAGTACTTCAGTGTCTGTGTCTTGCACTTGGGTCCGTTCCCAGCCACCACCTTATGACACTTGTAGTCAAAGACTTTCTTAATGGTATCATTCTTTATGGTCTTGAGAGTACCTTCGACGTAGTTAAACGCCATGTACTCTGTCTTTTTAGCATTTAGGTGAAGTCCAACTTTATTGCACTCAATTTCCACTTTTGTCAGTAGCTGCTGTGCTTCCTCCATCTGGTCAGAGAGCAGGACTATGTCATCTGCAAAATCGAGATCTGTGAGTGTAACTGGTCTGACCCTTTTGGTTCTCCCTGGTTTTATGGTAAAACCAAGCTTGTCATGATCTTTGGTAGCTTGACGCAGAGCGTAATCAAGGACGATTATAAAGATGTAGGGTGCCAGAGTGTCTCCTTGCAGCACACCAGCTAGGAGCTCGAACACTGCTGTTTCTCCATCTGGTGATACAACTTTCGCCATGGTTTTGGTATAGCTGGACTCTATTGCTCTCAGTAGATGGTCTGGCACTCCGTAAACTATCAGGATCTTCAGCATTTTACCTCAGTGAATGGAGTCAAAAGCTTTGTGAAAATCGATGTAAGTAAGCACGGCTGGTAGGTTGTTCTTTTTGACTTCCTCAATGATCCTACGGAGAGCAAGTATTTGCATTACTGTTGTGCACTTCTGCCGAAAACCATTCTGACTGAATCTTAGCTTAGGGTCAATGGTGGTGCGAATCCTGTTCAAGGTCATCTGATTGTATAATTTTGCTAAGATGCAGGTCAAGCTGATACCGTGGTAGTTATCTGTCTTTGTGAGGGATCCAGACTTGGGGACTGGGATAATGTTTGAGAGTGACTGCTGTTCTGGTTTGTCACCCTTCATCAGTGCCGTATTACATATCTCCAGCAAGATGTTGTCCAGGTCGCAGTTCTGCAGGACATCTGGTGATATCCCACCTGGTCCAGCGCTCCTGCCCTGTTTGAGTGCATATTTAGCCTTCTTCAGTTCCTCAATGGTGAATGGGCCGTCATCGATACCGACTTGCGTTAGTATCTTGGTTATGTCCTCTTCTTCTTCTGTGAACGTTGGAGGGCAGGTTCTTAAAGTGGGTAAACCATGTCAGGACCCGGTCCTCTGCTGTTTTACCACTCTCTTTACGTCCACTACATCTAGGCCTTTCAATATCCAGTAGGTTTCAATGAAATCCCCTCCCCCCCTTATTCTTCTAAAACTGCAGTGAATACAGACCCAGAGCAATCAGATGCTCTTCATACATTAATCCTCTCATTCCAGGGGTCATTCTCATGAACCTCTTCTGGACCCTCTCTCGTGCCACACATCCTTTCCTAGATAAGATGCCCTAAACTGCTTATAATACCACAAATGCAGTCTGACCAATGGCTTATAAAACCTCAGCATTACATTGTTGCTTTTATATTCTAGTCCTCTTGAAATGGATTTATTTGCCTTTCTCAACACCAACTTGACCTGCAAGTTAACCTTTAGGGAACCCTGCACCAGGATTCTGAATACCTATTGCATTCCTGATTTCTGAATTTTCTCCCTGTTTAGAAAATAGTCTACGCCTTTCTTCCTTCTACCAAAATGCATAACCATACAGTTCCCTGCATTGTATTCCATCTGCCACTTCTTTGCCCATTCTCCTAATCTGTCAAAGTCCTTCTGCAGTCTCCCACTTCCTCAAAATTACCTGGTTCTCCACTTATCTTAGTATCGTCCACAATCCTGGCCAAAAAGCTATCAATTCTATCATCCAAATCAATGATATATAACATGAAAAGAAGTGGTCCTAAGACTAACCATAAGAGTATAAGATATAGGAGCAGAATTAGGCCACTCAGCCTATCAAGTCCACTCTGCCATTCCATCATAGCTGTTCCAGGATCCCACACAGCCGCATAAACCTGCCTTCTCGCCATATCCATATCCTTCAGACCTGACAAAGGGTTCTGGCCTGAAACGTTGACTCATCGTTTCCATGGATGCTGCCCGACCTGCTGAGTTCCTCCAGCATGTTGTGAGTGTCGCCATATCCTTTGATGCCCTGACCAATCAGGAAACTATCAACTTCCGCTTTTTTAGTTGCTTTCTGTTGGTTTTTAAACGTTTCCCAATTCCTTTAACTTCCAATTAATTTTTGCAATATTATATGCCCTTTCTTGCAGACTTCCCTTGTCTGCTCAGTTGCCTCATCTTCCCTTCTTTGGGATGAAACTACCTTGTGCCTTCCAAATTGCTCCCAGAAATCCTTGGTCTTTACTGTCCTGTCATCATCCCTGCTAGTGTACAGTTCCAATCAAATTTGGCCGGCTCCTCTCTCATGCTCTCATGACTCTGTAGTTCCCTTTACTCTACTGTAATACTGATAAATCTGATCTTAGCTTCTGCCTCTTAAATTGAACGGGGAATGCCATCGCATTATGATCACTACTCCTAAGGGTTCCTTTACCTTAAGCTCCCTGATTAAATCATTTTCATGACACTATACCCAATCCAGAATTGCCTTTTCCTTAGTGGGCTCAAACCAAAGCTGCTCTAAAAAATCCCTTGCAGTTCTTAACTCTACCCACAAGGATTCTGCATCTTACTATCCAATATCACCTCTTTCTCAGGATTTAATTTCATTCTTTACCAACAGAGCCCACCACCCCTTCTGCCTACCTGCCTGTACTTTCAATATGATGTGTATTCTTGGATGTTAATCTCCCAACAATGATTTTCTTTCAGCCAGTCCTCAATATCATACCTGCCATTTTCTAACAATGCTATAAGGTCGTCTACCTTATTTTGTGCATTCAAATATAACACCTTCAGCTCTGTATTCATCATCTTTGACAAATTTACCCCCATGTTACCAGAAATTAAATTCTTATCCCTTTCTAAACTTTTTGTCTTTTTATTTACTCTGGAGACTTTTGTAATATCTCCTGCTCTCTCCTTCCCTTTTACTTTAGAAACATAGAAACATAGGAAACATACAGCACAATACAGGCCCTTCAGCCCACAAAGCTGTGCCGAACATGTTCTTACCTTAGAGATTGCCTAGGGTTACCCAGAGCCCTCTATTTTGCTAAGCTCCATGTACCTATCCATTATTCTCACTTTTCCAAACTGTTGGACTGTTGAACCTAATATTTACTTTTAAAGTTCAAACCTTAAAGTTCAAAGTACTTTCATTGTCAAATTGCATATATTACCTTCAGATTCATCTACTTACAGGCCGCCACAAAACAAAGAAACTCAATATAACCCATAGCAGAGCAAGCAAATCTTAAGGATGCATAATTTATACACTTTTGATAATAAATGTACTTGAAGTGTACAAAAATGAAGGCCATGAAACACCTAGTGTGCAGAAAGAAAGCAAGTTGTACAGACAATGAAAGTAAGTAAATAACATTTAGAACTGAAGTTCACAACTAATGGGCTCTTGCATCAACTGTGGTGAGACTCTCTGCATGCTACATCTACCTGCACATCATCTGGCACATCACCTTGCATCTCACCCCCCTGCCAAGCTAGTTTCAACCCTCTCCTATACAGTATAGTTCTAGCAGATGTGCCCATAAGGGTATTGGTCCCCCTCAAGTTTAGAGTAAAGAAGCATGAGTTGTGACTTGATAGAGGAGTACAAGATTATGAAAGACATAGGTAGAGTGCACTTTCCCCCTAGGGTGGCAAGGGATACCCATTTACAGGGAGTGAAGGGAAGTTTAAAGTCAAAGTCAATTTTATTATCAAAGTACATATATGTCACCACATACAACCCTGAGATGCATTTCTGCTGTGGGTGTACTCAGCAAACCTATAGAATAGTAAACTATAACAGGATCATTGAAAGGTCAGCCAGGGTGCAGAAGATAACAAACTGTGCAAATGCAAATATAAAGAAATATTTATAAAAAATTGAGAGCATGAGATAATGAGATAAAGGATCCATAAAGTGAGATCATTGGTTGTGGGAAACATCTCTATGATGGGCAAATGAGTGTAGTCATCCCTTTTTATTCATGATCCTGATGATTGAAGGGTAGTAACTGTTCTTGGAAATGGTAATGCGAGTCCTGAGGTTCTTGTAAGTTCTACCTGATGGCAGCAGCAAGAAGAGAGCATGACCTGGGTGGTGGGGATCTCTGATGATGGATGCTGCTTTCCCACAATGTTCTTCACTACACATCTATAGAAGTTTGTCAACGTTTAGATGTCACATCGAATCTCCACAGACTCCCAAGGAATTAGAGGCGCTGCAGTGCTTTCTTCCCAATTGCACTTGTGCTGGGTCCAGGACAGGTCCTCAAAAATAGTAACATCCAGGAATTGAGAGTTGCTAACACTCTTCACTTCTGATCCTCCGTTTCCCTTTCCTGAAGTCTACAACAGTTCCTCGGTCTTGCTGACATTGAGTGAGAGGTGCTGTTATGATAGCACTCAGCCATATTTTCGATCTCCCTCCCGTATGCTGATTCATCACCACTTTTGATTCGGCCCACAACAGTGGTGTCATCAACAAACTTGAAGATGGCATTGGAGCTGTGCTTAGCCACACAGTCATAGGTGTGAGATGAGTAGAACAGGGGGCTAAGCACACATGCCTGTTGGAGATCGTGGAGGAGATGTTGTTGCCAATCTGAACTGACTGGGGCCTACAAGTGAGGAAACTGAGAATCCAATTGCACAGGGAAGTATTGAGGCCAGTGTCTTGGATTATTGATTACTTTTGTGACAATGATAAGATTGAATGCTGAGCTGTAGTTGATAAAGAGCATCATGTTGTATACATCTTTGCTGTTCAGATGTTCCAGGATTGAATGAAGAGCCAGTGAATTTAGGGGAGATATTGGAGGTAGGTTTATTTCACAGAGAGTAGAATGTTCCTGGACTGCAGTGCTGGGCTGGTGGTAGAGGCACGTGCATTACAGACATTTAAGAGACTTAGACAGGCATGTGTAAGGAAAATCTTGAGAGTTATGGGCTATATAGGAGGGTAGGGTTAGACTGATTGTGGAGTAGGTTTACTTAGGTTGCCCATGCTGCACTGTTTTTTCTATGTTCTATACATTACAGCAAGAACAGAAATAAAGTTTCAGGCAAAAGCTGTGAAATGCAGAGCTATAGAAGAGCTCCAACAGTTCCAGGTAATGTGAGTGGATAGAGAAAATCAGAGTTAATACACATAGGACTAGACTGTTGTGACACAGATAATTTTTATCTTAGTTACTGTATTCCTTTTTATATATTTAGTATTTCATTTTATATTTCTTACCACATTTCTCACACAATCTATTTTCCCTCTCTTATTTTTATTTGTCTGTTGTTCCTAAATTATTGTTCTTTCGGGTTTACTTTTTTCCGGTTTGATACTATCTTTGATATCCTTCGTTCGTAATGAAAGAATCATCCTTATTGTAAAGTTTTATTTCATAGTGGGATATTTCCATGAAATTTATAAGATATTTCTTTAACCAACTGCCATTTCCTATCCAATTTAAAAAATCATTATCCTATTACACACTTTACCTCCACTTACATAAACCTCGTAACTTTAAGAAGTTAGTTTCAGGTCTAAGTTATGATAACTGTTCTGTGGTTCCTGCTCCATGAGATCCTTTCTCATCACTCAACATTTCTAAATTAGCCTGTTCTTTGACCAGTTCCATGTTAGACAAGAGAATGTCTCCAGTGCATTCTGTGAACTCCTCCAAAGATATCCTTGCCAGTTCAATCCAATCTATATGAAAATCAAAACCTTTGATGGTTATTGAAGTAGCTTTCCTGCAAACCTCTATTTCATCTTAAATGATAGTCTTCTACCCGGGTGGCTACCATTGGGGACCTGTGGATATTACTCCCAGTGAATTCCCTTACTTACATTTGAAATAATGTGCAGCTATACCTACTGTAAATATGAGAACAGTTGCAAATAAGAGCAGTATTTGAGATTGGGACAGAAAAATAATTAAGCTGGTTGGATGCAAATGAACATTTTACCCTAAGATCAGTAGTAATATGGTAATTATTGGGATATTAATTTGTGATTGAGGGATCACCTATGACTGATCGACATTAAAGGAGTATGCCATAATTAAAATCAGCATGAGGAACATGCAGATATAATTAATAGTTGACAGTGTAAGTAATAATTGAAAATGGCTTCTAAGAACCTTTTTCCTGAAGGTACTTGCCTTTTGAGATTTAATTATCATCAAAACTAGTATGAGGATTCTTCAATTATGATTGAAAATTGCATCAAAAAATTGTGGCATAACTTAAGGAAGTAAATGATTCAATGAGATACAGCTATGAGTATGACGAGGTAGTTAGTAATGATAAAATGTAGAAACTAGGAAGATTATTTCAAATTGGAACACTGTCATGAATATTTGAAAGCTATGGAATATCCTGTACATCTGTTTTGATTAGATTGAACATCCCAAACATAATTGTACATGTTTTGCAAGGGATTGAATGTTTAGCTTTTTTGTTCCATGATAGGAAGAATGATTCATTTCTGCAAAATATAATCCCATATGATGCCAAATAAGCTTATTATTAAAAGACACACAAATTAACACTTTCGGGACTTAAGACCAAATCATACATTTTGTTATGATTAGATTAATAGTTACAACAAATTACAAATACACGGTTTGATAAATGTGATTCACCATTGGAACCTTCAAACCTTTGGAGGTCGGTCATCCCATTCCTACGCTATCGTTGTAGGAGTACCTAGACCTGACCATTTTCAACTGCTTTTTGTTTTAAGATCAGACGTGGAGAATTTACTGAAGAGCGTGCAATTTGTATATCCTTGTCAAGTGAGGCAGTCCATGCCTTTGTACAATAGGACCTTGAAAGCATTCATGTGTGTAACTAACATTTGTCACGCGTAAGGAAATGACTACCTCCAACAAGAGCAAGCCTAATAATATCAACAGGAGCACAACAGGGCTCGGTTATCTCACCAGTCTTGTTCACACCGTACACAGGTGACTGCAGAAGCTCACGCCCAGGCATGCAGTACATCAGCTACACTGTCATCATTGACACTACCAACTCTGATGAGGAAATCAATAAATCTGCAGGATGGTGCACCACAACTATCTGGACAGAACCCCATAAAACTAAGGAAATGGTAGTGGACTTTAGAAAACAACAGTACACTGTCCCAACCCTGGAAACAAGAGGCCAGTCAACAGAGCATGTTGAAGAAAACAAGTACCTCAGCACAACTATAGATAACAAAATCACCTTTAAGACCAATGGTGGGTTGATACTCTCCAAGCGCCAGCAATGGCTATTTTCCCTTAGGAAGATGTGCAAACTTCAGGTCCAGCCATTGATTCTCCAGACATTTTATAAATGCTTCATTGAATCAATGTGAACCTACAACATCACAGCATGGTTTGGAGCAGTGAACACTATCAACCTCAGCCCACTCCACAGAATGGTCAGAATCAGTAGTACAATCATTGGCCAGGACCAAGAATCACTCAGCAGCATCCATGAGAGACGGACTATAAAGAAGGCTCAATAAGTAGTAGAGGACATCACACACACACTACACTCTCATGCCATCTGAATGCCGCTACAGGTCCCTGCCCATCAGCACCAGAAGAGCATTATCCATTTTGTGCCTTCCTCCATTCACCTCCTCAACACCCAGTTTTGAATATATAGTATGCACAGCACCTTTGACAGTAAAAACAGTCAGTTTTATTATGTGTATTTGTATTTTAAATCACATGCATTAATTCTTAGTATTTATTATCTATTGTGAGTATTTTATATTGTGCTTAACTATATGTAGGATGGTGTTGTGTATCTTAAGCTCTGTACTGTTATCCTTACCACTGCACAAACAAAGTTTCTCATGGAAAATAAAGAGAAAAGTGAATTGAATTTGTCCAAGAGGGTCTAATCATTTATTCTTTCATTGCTGATTAAGAAAGTTAGGGATGGTGACAAATTGAAAGAAAACGTCAGCTGCACAACACTCTGCCTTAGAAATGCATTGCTGCTCATTCATTGTTCTTGGATCTTGTACTGTATAGCTACTGTGTAATATGGGACTACTTTATGTTGTAGGGACACGTCGTTGCATGAGCTATTAGGCGCGTACTGATCTGTACGTGTGTGTTCAGTTCGGTTTCAGTCAGTAAAGAACCCTGTTAGCTTAGCTCCTGTCTCCAGCATTTTTATTTATAGCTTTGTTGTGTAACCCGGCCGTGTAGTGGTAGTGTGGTAGTGGAGATTGGAGACCATTAATAGTTGGAAGATACTGTACATTAGTAGTTTGCAGATGACACCAAGATTGATATTACAGTGGACAATGACGAAGATTGTCTAAGATTACAATAGGATTTAGATCAAATGGGAAAGTGGGAGAGGGAATGGCTGATGTAATTTAGCTTAGACAAGTGTGAAGTGATGCATTCTGGGAAGTGAACCCAGATAAGGACTTACAAAGTGAATGGTAGGTTCTAGGAAGCGTTATTAAACTGCAAGACATGAGTTTCCTAATACAGTACATAATTCCTTGAAAGTGGTGCTACAAATATACAAAGTGGTAAAGCGTATGGTATGCTATTTTTGGCTTCCATTCATTGGCCGAAGCACTGAGTATAGGAGCCATGTTCTGGTTGTACAACTCATTGGTTAGGTTGTACTTGGAGTATCATGTGCAGTCTGGTTGTCATACTATAGGAAGACTATGATTAAGAGGGGGTGCAGAGAAGATTTGCAGGAATGTTGGCTGTACTGTAGGGTCATAAGAAGAGGTTGGACAGGCTGCCCTGGAGTGAATGAGGTAGAGGGTTAACCTTATAGTTAGTCTTTTTCCTCAGAGTAGGGAAGACCAAAACCAGAGGGCACTGGTTTAAGCTAAGACGGAATAGATTTAAAGATGATCTGGGGGGCAGCTTTTCCACATGGAGGGTGATGGGGTACATGGAAAGGCTGAGGGTGATGGGGTATAGGGGAAGGGTGAGGACGATGGGATATATGGAGAGGGCGAGGGCGATGGGGTATAGGGTGATGGTCATGGGGTATGTGGAAAGAGCAAGGGTGATGGGGTATAGGGAGAGTGTGAGAGCAATGGGGTATATGGAAAGAGCTGACAGAGGAGATGGTAAGGTGAGTACAGTTACAGCATTTAAAACATATTTGGACAGGTATGTGACTAGGAAAGATTTGTAGGGATATGGGCAAAACACAGGCAAATGGGATTATTGTATATTGGCATCTTGGTCAGCACAGGTCTGTTCCCATGCTATCTATTAGTTGGGAGTGACAGTGACACCCGCAGAAAAAAGAGATTTATCTAAATCATTTATTAATGCACTATGAGATAACACAGCACAAGAAGGAACCATTTTGGCCAGCAGGTCCTCGATCAGCGTTCTACAAATTCTACCATTTCCTTCACATACTCTACTTCAACTTACATACAGCTATATTACTTGTTTCAAGAGTGTATCAGATGATTGTATAGCTCCTTCTAAGTTATTTCTTGGATTTATTCATGAGTTGTATTTATGGATGACTCCTCTACAAGTAGAAAAGCATTGTCTTTCAAGCAAACTATCATAAAAATGACATCCTCCTGAAATCCAACCCTTTCATCTTTCCTTTTAGGAAATAATCTCTCTTGGAGATTGTCTGTCATATTTGACGATGGCAGGAACCCTGTGCGGGAGAGTTTTTAAAGTTCCACTATTGATCTTGGAAGTCTGTGTCCAGTGGTACGAGTAGTCACCATAACTGGGATCTTCCCTGGTTGCTGTAGACGACCATGACTTTTTCTGTGTCTTGTTTTGCTTTTTGCTCTCCATGGAGTTTTGCAGATCCGCCTTCTGCAGATCTCATCTGCCCTGTCCGCCAGAGCTGACTTAGCATGCTGAGACAGACATGCCCTGTCTCTCTGGGGTATGAGACCTACTGGCCACCATTGCCTGGTTTAGCCCATCTGTCAAAGCAGTGTGGTTGTTGTTGCATGCCAACAGCGACTTGGAACAGCAGGTGAGAGCTGAGTGTAGGGACCAAGTTGAGTGAGTTGCCCCAGATTGGACAGGACAAACCCCTTCACCAGAGGTGCTGCCCCTCCCTGGATAACCTATACACCCCGCTATTATCTCTAGTATTATACTAGTAAACACTCTTTGCTGCCTTTTATTCTTAAGCATTTCCCATGACTTCTTGACAGTGTGATACATCTGAAATCAATTGCTTTAGAAACATTTGATTTCTTTGACAGGTTTTATAGCCGGTGAATGGGGTAGTCAACACATTCTGGGAGGGCAGCTGGACACTTATGTCAGAGAAAGTACTGTGTTGCTCTGGATGTTATATTTCTGCTCCTGGGACTTACTGAGGATTTGCTCAGGACCATGTCGGGAAAAAACAGAATGATCGAAAGGCAGAAGCCTTTGTTATTAGCAGAGATTCAAATATTGTTTTCTACTGTTGATTGAAACTAATTAGTCTGTAGATCCCTAGAATTTAGTAGTGGATGGATAATGAACGTTAAGTTGATCATTAATACACAATGTTATGGCTATGTTTGGTGTGTACCAAATAATATCATAAAATTATAGAATTTACAGTGCAGAAATAGGCTCTTTCAGGCCACTTGACCACGCTGACCATAAAGCTTATCACCATAAATCACATTTGGTTGCATTAGGGATCTGTGTCTTTCCTAGGTGTCTGTCCAAATACCTTTTAAACATTGTAGGTGCTTCTACCCACCTCCCCTGGCACTCGTTCCAGATAACCACCGCCCTCTGTGTGAAAAGCATATCCCTCAGAACTACTTTAAAGATTTCTCTTCTCATCTTAAGTATGTACCCTCCAGTTTTCATTTCGCCTGCCTTAAGGGAAAAAGACTTTCCTTATTTATGTTCTTTATAATTTTAGTGATCTGTATAAGGCAACCCCACCAATCTCCAACATTCTGGTGAGATAAACTGAGCTTATCCAACCTCTCCTCATAACTCCAGCCTTCCATTCCAGGTAAAATACTACACCATGCTGGCTATCCTCAGCATTTTGTTCACATATTGGAAATATTGATTCTTTTTTGGTTAGGCACTCTAGGAGGACCACTGTTTGAAAATGAAGCATGCTTCAGAGGGTATCAGGTGATTACAGAGCTTCTCCTTTCACAGTTATTCATCCTATTCTTCTGTACTTACTCGTCATTTGTCCATGTGATAAGTGCAGATGTTGGGCAGTTCCAGAAGGAATCTGAAATGAGTTATCCCCATGATGGTTTACAGTGGGGTGAGGATAGATAAATGGCCAAAGCTTTAGAGGGCAACAATGGAATATGGCATTGTGATCAGGTGAGACTGAGTGGCATTTTATTGAGCAGTAAGATGTCAGAAGGTCCCATAGATCCCAACAACTCTGAACTTCTCAGCACTAAGGAAAGTGTTGCTCAAAAAATTGCTGCCTGCCCTCTGGCTTTGCAGGCACTTCAGTCAATTACCTTCTTTCAGTTTAAATCCAAGGAAGAGTCTTATAAAATTGTCAGAAATAGTAGATTTGAGGATAAGAGAATTTTATACTTCAGAGAAGATGGACCAAAATAAAAAAGGAAAGGCAGAAAATTCAAATACACTGACAAAAAACATAAATACAGCGATAGTAACTATTGAAAGCTCTTAAAAAAGCAAAGTGTGGGTCCTTTAAAGACAGACCACAAAATGTGTAATTAGAAATAAGAAACAAGTATAATAATTAAACCATGACTTTGCATGAATTTTCACAGAAGATATGCAAAACCTACTGGATTTACTAGAATATGAATATATTGATAAGGATGAGGAACTGAAAGAACCAAGTCAAAAAATAGTACAAGAGTAGCTGATGAGCTTAAAAGCCAATAGATTCTAAGGAGCACAATGATTTACATCTGAGCACTTTGAAGGAGTTGGCTTTAGAGGTGGTGGAATCACCTTCTAAAGCTCTATACATTCTGGAGTATTCCTAAGGATTAGAGGGCGAGCTAATGCAATTCCACTATTCAAGAAAAGAGGGAGAGCAAAAACAGAAAAGTTCAAACCTGTTAGCCTGGTATCTGTGGTAAGGAAAATATTTGAATCTATAACGAAGATTGTAATATATTGCAATTGTCAGAGCCAATAAGGGATTACAAAGAAATATCATGGTTGACAAATCTGTTGGAGTTCTTTAAGGACGTGATGGGTAAAAGCAGTGGATTTTCTGAAGGCATTTGATAAATTGCCACACAGGAAATTAGGGCATCTGCAATCTGATGTGGATTGAACATTGGTTATTGTAAGGTAAAGAGTGGAAGGGATTCTTTTTATCTCGCTAAACTGTGTCTAGGTTGTTGACAGGGTGGTGGAGAGATGGGGTGCTTGGTCTCCAGCTTTTCACAATCAATACCAATGATTTCTTATTTCCTTGTTTAAAATAGGTGTGACTGTGGGTATGGAAAATATTGTAATGAAGTTTCAAGGGACATGGAGGAGCTAAGTGAGTGAGACACGCAACTTGGTATATATTGTGGGAAAATTCCCACTGCTGCCTGTAAGGAGTTTGTATGTTCTCCTAGTGGCTGCGTGGGTTTCCTCTGGGTGTGCTAGTTTTCTCCCACAGTCCAAAGACGTACCAATTGACAGGTTAATTGGTCATTATAAATTGTCCTGTGAATAGGCTAGGATTAAATTGGAGGACTGCTGGGTGGTGTGGCTCGAAGGGCTCGAAGAGCCTACTCTGCACTGTTTGCCAATAAATTAAAAAACATTGGGGAACAATCCACTTTGGTGCACGTAACAGAAAAAGAGGCAGTTTTGTGAGATAGTGAGAAACTGGGTGGTGCTAATGTACAAAGGGACCTTGTATACCTGTCCATGAAGGCCCATGTATAGGTTCAGCAAGTGAATAAATAGGACATGGTATGTTGGCCTTTTGGTCGAAATAATTTGAATACAGGAATACATAAACACGAGGAATTCTGCAGATGCTGGAAATTCAAGCAACACACATTAAAGTTGCTGGTGAATGCAGCAGGCCAGGCAGCATCTCTAGGAAGAGGTACAGTCGACGTTTCGGGCCGAGAGCCTTCGTCAGGACTAACTGAAAGAAGAGCTAGTGAGAGATTTGAAAGTGGGAGGGGGAGGGGGAGATCCAAAATGATAGAAGAAGAGAGGAGGGGGAGGGATGGGGCATAGGTGTTCAGCGAAACACTCTGTCCGCCAGAGAAAGCAGGATCTCCCAGTGGCCACACATTTTAATTCCACGTCCCATTCCCATTCTGATATGTCTATCCACGGCCTCCTCTACTGTAAAGATGAAGCCACACTCAGGTTGGAAGAGCAACACCTTATATTCCGTCTGGGTAGCCTCCAACCTGATGGCATGAACATTGACTTCTCTAACTTCCGTTAATGCCCCACCTCCCCCTCGTACCCCATCCGTTATTTACTTTTATACACACATTCTTTCTCTCTCTCGCCTTTTTCTCCCTCTGTCCCTCTGACTATACCCCTTGCCCATCCTCTGGGTTCCTCCCCCCCCACCTTTTCCTGCTCCCTGGGCCTCCTGTCCCATGATCCTCTCATATCCCCTTTGCCAATCACCTGTCCAGCTCTTGGCTCCATCCCTCCCCCTCCTGTCTTCTCCTATCATTTTGGATCTCCCCCTCCTCCTCCCACTTTCAAAACTCTCACTAGCTCTTATTTCAGTTAGTCCTGACGAAGGGTCTCGGCCTGAAACATCGACTGTACCTCTTCCTAGAGATGCTGCCTGGCCTGCTGCGTTCATCAGCAACTTTGATGTGTGTTACAGGAATACAGAAGTCTTATTGCAACTACATTGATTACACAGTTTTGATCTCCTTACCTCAGAGGATGTGTTGACTGCCAAATGAGTGTAGCACAATTCACTAGATTGGTTCCAGGGATATCAGGATTGCCTAAAGAGGAGATTGATGAGTCTGGCACTGTATTTTCATTGAGAAATACAAAGCTTTTCTGAGCTTGCAGGCTGGCTGCAGGGAAGACGTTTTCCATGGACTAAAGACTCTAGGACCTGGGAGACAGCTTCAGGAGAAACACGTGGACATGTTCTGTACAGCTGCAGGCTACTGTTTTCTGGAAACAGGTGCTAGTCACAGCACCTTGACATATCTTGCCATCCTTTCCATGCATGCTGAAACCCTAAGGAAGTATAGTTGTTTCCTAGAAACTTGGTGCAGTTCTCTCTCACCTTGTAAGCTCAGACAAAACTGTTCTGTAGTGCTGTAAGATCTCATTAGAACTGGATAAATTCTCAGTCAACAACCTGCTGTTACCTGTAATTGTGTTCACAGTTCCAGAATTTGTTAAGAAATCCTGAGCAGTTGTGGATTGTGGTATTCCACTATCATTGTTGGTGAGTTATTTACGTAAATGACGCTTTAAGGATGCTATTGCAATAGTATTACATCTGCTAGCATAGAATGCATTACCAACTCAAATTAGCCAGACTCAAGCTTTAGACATTGCAAAGCACAGCAGACTTCAGTAACGAGATTTATGCTGCATAGCAATCTGCTTTATCTCAAATGTCAATTAGTTTTCTGCAAATTGAGTTTGGGAAGTCTCCACCCAACTTCTAATGGCTTCAGCAAAAAAAAATTCATCTAGCATTCCTATAATTGTTGTTTTGAAGTGCTCAGTAGGAATATGCCCTAGAAAAAAGAGCAACAGAATCATAACTGAAAAGTTATTTGAGAATCAATTGTTCTGTTCCTAGCTTAATAGAAGTGGATGCCTGAAATATTTAAGTGTTCCACCCGCACAGCTAGCATCACATTAATTTATTCGAAGTTAATTCAGCTTTCATGAAATCACCCTGACCATCATCCTTAGTAGTATCACCTAATATTTCTAATATTGTGCTCTGGATCAAATATGTCCACATACAGTTGACTGATAGCAGACTTCTGTAAACTGAGGCTCTATCTGCCTGTCTGGTGCCCAGCTTGAGGTACAAGCTGAAGAGGAAGGAGGTTCCCCTGCTGGGTCAAAATTTATCCTTCATTTTTGCTGTAAGTGGGACTTCGCTGGGCACAAGTTGGCTGCCATGTTTCCTTCAATTGTGTGCACACTTTAGAAGTACTTAAGTGACCATAATGCATTCTGTAAAGGCATTGAATAAATGTCATTTTGTTAACCCATGCAAAAAGCTGACAAGGCTGCAGAAAAGAATGAAATACCTTCAGAAGTATATTTAAATAGATAAGTGTGGACTACTTTGCATATTGTGCCAACACATCTCTATGTCTGACAGGTGGAGGTTTCATTCCTGTCTGAGTAGTTCTGAAGCAGCAGATGCATCCCACGCTGCAGATGTGCCTTATTCTTTCAGCTCCTCAGTGTAAGGTCTGTGTTTAAATTTAGCTTGATTATTACTAGCCAGGAAGGAAGCATGCACACAAAGCCTTCCTTTGGGCTCAGTGTATTCGTTGTTGTAATTGATTTTTAAATAGGACGAGTGGCTGTTTCAGCTTTACCAGAGTGCTTCAGTCATTATAAAGACCATTGATTGCCCCAGTTTTGTGGTACGGACAGAGATACTTGACTCTTGTATCGTTGCTGAAAAGCTGGATAAATGACTGAATTCTCTTAGCTTGTTTGTGCTTGTTAAAAAAACACAAAACCTGACTGCTCTGCAAAACAAACAAGAGAACCTTGGAACCTTCTCAGTGAAATACGGTAGTTATTTTTAATTTTTCTCAGTAACAGTGCAATTGAAATACATAACTATTAAGTAATAATAAAATAAATAAATTCTCCCATATTTAGGCAGATGACTTGATCTTGTTGAAGTGGTATTAGAAAGTCCACACAAACCTTTTAATGTGTTCAATTTTGCAACAACAGTCAGAGGTAAAGATCTTAGCAACAGAAGATTTATGAGGGGAATACAGTGGAAATTGTCAGTATGGCTTTTTAGAAAGAATTTGAGACGAAGTGCTGTTTAACAAAAGTCAATTTAAAGAAAAAAGTAACAGTGAATCTGATTACGAGTTATTTTTAATGCTGGAGGGTGGCAGAGAAACGTCGACTGTACCCCTTCCTAGAGATGCTGCCTGGCCTGCTGCGTTCACCAGCAACTTTGATGTGTGTTGATGGTAGACAGTGTCAGATCTGCTGCATTTGTTTTGATATATGTCTAAATGACTTGGGTATTGGTATTGTTGGTAAATTTTAAACTTGAGAGGACTTGAAAAAGGTTAGAGGCAAGTAGAAACAATAAAAGGGGAGATGGAATTTAAACAGAAGTGTGGGGCTGCTACATTTGGTCGAAGGGATGGCTAGTGATAATGGAGACTTCATGGCCATTGTAAAGATTGTGCAGGAACAGAAGGATCGGGGGATTCGCGATCAGAGATCTTTAGCTGTGACAGGATACACTGAGAGATCAGATCACAAAATATATGGATTTTCAGGTGTCATAAACGGAGGCATTGAGAATAAAAACTGAAGTTATGCTGAACCTATAGAAAACTCTGCTCACTCACAATTAAAGTACCGCAGTTATTTGTGGTCATCATAATTAAAAAAAAATATGCAGGTGTTTGAGAAACTGCAGACAAGATTTATTAGAATAGTTCCAGGAATGAGAGATTTTAGCAAAAGGCTAGATTGCAGGAACCAGGATTGTTTTCCTTAAAATAAAGCTGAATGAAGAAAGATGTGATAGGGGTGTACAAAATTGTGACATTTTTACATGAAGTAGATAATTCTCTTCCCATTAGCTGATGATATAAGGACCAAGGGATGAAAATTAAGGGCAAAGAGACACAAGGAGGGTTTGTGGATTACAGATGTTACCCATTAACCTGAAACGTTCTGCCTCAGAGGTTGGTAGAACTGGAGAACATTAAAAGGAAATTGCAAAGACACATAGGCCTTTGACAAGGTCCCGCATGGGAGGCTAGTCAGAAAGGTTCAGTTGCTTGGCATTCCGGATGAAGTAAGGTAGTAGATTGGAATTGACATTGGCTTCAAGGGAGAAGTCAAAGCATGGTAGTAGACAGTTGCCTTCTTGACTGGGCTAGTGGTGTGCTGCAGAAATTGGTGCTAGGCTGTTGTTGTTTGTCATCTATATCAACAACCTTAATGATAATGTGGTAAACTGGATCAGCAAATTTGTGGATGACACCAAAATTGGCGGTGTAGTGGACAACAAGGAAGGCTATCAAAGTTTGTTGTGGAATCTGGACCGGCAGGAAAAACGGGCTGAAGAAGGTTCGATGGAACTTAATGCAGGCAAGTGTGAACTATAATGTTTCATAACTCCAAACTAATCGAAAGAAAAGCATGGAGTTGTGCATAACCTGCTCTGAGTTCATTTTACTTTTGGTGAGGCATGTACTTTTGATGTGGTGGTGTAATGATGTATGCCATTCGTGTACATTTACATGTAAACTGGAATGAATTGTGTAAACAACAAAAAGCTTAATCAAACAATATATTTACTTGTATAATATACTGTATATATAATACAACTCCTAAGTAGACGTCCACAGCGTAGTAAATTTTAAATAGTCCTATTTAGGCCTAAAGATTTAATCGCTGTGGAGGATTTCTTACTCTTGTGGGATAATGTTTTTCCTGCATAGCAGGTGAGATTAGTAACTGTGAAACAATCTCACGTTTTGGGGCCTCGTCTGTGGTAGTTGTAGGGGTTGACTCTGGGTCTGCAGGAAGTGGTTCTGACAGCTCTGGATACCTTTCTTCTCTAACAGTTGACTCTGCTCTCCTCAAACTGATCAGTGTGTTGTCTTCAGATGACTTCAGGTGCAATCTTCACTGTGTAGGCGAGTGGTCTCGTTCTGTCCTAAATCTTTTCAAGTACCCACTCTTGATCACCTCTGTAGACTCACACCAGGACTGCTTGTCCAGGAGTGAAACATTCAACCTCCTTTGTTGAGAAGTTGTTTGTCATGCACACTCCTGAGACTGGGTTTTGAGTGTGCGCAAGGGACGAGCCTGGAACAGCATAACTGTTGAGTTGTTTGTTGTTGAGTGTGCTGCATTACAAAATGCCGGGAGGAAGTTGAGAGCTTCTGATTCAGTGTCAGTGTAGTGTGTTCTGCTGATATTGCTCGCAGTGGACAAACCTTTCCGCTAAGCCATTTGTAGCTGGGTGGAATGGTACAGAATGGGTGGAATATGTCTTATTCTGTTCATTTTCAGGAATGACTGAACTGTTCTGCAACAAGCTGGTCTATTGTCAGTAAGTGTTCTGGAACACCAATCCTTAAGGCGAGGCTTCCTAACACATCAACAGTGTGTGAGGTTGTAGTAGTGGCTATTGGGAACACCTCTGGCCACTTTGTAGCTGCATCCATTGCTACCAAGAAATTTATGCCCATGACTGGTCTGGCAAAATGCATGTGAATCTTCTGCCAGGGCAACGCAGGCTATTCCCAGGGATGGAGAGGCACTGTTCTTGACAGTTTCTGGACATGTTGGCATTCCGAACAGAGCAGGGTAAGCTGCTGATTTATCATAGGCCACCAGACAAAGTTTCAGGCCAACACTTTCATTTTAACCACACCTAGATGACTGGCTTGTAGCTTCTCCAACATTTTAGCTCTCAGCTTGCATGGCACAACAACTTTCAATTCCCACATAAGGCAGCCTCTGTCCAGGGCAAATTCATCCTGGCACTGGTAAAAATGGGGGAACTGAAATTTCTGCTGCACATTCCAGTCAGTTTGGGTTGCCATGTAGACCTGAGATGGTGTGGTGTCTTTTCTGGTTTCCCTTTGGGTCATCTCTGCCATAATAGGGAGATTGTAGATTTGCATTAGGAAGAATATTGCAAGAGGAGGGTCCTCTTTTGTAAACATTTTAGGTATTTTATTTTCCAAAGTTGAGTGGAGCCCATGAAAATGGAACAATCCATCAACATTTCCATGATTAGTCGTTCTTTTGAATTTGATCTTGTAGTTGTGACCTCCAAGAAACAGAGCGTCCCTCTGCATTTGTGCTGCTGCTGTTAGTGAAACAGGCTTCTGTGGACTGAAAATGGACAGCAGCAGCCGATGGTCAGTAATGCGGGCAAACTCTCTCCCATACAAGTACCGGCCCAAAAATGCTATGCCCCAAACTGGGCTCAAGGCCTTTCTGTCAATTTGTGTGTAATTCCTTCTGCAGCAGTAAGGGATCATGATGCAAAGGGTATGAGGCATTCATTTCTATCACTCATAATGTGATTAACTACACTTATACCAAAAGGTGAGGCATCATGGGCAAGCTTCACTAGAGAATGTGGATTGAATGTGAGAGTACAGTGCCTGACGTCACCATTTCCTTTGTCTTTTGGAAAGCCACCTAGTATTGCTTTGCCCATTGCCGTTCCTTCCCGATCTATAGTAACGAGTTCAGGGGGTGGAGCACAGTAGCCAGGTTTGGCAGGAATCTGTTATAGTAATTGACAAATCCTAAAAAGAACTGCAACTGTGACACGTCCTTTGCCTTGGGTCATCCACCACTACTTGAATTTTCTGGCTCACCTGTGTAATTCTTGTGCGGTATGGTGTTAGTGCATTAAGTGATGCTTGGTTTAAAGAATTCACACTTGTTGCATCACGTGCTGAGCCCATAATCTTCTCATCTTTTTAACACTATTTTGAGGTTTTGGAGATGTTACTTGTCATCCTTGCCCATAACAATGATGTCATCCAGGTAACACTGTGTGCCTGGCCAGACTTGTAGCACCTGGTCCATTGTTTTCTGCCGGAGTGCAGGTGCATATGCTACTCCAAAATCAAACCTATTATAGTGAGAAACACTTTAGACTCTTCTTCCATCTCCATCTATAGGTAGGCCTCAGCTAAATTGACTTTACTGAAGTGTTTCCCTCCGGAAATGTTTGCTAAGATATCCTCTATCCTGGGCAAAGGGTATTGATCTATTTTAAGTACTGGGTTGATAGTGACCTTAAAATCACCACAGATCCTGACAGACCCATTCTTCTTGGCTACTGGGACCACTGGTGCTCCCCATGGGCTCCACCCAATCTTGGAAAGAATTTCTTCAGCCTCCATATGATCTAGCTCATTGGCTGCTTTATCATAGATTGAATAAGGAACCAATTGGGCTTTGTAACACTTGGGTGTGGCATTTTCACTTAACACTATTTTACCCTTTGCAGCTTACAGTCAAACACATTGCTGTTAGACTGGCAGCTCTTACAGGCTAGAATGGGTAAAAGCGGCAAATTTTCTTCCCTGTGGTCTTCCATACTTCTGGTTTTTATGAAGGACTATTTTCTTAAGTCATTCAGTTATGTTGGTAATTTTAGGTATACCACAGGTTTATGAACGTAGCATTGGGAAATTCATGGTCTCTACTAATGCCGCCATTTACTGACACAAGAAGATAAATGTTTAGTAAGTCTAGTAAAAGTCTAGTGACAAGAAGGCGAGATATATCAGCTAGTTGAGTGCTGTCACAGCAACAACATTGCACTCAACATCAGTAAGCCCACAGAATTGATTGTGGACTTCAGAAAGGATAAGTTGGGGGAACACACACCAATCCTTACAGTGGAAAGGGTAGGGTGAGCAATTTCAAGTTCCTTGGTGTCAACATCTCTGAGGATTTATCCTGGGACTAACATAAAGAAAGGCAAGACAGTGGCTATATTTCATTATGTGTTTGAGGAGATTTAATATGTCAGCAAAGACAATTTCAAATTTCTACAGATGTGCTACGGAGCGCATGCTAACTGGCTGCATCACCATTTAGTATGGAGTGGCCATTGCACAGGAGCAAAATAATCTGCAGAAAGTTGTAAACTCAGTCAGCTCTATAACGCCTTCCCAGAATCCAGGATATCCTCAAGGAGTGATGCCTCAAAAAGGTGGCATCCATCATTAAGGATCTCCATCACCCTCTTTTCATTGCCACTTCAGGACCCAGAAGGCACACACAATGATTCGAGAACAGCTTTTTCCCCTCAGACATCTGATTCATGAAAGGGCATTCAACCCGTGAACACTACCTCACTACCCCACTACCATGCATCCACCACTTCTGCTGGCAGCTCATTCCACACTCACATCACCCTCTGAGTGAAAAAATTGCCCCCTCATGTTTCATTAATCATTTCACCTTTCACTCTTCACCCATGATATCTAGTTCTAGTCTCACCCAACCTTAGTGGAAAAAGCCTGCTTGTATTGACCCTATCAACACCCCTGATAATTTTGTATGCCTCTATCAAATCTCCCCTCATTCTGCTATGCTCTAGGGCAGGAGTTCCCAACCTTTTTTATGCTATGGACCCCTACCATTAACCAAAGGGTCCGTGGATCCCAGGTTGGGAACTCCTGCTCTAGGAAATGAAGTCGTAACATATTCGACTTTTGCCTATAACTCGGGTCCTCCACTCCCTGCAACATCTTTGTCAATTTTCTCTGCACTCTTTCAATCTTATTGACATTTTTCCTGCAGACAGGTGACCAAGACAGCAAATTAGGCCTCCCCAATGCCATATACAACTGCAACACAACATCCTGACTCCTGTACTCAGTACTTTAATTCATGAAGACCAGTGTGCCAAAAGCTTTCTTTACAGCTCTGTCTACTTTTATGCCACTTTCAAGAAATTATGGATCTGTGTTCAGAAATCCCTCAGTGCTCCACAACTCACCATCTAAGTCCTACCCTGGTTTGTCCTTGCAAAATGCGACCCCTCAACCTTGCCCGCATTAATTCCATCCACCAATCATCATCCCATTTTTCCAGCTGGTTCAGATCCTGCTGTAAGCTTTGATAGCCTTCCTTGCTCTCCACTATACTGCCAGTCTTAGTTTCACCTGAAAATTTGCGGATCCCGTTTACCACACTATCATCCAGATTGTTGATGTAGGTGACAAACAACACTGGACCCAACACCGATCACTGCGGCTCATCACTAGTCACAGTGCTCCAAACAGAGAAGCACCCATCTGCTACTACTCTCTGGCTTCACCTGCAAAGCCAATTTACGATTTTCAGTGACTGAACCCTCTTAACCAGTCTGTCATGTGGGACCATGTAAAGAACATCCCTTACCTTCATGAACATTCCTGTTAACTTCCTTGAGAAACTTTTTAAGATTGGTTAGACATGACTTACCACACACAAAGCCATATTGACTATCCCTAATCAGTCCCTGTCTATCCAAATATTTATATATCTGGTCTCTTAGAATATCTTCCAATAACTTGCCCACTACTGATGTCAAACTCACCGGCCTATAATTTCCCAGCTTATTCTTAGAGGCTTTCTTAAATAGTGGAGTGACTTTAGCTACCTGCTAATCTTCTGGCACCTCAGCTGTGGCTAAGGGTGTTAATATCTATGCTAGAGCACCTGCAATTTCTGCACTGGCTTCCTGTAAAGTCTGATGGAGCAGCTTGTCAGGCCCTGGGATTTATCCACCCTAATTTGCGTCAACAGCAAACACCTCCCCCTCTGTAATCTATATAGGGTCCTTGACCCTGTTGCTGCTTTGCCTCACTTCTACAGACTCTGTGTCCATCTCCTGAATCAATACAGATGCAAAAAATTCCATTTAAGATCTTTTGGCACCGTGCATAGATAACCACTCTGATCTTCCAGAAGAGTAATTTTGCTCTGTAGAGAGCTCTTGGGATTCTCCTTTACCTTATCCGCTAAAGCAACCTCGAGTCTTTTTTTGGCCCTCCTGATTTCCCTTTTAGGTGTTCTCTTGTATTTCTTATACTCCTCAAGTACCTCATTTGCTCCTCTCTGCTGCCTTCTTCTTAACTATGGCCTCAAAAACCAAGGTTCCCCAAACCTGCTATCCTCGCTTTTTATTCTGACAGAATCCTAGATAAAACGCACATAGTCACAGGAAGAACATGTAAACTCCACATGGATAGCACTGGAGCTCAGAACTGAACTCGGGTCACTGGAGCTCAGAACTGAACTCGGGTCACTGGAGCTCAGAACTGAACTCGGGTCACTGGAGCTCAGAACTGAACTCGGGTCACTGGATGGCTCTACAAGCTGTGCAATAGTGTCATCCTGTACAGTTCTCATTGACGTGCCTTAAAGATAATACACTTCAAATGACTTGAGTGGCAAAATGAGTTGCAACTATGACACCAGAAATGCAAATAGCAGGAAAAAGGTGGATCAAACTTCCAGAGAGTGAACCTGTGGAAAGCATCTGGCCTGGGTAGTGTCTCTGGATATGTCCTTAGATAGATCTTGAGCAGACCAGCTGTTGGAATATTTGCAGACATTCTTTAATTTCTCTCATTTTCAATCTGGGGCTACGTCCACACTAGACTGGATAATTTTGAAAATGCTGGCTTCGCGTAAAAACAATAGGCGTCCACACCAGGTGTTTTTGAAAATACCTCCGTCCGTAAACCAATTTTCCCCGGGATCAATAAAGTATGACTATGACTATGACTATGACTATTAAAATGGGTATTTGGGCAAATTTCCTCCTACTGGGCATACACAGGACACACAGAAAACAAGAGAAGAGGAAACGGTATACTTGGTGTGCATTTGTCCAGTTACAGACTAGAAAAACTTAAAAGGAAGTTGCCAAACAAAAGACTTGGTGCACGTTTCTCCAGAAACATTTCCTAGAGCCATAGTCTCTTCACCGATGAGAGGGATGACAGCTACAACTAAATGCAGTAAGGCTTGTTACTGGGCAAAAGTGAAATTTGCTGTTACCTCATTTGTTTGCCTTTACCTTTGCCATGTCTTTGTGTATTATTTTGCTGTATTTAACATGTGCAATAAAACGAGTTACTGGGCAATAGTGACAATTGCATCTATTGAATGTTTGCACAAGCAATACGTTAATAAAGCACCTTGCTCATTGTATAAAACATGTCTGCATCAGTGTTATCTTGTATTTCTATACAATGTTACATTAGGCTGTTACACATCTATTGTCAGATGTTGTTGTGGTGTTGGAGGTTGCGTTCAAGAAAACAATGAAATACCGTGCTGTCGCCACCATCTGTTCCAGCACGTCATGACAGCGTTTTAAAAATAGCCAATTACCTCGTACACACTACGCCGGATATTAGGTATTTTCAGATTTATTCACTCTGGAGAGCGTTTCTGAAAAGCTCCATTTTCATGAGAGGAAAACGCTATTTCAGTGTGGACGGAGGGTCAAAACGAAGAGAAAAAGCTTCAGTTATGGATTTATCTGGTCTAGTGTGGACATAGCCTGAGATTTCCTATTTCTTTCATAGGGTCTCTATCATCCCAGTACTTAAGAAAATCAAGGTAACATGCCTAAACAACTGCCACCCATTGCCTCTGACATCCAACATCACGAATTTCTTCAAGAGGATGGTTGTGGCATGGATTAGTTTCAGCTTTCTACACAACATCTACCCACTGCAATTTACCTACTGACAAAATAGGTCTGTGGCAGATGCCGTCAGTATGGGCCTAGATTCATCTCTGGAGCTTCTGAACAGTAAAGACACCTACGTTAGAGTGTTGATTATTGACTAAAGCTCAACATTCAGCACTATAATTCCAAAAGTTCATCTCCAAACTCCTAAACTTGGACTCAACGCCCCTTTTTTGCAGCTGGATCTTCGACTTCCTATCCAATAGACCCTAATTAGTAAGATAGGCAGCAATGCCTCCACCAATATTATTCTCCACACTGGAAATCCACAAGTCAATGTCCTCAACCCACTCTATTCCTATGCATTCAAAACTATGTGACCAGAATCTGCTTTCACTCTATTTGCAGGTTTGCAAATGATACCTCCGTAATGGGCTGTATCTCAAAGAACAATGAGAGGACAGGAACAAGACAGATAGCCTAGTGACACGGTGTCATGACAGCAGCCTCAATGGCAGCAAAACAAAGATCAAGCCACGACTTCAGGAAGGGGAGTAGTACACATGCTCCTCTTTACATCAGTGGTGCTGAGGTTGAGAGGGTTAAGAGCATTAAGATCCCAGGAGTGACATTATCAATGGCCTGTGCCGGTCCAATCATGTAGATGTCACAGACATGATAAAGGCACCAACACTTTTACCTCCTCAGGAGGCTAAAGAAATTTGGCATGTCCCCTTTGACCCTCACCAATTTTTATTGAGGTACCATAAAGCATCCCTTCCGGATGTATCATACCTTGGTATAACAACTGCTCTGCCTGTGACTGCAGGAGACTGCAGAGAATTGTGGACACCAGACTTTCCTCCACTTCTCACTACTTCAGTAAAACAACTGCTATAATCAAAGACCCTGATATTAGAACATGGAAAACCAACAACACAATACAGGTCTTTTGGCCCACAATGCTGTGCAGAACATGTACTTACTTTAGAAATTTCCTAGGTTTACCCATAGCCCTCTATTTTTCTAAGCTGCATGTACCTATCCAGAAGCCTCTTAAAAGACCATATCGTATCTGTCTCCACCATCAGCAAACTTACTAATCCACTAATCCATCCCTTCACTTCTTCATCCAGGTCATTTATAAAAATCACGAAGAGAAGGGGTCCCAGAACAAATCCCTGAGGCACACCACTGGTCACCGACCTCCATGTAGAATATGACCCGTCCACAACCACCCTTTGCCTTCTGTGAGCAAGCCAATTCTAGGTCCACAAAGCAAGGTCCCCTTGGATCCCATGCCTCCTTACTTTCTCAAGAAGCCTCACATGGGGAACCTTATCAAATGCCTTGTTGAAATCCATATACACGACATCTACCACTCTACCTTCATCAATATGTTTAGTCACATTCTCAAAAGATTTAATCAGGCTCGTAAGGCACAACCTGCCTTTGACAAAGCCGTGCTGACTATTCCTAATCATATTATGCCTCTCCAAATGTTCATAAATCTCTAAATCCTCAGGATCTTTTCCATCAACTTACCAAACATTGAAGATAAGACTCACTGGTCTATAATTTCCTGAAGCTATCTCTACTCCCTTTCTTGAATAAGGGAACACCATCTGCAACCCTCCAATCCTCCAAAACCTCTCCTGTCCCAATTGATGATGCAAGGATCATTGCTAGAGGCTCAGCAATCTCCTCCCTCACCTCCCACAGTAGTCTGGGGTACATCCTATCCGGTCCCAGAGAGTTATCCAACTTGATGCTTTCCAAAAGCTCCAGCACATCCTCTTTCTTAATGTCTATATGCTCAAGCTTTTCAATCCACTGTAAGTCATCCCTATAATCGCCTAGATCCTTTTCTGTAGTGAATACTGAAGCAAAGTATTCATTAAGTATCTCTGCTATCTCTTCCGGTTCCACACACACTTTTCCACTGTCAGGCTTGACTGGTCCTATTCTCTCACGTCTTATCCTTATGCTCTTCAGATACTTGTAGAATGCCTTGGGGTTTTCCTTAATTCTGCTTGCCAAGGCCTTCTCATGGCCCCTTCTGGCTCTCCTAATTTCATTCTTAAACTGCTTCCTGCTAGCCTTATAGTCCTCTAGATCTCTATCATTACCTAGTTTTTTGAACCTTTCATAAGCTTATCCTTTCTTTTCTGCTTGACTAGAGTTTCAACAGCCTTTGTACACCATGATTCCTGTACCTTACCATCATTTCCCTGTCTCATTGGAACATACCTATGTAGAATGCCACGCAAATATCCCTTGAACATTTGCCACATTTCTATCGTACATTTCCTGAGAACATCTGTTCCCAATTTATGCTTCCAAGTTCCTGTCTGATAACTTCATATTTCCCCTACTCCTGTTTCTAACTTCCACCCACAAAGACTCAGTAGACAATCCCTCCATGACTTCCTCCTTTTTTGCAGCCGTGACACCATCTCTGATCAGCAGTGCCTCCGTTTGCCTCCCTCCCTGTCCTTTCTGAAACACCTAAAGCCTGGCACTCGAAGTAACCATTCCTGCCCCTGAGCCATCCAAGTCTCTGTAATGGCCACAACATCATAGCTCCAAGTACTGATCCACGCTCTAAGCTCATCCACTTTGTTCATGATGCTTCTTGTATTAAAATAGACATATCTCAAACCATCGGTCACCTGTATCACCTGTATATCCTTCTTCTCGCACTGTCTCCAAGCTTTCTCTATATGTGAGCCCACCACCCTTTCCTCCATCTCTTCAGTTCGGTTCCCACTCCCCAGTAATTCTAGTTCCCCAATAGGCTTAGCAAATCTTCCTGCCAGGATATTGGTCTCCCTTGGATTCAAGTGCAACCCATCCTTTTTGTACAGGTCACGCCTGCCCCAAAAGACATCCCAATGATCCAGCAATCTGAATCCCTGCCCCCTGCTCCAATACCTCAGCCACGCATTCATCCTCCACCTCACTCTATTCCTATACTCACTGTTGCGTGGCACAAGCAGTAATCCCGAGGTTACTACCTTTGAGGTCCTGCTTCTCAACTTCCTTCCTAACTCCCTGTAGTCTGTTTCAGGACCTTGTCCCTTTTCTTACCTATGTCGTTGGTACCAATATGTACTACGACCTCTGGCTGTTCACCTTCCCACTTCAAGATATCGTGGACGTGATCAGAAACATTCTGGACCCTACACCTGGGAGGCAAACTACCATCCGTGTTTCTTTCCTGCATCCACAGAATCGCCTGTCTGACCCCCTAACTATAGAGTTCCCTATCACTACTGCCATCCTCTTCCTTTCCCTACCCTTCTGAGCCACAGGGCCAGATTCTGTGCCAGAGGCGCGACCACTGTTGCTTCCCTCAGGTAGGCAGTCCCCCCCCCAACAGCACTCATACAGGAGTCCTTATTGTTAAGGGGGTCAGCCACAGGGGTAGTCTCTAGTATCTGACTCTTGCCCTTCCCTCTCCTGGCTGTTACACACTTATCTGTCTCTTGAGGCCCTGGTGTGACTACTTGCCTGTAGCTCCTCTCTATCACCTCCTCACTCTCCCTGACCAGACGAAGGTCATCGAGCTGTATCTCCAGTTCCCTTACACGGTCCCTAAGGAGCTGCAGCTCGATGCATCTGGCGCAGATGTGGCCTTCCAGGAGGCTGGGGGTCTCCCAGACTTCCCACATCTGACAGCCAGAACACCGGCCTCACATCCATACTTCCTGTTTCTGTTCTTCAGAGGTAACCTACCTCGCCTTGACCCATTATTGCCAAAGCCCCATTGAGCCATAGCCTTCCTACTCTGTCTCTCTCTACTGCGTCGCCTGCTTCTCTGAATGTCTGCTTTATAAAGCTGTCTTCTTTTTATACTCTTCCCGTCAGTCTAACTCGCTGACGTCCATGTGCCTGTGCAGTTGTTCCTCGATCAAACTTTATTCTTTGAGTCTTTGAGAGTCAAAGTCCAGGGAGTCTCTTGTCTCTCCCCAGCCATCGGACAGGAGATACAAAAGCTTGAAAGCGTATAGCACTGGCCTCAAGGACAGCTTTTATCCCACCCTTATAAGACTACTGAATGGTTCCTTGTACAATAAGATGGGCTCTTGACCTCATAATCTATCTCATTATAACCTTGCACCTGTTTGCCTGCTTACACTGCACTTATTCTGTAACCATAATACTTTATTCTGTACTCTGTTATTGTTTTAGCTTCTGCTACCTTAATGCAGTTTTGTAATGAATTGATCCATATGAACGGTATGCAAGGCAAGTTTTTCATTGTACCTTGGTACATGTGATGAACCAGTTTACCAAACTGGGTCAATTTTATTTTTTTTAAGGTCATCTGCAATATGATCAGTATAATATTTCAAAGAAAGTGTTTTGTTAGATAGCATGCATGCAGTGTTTACTGTATGGAGAGGAACAAAATTAGAAGTCATTAACATGAGAGAGTCACTTAGAAGTTAAATAGGAAACTGAGTGAAGACATAAGTGATTGCAGATGCTGGAATCTGCAGCAACACACAACACAGTCGAGATGAAGGGTCTCCACTAAAAACTTCAGCTGTCTATTTCCCTCCCGTTCTACTGGGTGTCTCCAGTGCTTTGCAGGCAATGAAGTGTAGCTTCTTTGCCCAGTGAGTGGAGTGAACTGTCATGTACATATGTGCGGCAGCTCGTGATGATTCATTTAGGAGGAAGCTAAATAAAACACTCCTTGTGTTCTTTTGCAGATGAGATCATGCATCAGGACAGTCCTTTATATGCTGCTGACATCACTGAACAGCTGGCCAAACAATTTGCCTTTCGATCAGGTAAGGGCCCTTGAGCACACAACATCACTTCCTCATAAAGTCTTTGTCCTGTCAGGATATGTGGAACTAAACTAAAGCTCTGGATCCTTTTTCTGTTCCAAGATGGGAAAAGCATGATTTGTAAATATTATAGCATTTCAATAGGACATTGACTTTCAAAATTCAGATATTATGAATGGAAGTGGGAATTTCTCTGTATTGTTAGTCTGCATAAAGCAGAGATTTACTTAAAGAGTGATTACTTGAGAGAAAGGAACAGAAAAACCAAATAAAGAGGAAATATCTGTTTTTGGTTTAGAAGCTACATTCTTGCAGAAGCGAAATGAATGATACAACATTAAAATGCAGCAGATGAAAGGTGCTTGATTTAACTGTTATGTAATCTGCCTGTATTATTAGTGGAGACAATTTGTGAAGGATTGCATATCAAGTTGTGTTATAGTGGTTTTCATGTCAGTCTCTTCATATTTCATGAACTGGTTGCATGTCTGTTATTAAGTTATAGAAATATTGAGCAATACGAAACAAATACAGGCCCAACCAGTCTATGCTGACCATGGTGCCCAGTTTCCTGCTTTTGGCCATGTGTCGCTAAATCCAGCCTCCTCTGTGTGCCCATCCTAGTGCTTCCTAAATGATACTACTGTACTGCCTCTGGCAGCTCTTTCTATATGCTCACCACCCACAGCATGGAAAACTTGCCCCTCAGGTCCTTTTAAATCTTTCCTCTCTCACCCTTAACCTTTGCCCCCTAGTTGTAGTCCTACCTACCTCCTATACGGATTTAATATTTCAATTACATTTTAGTAATTTTCTATGTGTGTGTGTATATATATATATATGTGTGTGTGTGTGTGTGTATATATATATATATATTTCTTAAACATTCTTCTTCATTTAAGTAATTCATTACAGGTTATATGTAAAAATACGTGAATTGCATATGTCATTATGCTACGATGTGATACACGTGTGCCTCGCTTAAAGTAAACTCGAATTAGACCTGTATCCCTAGACTCTGGTGTCTTCTTTGAATTAATTTAATGTTTTGAAGTAACAAACCATAACACCTACATTGGGAAAAAGACTACCACCATCCAGTTTATCAACACCTCTCACAATTTTAAACACTTGTAAGGTTGAAGAAAACCCTTCCTTCTCCTAGGTTCTATAGAATAAAGACCTAGTCAGGCCAACCTTTTCCTATAATCACATTTATACTTAGATACAGTATCTATGTATATCTGTAATTGTAGTTCTAGTAAGTTGCATCTTTAAGTGGAAAGATGACAACACTTATCCTTGAGTGAGTTGATCACTCTGATGCTTCTGGAGAGCTTGGTTGCTTGGACAGGTAAATGCTGCAGTATTGGTCAAGTGATTATGGCTCTACCAAGAAGCAGCCTGATGTAGCACCTATTGGGAACTTCTGGCGGGGAGATAGAATTGCCAGATTTTCCGCTGCTTAACCTAAGTAGACAACTTAATCTTCTCAAGTCACTGATAAACTATAATGACCCAGCAGGCTGGTCTATAAGTGGCTGATGGATGTATTACTATTGATCTGAAAGAGTCACTTCAAAAGTCTTTGAACTATGAGCAACAGCAAATTTAGAAAGTAGTTATTAACAATATGTATCATCTCTGTTATTCTCTTTGATTTAAACACACTTTAATGAACACAGTTCTCTCAGTTTTACATTTGGTATATTGAAAAGAACTTCAAAGGGGCAGGTACTTTTCAAAATTCCTTTTCCTTCACTCAGAAACATAATTATGTTGTGCACCATTCAAGGGATATGCATCAGGAAGGTTAGATTAGATTAGATTAGGTTATGAGGATGCACAGTCCTCTTTTATTGTCATTTAGTAATGCATGCATCAAGAAATGATATAACATTCCTCCAGAATGATATCACAGAAACACAAGACAAACCAAGACTAAAAAAACTGACAAAAACAATGTAATTATAACATATAGTTACAACAGTGCAAAGCAATACCGTAATTTGATAAAGAACAGACCATGGGGATGGTTAAAAAAAAAAGTCTCGAAGTCTCTCGGAAGTCCCATCATCTCACGCAGATGGTAGAAGGAAGAGAAACTCTCTTCCTGCCATGAGCTTCCAGTGCCACAAACTTGCCGATGCAGCATCCTGGAAGCACCTAACCACAGTTGACTCTTGAGTCCATCCGAAAACTTTGAGTCTCCGATCAGCCCTCTGACTCCGAGCACCGAGCACCATCTCTGCCGAGTGCTTCGACCCCGGCCCTGGCAACAGGCAATAGGCAAAGGCGAGGATTTGGGGCCTTCCCCTCTGGAGACTCTTGATCGCACAGTAGCAATGGCAGCGGCAGTAAGTGTTACTGACCCTGTATTCTTTTGAGCAGTTGAGGAATCTGAAGAGTTTGACTGGTGGAGATTGTTACTTCCTACTCCAGTTCACTGTCAGCATAAAGGTTCTTTGATGATGCTCTCGTGAAGTGCCTTGGAACCTTCCAGTATATTAAGAAGGCTGAAGTCCAACTGTGGATAAGAAAGACCTGGCACAGCCTTTGTGATGGGTGCATAAATAATATTGCATTTTTGGTCAATTGAATAATTAATCAGCCAAATTAACTTAGCACCCTGTATTCAGGATATTCACCAGCTATTTCCATATTTTCTTTACATTCTGATACAAAGAGATCTGGATGTCCTCCTGCAAGATTGACAAAAGGCTAACATGCAGCCAAAACACGTAATTGGGTGACCTGACAGGATGTTGTGATTTACTGCTGTGGGCGTTGAATACAATAGTAGGGAGGTTATAGTTCAGCTACATTGGGAATTGATTTGAGACTGTTTCTGGAATACCCTGAATAATATAGACTAATATTTGCATTATGCAGGTTGTCTGATGAGGAAAAGTGGACAGGCCAGAGTGTTATGTGCTGTAGTTTAAAAAGTGGGAAGTGATTTGACAGAAGCATATACAGTAGCATCCTGAAGGTTCTTGACAGAACCAATGTGGAGATAATGCTTATCTTGTAGAAGAATCTAGAAATTAGGGGTGATGGTTTTAAAAGAAGGGACAGTTAATTTAAATCAAAGAAAAGAGTAATATTTTTCCTACAGTGGATTGGAACACTCTTCCTCAAAAGGTGGTGGAGGCAAGGTCAGGATATTTTAAACAGAAGCTTGCTAAGCAAGGTGATGGAAGGTTACAGCTGGAAGGGATAATATGCAGTTGAAATTAGACACTTTAATAGCAGAGCAGGTTTGAGGGGACATGGCCCACATTTGCATCAAATTGGTATGTTCTCTGTGGAAATAAGGCTTCAACTCAAATTTTATGCAAAGTGCTTAGAGCCCTAATTTGCATGTCATTTGGTTGCCCATGTACCTGCTGCTTCTTGAGGACAGCAGATGATTTCAAAAGGGTGTAGAACATAAAGAAAGAGCATAACACTCAGGAGACCCTTCCCTAATCCTTCCAGATTATTCCTGAGTTTCTGTGAATTCTGGACTAATTTCCTGGATACTGCCCTGAACAAGCCAAAAGAAAAATCATATTGTCAATAAACAAAGCTTTTTATTACTTTTTTGAACAATGTAATACATTAATTATATTAACACTAAAGATGAAATGGTGGATATAGGGTTTAATTGGATAGGGAACAATTGAAGATTGATTGGTTATATGATGACATCTGCAGGAACAAATTCAACTAAAGAACGTAACCCCACCCGTTTGCCTGTAGTAAGTCCTACGTGGGCTGTGAGGAGTTAACCTGGAGTTATAACATTAATCCTTCAGGCTCTTTAGCTATCAAATCCTTCATTTCCCTTCAGATCCTGAAACTAAACAATGCCAGTCATGACCAAAGGTTGAGCATTCTTGTTCTTGACACGAAGAAGCAAATAACAAAGATGATTCCAGGGAACACACATCAAAGTTGCTGGTAAACGCAGCAGGCCAGGCAGCATCTCTAGGAAGAGGTACAGTCGACGTTTCGGGCCGAGACCCTTCGTCAGGACTAACTGAAAGAAGAGCTAGTAAGAGATTTGAAGTGGGAGGGGGAGAGGGAGATCCAAAATGATAGGAGAAGACAGGAGGGGGAGGGATGGAGCCAAGAGCTGGACAGGTGATTGGCAAAAGGGATATGAGAGGATCATGGGACAGGAGGCCCAGGGAGAAAGAAAGGGGGGGGATCCAGAAGATGGGCAAGGGGTATAGTGAGGGGGACAGAGGGAGAAAAAGGAGAGAGAGAAAAAGAATGTGTGTGTATATAAATAAATAACGGATGGGGTACGATGGGGAGGTGGGGCATTAGTGGAAGTTTGAGAAGTCAATGTTCATGCCATCAGGTTGGAGACTACCCAGACGGAATATAAGGTGTTGTTCTTCCAACTTGAGTGTGGCTTCATCTTTACAGTTGAGGAGGCCGTGGATAGACATATCAGAATGAGAATGGGATGTGGAATTAAAATGTGTGGCCACTGGGAGATTCCAGGGAAGTGTTTTAAGGAGAGATTAAGGAAGCTAATCCACAATGGCCACCCCAGGGTACTGGATGATGACCCTTTCATTGCCCCTGCCCATTCCCATGCTGATCTTTGCTTTTTTTGATTTCACCATCCTTGGTCTTCTCCACTGCCAGGGTGAGACCTAATGCAAACTAGGGGAATCATTCTTCATTTTTTAATCTATATAGTCTACAACCCAATCAGAATGAATTTTATAACCTTCATCTCTGGAATTTTACCCCCATTCTTTCTCTGGTTGTTCCATTTTTGACCCCTCTCCCATATACTCCCTCCATTACCCCACCACCCATTTTCGACTCCCGTCCCTCCTAGTTCCCTCCGCCTGCTACCCACACATGGCAATATTAAACTCTCCAGCTCCTCCTCTCCCCATCTGATTCTGGTTCTATTTGCTCTTCACTTCTCCCCTATTGGTTCCCATCATCAACTTCCCCTCTTATCTGATTCCAGCATTGATAGCCTCTGTGTTCCTGTTTTTCACCCTTCCAGCAGATGACCCCATCTTCACCCTGCCCTTCATGAGGCAACCTGGCTTTACCTGTCTCCCAAATCCCGTCCTGCCCTGCCCTACCTGGCTCCATCTGCCTGTTATCTTTCACCCTTCCATGGTTCATCATTTGCCCCTGTCTCATCATTCTGTCTCTCCTCTTTTTATCAGCTATCTTCCCTTTCCACCTAGTCTTGATGCAGGATCTCCACCTGAGACATTGACAAGTATTCCTCCTCAAAGATGCTGCTTGACTCACTGAGTTCCTTCAACAGATTTTCTGTTGCTCTGGATACCAAGAACTACAATCAATTTGTCGCTGTCTCTCCCTTCTAAGGAGGTCTGTGACCTAAAGTCCTAATGATCATATGGGGGATTAATTAAATTTGACTAGGGTAGTCGTTCACTGGAGTTTTCAAATACCATTGAACAGAGGTTAACAGCATAGAAATCAGTTGTGAACAACAGAGATGAAACAATTCCCCTTACCTTCATGCACAAAGTTGTTTTTCAGAAAGTCATAAGGTAAAGCTATTGCTTTGTGCTATTTAAAAGGGTTCAATTTATGTATGGATTGCCTCTAATGTCCTGAAAACATAATCTTTTGCCAGTGGAGTTATCGAACAAAACTTGGCACTGAGGATGTAATAAAATATTTGGAGAAACAGTCAAGAGTCCAGAATGATTCCATGCGGTGATCCTGAAAGGTAGTTGGGCTGCAGAAGATTATAGAGACAGGGAGGAATGAGGCCATGAAGACAATAAAGTACTTACCTGAAGATTTTATTTACAAGTGGACTCAGGCAAGGAGGGTCAATGATACTTTTATTTGTGGGAGAGATATGAGTGAGAAGCTCTGAGTAGAGAGAGATGGTTGCAAAGACCTTGGATTGGCCTAAGACAATACAGTAGTCAGGTAGAGGGTTAGATTTGGTAATTACAGATGGTGAATGAATATTGGATGCTGGGCAAGTAAAGTGAGATCAGAGGGAATGGAGAAGTGGGAACAGGTGGTGATATGTGGAGCAGTATACTTTTGGATCCAATTTGCCAAGGGCTGGCATGTAGAATTGGAGGAGACAAAAATAAATATTTGGGACAGATATGAGGTGATCTTTCTCCCCAGTGACCAAAGGAGGATTTTTTTGTATGCCATTTTGTTTTTTCAACAGATGACTGACTGAAGAACTTTGCTGCTAGTTTAGTTGTTAATTGTGTCAGGCTCTTTGTGGCATTGCTCCCCACATGTTCATCGGTAGGCTTGAGTGCATGAACTTTTTATTGATCCATTCACAGGATATAGATATAATTGGCAAGACTGCCATTCATCATTGATTCCTGATAACACCTCTGCTCTGGCTTCGTGGGTCCACAGAGTCCATGCACTCTTTTCACTCTAATCTTACATTTCTCCCAATTTTCTCCCCAAGTTCCCACCAACTCCCTCCAAATTCTATCACTTGTATAGACACTAAAGGCAGTTTACCATGGCCAATTTGCGTATAAATCCTCATGTCTTTGGGTTGTGGAAAGAAACCTATGGAAAATGTTCTAAACCCAACCACCCTCAACGGCTTCATCAATGGCCCCCCCCCTTCAATCACTGACGATCGCATCGTGTCCTGCACTATTTATGACTTGTCAGATAACGAAGCAGTCTACGCATAAATGCAGCAAGGCCTGGACAATATCCAAACCTGTGCTGATGGGCATCAAGTAACATTTGTACCGGGCAATATCAATACCCTACAAGAGGAAATCCAGCTATTACCCCCTGAAATTACCACCACTGAATCCCCCACTATTGTTATCCTGGGGGTTACCATTGACCAGAAACTGAACTAGAGTAGTCATATATACAATGTTGTTACATGCAAATGTCAGAAGCTTGGAATCCTGCAGTGAGTAACTCATTTCCTAACTCCCCCAAACTTGACCTTTATTTGCAATGCTGAATTCAGAACTGTAATGCAGTCCTCTCTCCTTGCCTGGGTGGTGTTGTTTCAAACTCACTCAAGCAGCTCAACACCATGCAGGACACAGCAGCCAGCTTGCTAGGCACCCTACAGTTCACTCACCCCCCCCCCCCCACCCAGTACAGCAGTTCATGTACGATGTACTGTAGTACTCACCAAGATTCCTTAGCACCTTCCAAGCCCATGATTTCGACCAGCTATGACAAGGATGGTAAAAATATGGGAACAACACCAACCGGAAGCTGCCCTCCAAGCCACACAAAATTCTGCCTTGGTAACATGCTGCTGATCCTTCACCCTCACTGGGTCCACATCCTGGAACTCTCTCCCTGAAAGCGTTGTGGAGTGTGGTGCTTCAAGAAGGTGGCTCTCCATCACCTTCTCAAGGGTAGGTAGGGATGGGCACTTAAATGCTCAGCTTCTGAAACCCCCTTCTTTTGAAAGAATAAAACAAGGTATTGTCGTTTCACAGCACGGTGCCTGTACACCAGCCTCCATGCTCCAACATTGCATGTGTAAAGTAGTGCCAGAAATAAGTTCATTCAAAATCTTCCGTTCTGACCTCAAAATGACCTCCAGGAAGGGAATGGTCCACCAATGCTCCTAGCCTCAGCGGCAGTGTTGGTTGCCCTATGGCATTTGCCTAAATACAGCTGTTACACTGTAGTTATACAAGATGTTAATGAGACTGCATTTGCAATATTGTGTTCAGTTTTAATCACACTGCTATAGGAAATGAACTAGAAAGAAAGCAGAGGAGATCTATGAGGATGTTGCTGGGACTCAAGCAACTGATTTATGGAAGGAGGTTGAGTAGGCTGGGATGCTTTTCATTGGATTATAGGAGAATGTTAGTATTCATTTCGAGAGAACTAGAATATAAGAGCAAGTGTGCCATGCTGAGGCTTTATAAAGCATTGGTCAATCCGCAGTGTTGTAAGCAGTTTTGGGCCCCTTATCTAAGAAAAGATGTGCTAGCATTGGAAAGGGTCGAGAACAGGTTCACAAGAATGATTCCAGGAATGAAAGGGTTAACAAACTGTTTGAGGAATGTTTGATTGGCTCTGGGCCTGTACTCACTGGAGTTTAGAAGGTTTGGTGGGGGTGGGGGGATCTCATTGAAACCTATTGAATATAGAAAGGGCTAGATGCCACTGACAGGGAGAGGATATTTCCTGTATGAGTGAGTCTGGACCAGAGGGCACAGCCTCGGAATAGAGGGATGTCCAACTAGAACAGAGATGAGGAGGAATTTCCTTAGCCAGTGGGTGGTGAATCTGTGAAACTCATTGGAACAGACAGCCATGGAGACCAAGTTATTGAGTAAATTTAAAGCTGAAGTTGATAAGTTCCTGCTTAGTCAGGGTGTCAAAGGTTATGGGGAGAAGTCAGGGGAATGGGATTAAGAGGGATAGTATGTCAGCCATGATGGAATGACAGAGTGGACTCGATGGGCTGAATGACCTAATTTGCTCCTACGTCTTGTGGTCTTACAGTCTAATGAGGGGTGATCTACAGAGGTGTATGAAATCATGAGTATAGAGGGGATGAATGCACACACTTCATCCCAGGATTGGGAAGTCAAGAACTATAGAGCATAGCTTTAAGGTGAGAGGGAAAAGATTTAACAGAGACTTAAGGGATAACTTTTCCATCCAGAGGGTGGTCCGTATATGGAAAGAGGAAGTGGCTTAGGAAAGTACACGGACAGGTAGGTGGATAGGATAGGAATGAATTAGAGGCATAAGGGACAAACACTGGAAAATGGGACTAGCATCTTGGTCATCATGGACCATCTGGGCTGAGGTCTGTAAGACCATAATATACAGGAGCAGAATTAGGCCATTTGGCCCATCGAGTCTGCGCCACCATTTCACCATGGCTAATCCGTTATTCCTCTGAGCCCTAATCTCCTGTCTTCTCTCCATATCCCTTCATGCCCTAACCAATCAAGAATCTATCAACCTTTACCTTAAATATACATAAAGGCTTGGTCTCCACGGCTGCCTGTGGCAATTAATTCCACAAATTCACCACTCTCTGGCTAAAGAAATTCCCGCCCGCCATCTCTGTTCTAAAAGGACATCCCTCTATTCTGAGGCCGCGTCCTCTGGTCCTAGACTCCACACCATAGAAATCATACTTCCCAGATCCATTCTATCAAGGCTTTTCACCATTCAATAGGTTTCAATTAGGTCACCCCTTAGTCTTCTAAACTCTAGTGAATCCAGGCCCAGAGCCATTAAATGCTCTTCATATGACAAGCCATTCAATCCTGGAATCATTTTTGTGAATCTCCTTTGAACCCTCTCCAGTGTCAGCACATCCTCTCTAAGATAAGGGACTCAGAACTGCTCACAATACTTGAAGTGAAGCCTCACCAGTGCTTTATAAAGCCTCAACATTACATTCTTGCTTTTATATTCTAGTCCTCTTGAAATGAATGTTAACATCACATTTGCCTTTCTCACCACAGACTCAACCTGCAAATTAACTTTCAGGGAATCCTGCACAAGGACTCCCAAGTCCCTTTGTGCCTCAGATTCTTGAATTTTTTGTCCATATAGAAACCCTTCTACCAAAGTTCATGACCATACATTTCCCGACACCGTATTCTATCTGCCACTTCTTTGCCCATTTTCCTAATTTGTCTAAGTCCTTCTGTAGCCTCTCGACTTCCTCAAAACTACTTGTCCCTCCATCTATCTTCATATTGCCTGCAAACTTTGCAACAAAGCCATCAATTCTGTCATTCAATGACAGACGTGTAAACTGAAGCGGTCCCAACACAGACCTCTGTGGAACATCACTCGTCCTGGCATAGAGTATCACTGTAAGACTCTTTGAAAGCAGGGTCTACTGAACATTTCCGCTGATCATGTGTTTGGTAAGCTGCAAACTCTACTGGCTGAATTAAGACACGAAAACTAATAGATACAGGGATGACATTGGAGCCATTTCTGTTCTCATGTCTGTACTGAGGACTGAGGCAATGGAGAAGGAAGCTGTGAAGTGGGTATGAATTGTGAAGAAAGCACAGACTCTTGTCATGCACCCTTCATTACTCTTTGTGTTTGGCAAGTCAGCAGATCCCAGCTACTAAACTCAAGAAAACTGGTCCTACCTAAAAAGGTTTAGCATAAGTCCTCTCTCAGTAATAAAGTAATCACTTACCATCACTGTAGTGAGTGTGCCTATTTTTAACTTTATGCAATGGAAACCATTTGTATCTGGTTAGTAGGCCTGAATTCAGATCTACATGGCAACTGAGGGATACCTTGGTTGCCTTGGTCGCCTTGGTAACCATCTATATTTCTCTGTATGCAGGTGCAGTTCCTGGGAGCAATTCTAATCCAAGCAGCGAATAAACTGTCACTGCCTGTTTGAAATCATTAGTTTATTTGAATTCTTCATCTATACTGAAAGTATTTTACTATTTATGACAGGTTGACTTCTGTAAGTGCAACCAAGGTGATGAAGCCCAAAAAATATTCCAGATGACTTGAAATCAAAATTTGGCCCAGATTTGCCATATTTACAAGACAAGTTGTAGAGGATGTCAGAGGGCTGAGGGTTGATGAACATTGATGCTGCATGGAAACGTGCATAAATAGGGCCGAGACAGTGGAGCATGCCATTTACTGGTGTAAGTTCATTTGCAGAGTAGCAGCACCATGTGTGGAGATGCTGATCAATACAGGGAGCACAGAAGTGATAGGACACGGAAGTTGTTCTTTTGTCAAATTTAAAAAGATAGAAGTGTTGAGACATGAATATCTCAGTTAGGGGATAGAAATACCTGGAGCAGTTCATCATATAATGGAGTGTCCTCCTGGTGAGAAGCTACTAGTAGTAATGTCTTCTTGGCAAGGGACACCAATGGTAATGCCATTGGGAGTGAGTACTGTATGCCATAACAAGAATGATCAATTTTTGTCACTTATCTGTGAAATAAGATGAAGAAAATTCAGGGTGAATAGCAATACCTAAGAATGCTTTGACTATGGTGATAAGGTTGTGTCTTACGCAACTGAATTGGAATTATTCCTCTGGCATGACAAATGGATCGAGTTATTGGTATTTGTACGTGTTGGTGGCTGATTGTCAAGGCTAAACTTGTCAGTGAGGACTGCTGGTTTTAAGGGTTAGTGAGGGTTGGTTTTGACTGAGGACGTTTGGTGATCAGGGTTGGTGATTGTAATTGGCAATTGATTGGCACAGTTGATGGATGTAATAGTTGGGTTTGATTGCTAGGTCTGATAATTTCAATAATTGGTCACTGGCAGGGCAAATGACTGTAATAGTTGTGATTGATTGCCAGTGCTAATGATTGTGGCTTGATAGTCAAATTTGATGATTTGTAATGCTTGGTGATTGTAATGGTTACTCAGTTACTTATTGCCCATAATGCCACTGGAGTTTAGGGGCAGCAATGGAGGTCATCCATCTCTGGCTGTGTTCAAGGCTTCCTTTATTATCTCAGTAGCTTCCTCTCGGTTTTCACTACTGTCAATCATACCTATCCTGGGTGGATACTCAGGAATACCATCACACTCAGATGTAGAAGGTTTCTTCATTGCTGTTTCCGTAACAATTTTTTTTACCAGTCAGGGTTGTTAGCCCTGAACTGAACCCCTGAACCTGGAGGGGTTCACTCTTAGTCTGTCCTCTACACTTTGACCTGTTTGGCATGGGTGACCCTACCAAGAACCAAAACATAAAGCCTTGACACAAACCTCCAAACCCAACCACAAGGTTGTAGTCCTTTTGGAGGGGTTGTAATGGTTGGTGATGAAATATTTGGTGATGTGCTAGGTGTTTAAAAGCCAGCTTTATTATTGGAACCGCAGAAATTGATGGACTTCTATCTATAGATTAACATTATCCCAGGACTGATATGATTAATGATTACCTTGCAGTGTAAACATTTCCAAGAATGTATAGAGCTGCAAAAGATATCTGAGCCCTTACCAATACATAGAGCTAGGGATATGGAAGTGATAAGCACAGGGAAGGGAAAGGAAGTCCTGGACGAAGATGGATGTGTACAGGTGAGAAAGCAATAAAGTACCTACTACTCCAGTTAAGGTGGGTTCGGAGGTGGTCTATTGTGCTGTGTAACCGCAGAGTCTGATTCAGTTCCTTTGTCAGTTCCTTTGTTTTTAAAAATTGTATTGATGATAATTCTGTAATATTATTTTTCCTTACAGGTGGTCGAGGAGATGGCGGGTGTCCAATTATAACCTTTCCTGAATATCCAAACTTCACTGATATCCCTGAGGAGGAGTTCCAAAATGTTATAACATATCTGACCAGTGTTCCAAGGTAAGATTCAAGTAGTTCCTGTAATAATGGCTTCCAAACATTTCGACTGAAGGACCCGTTAGTTTCATCTCAGTTACTTCAATAAAACTGAAGTCCCACGGACTCCATAAACCCTTGGCATTTATACCCCACAACCTCTGACCTGAAGGGGTTGCTCTTGCTGGAGCTGCCGTCTCACCATGAACGATGTTAATTAGATGTTTTCCTAGTTTACTGCAAGTGCAGACTAATAAATGCAACCCAAGAAAGAGGTGTCATTAGGTGTCATAGGACTGCTTTAACTTCTGGATTTCCAGTATCTGGACACCATGCTCCGGCCTGCAGGGTTTCAATCCACCAGATGGACTGAATGGCGGCATCGGGAAAGGCCAGAGGTATATCAAAGGTGCATCTTGAGACCTATACTTGTTATCACAAGGAAGGCATAACAGCATCTCCACTTTCTCAGAAATTTGCGTAGCTTTGGCATGAAACCAAAAACTTTGACAAATTTCTATAGATGTCCAGGGGAGACTATCCTAACTGGTGCAGAAACACCAATACCGGGAACAGAAAAGACCACAGAAAGTGGTAGATACAGCCCAGTCCATCACAGGCCAAGCCCTCCCCACCATTGAGTATATTTAAGTGGAGTGCTGTCACATGAAAGCACAGTTGTCACAAAGATCCCCGCCATCCACACCATGCTCTCTATACACTGCTACCCTCCAGCAGGAGGTACCAGGTTCAGAAACATTTATTACCTACAATCATTATACTCCTGAACTGAAATGGACAACTTCACTCACCATAACTCTGAGATTATTCCAAACTCCATGACCTACAGACTCAATTTCAAGCACTCTTTACAACTTATGTTCTCACTATTAATTTTTCTTTATTTACAGAATGTTTGTTTGTTAGCCTATGTTTATGTCTAGTTTTTTTAAATAAATTCTAATGTACTTTTTTATGTTTCCTGTTAATGCCTGCAAGAAAATGAATTTCAAGGTTGTATATGGTAACATGATGTACTTTGATAATAAATTTACTTTGAACTTTAATTCAAGTACAGAAAGAGATCTAAATAATAATTAAAATAAATGCATATGGAAATGGAGATTTGAGACTGCAGTTGCTGGATTCTGGAGTGAAAGTTCATCTGCTGGAAAACACAATGGGTCACGCAGTACTGTATCTATGGGAGCAGAGGGATGGTTAATAATTTGGCTTGAGACCCTGTACCATGACTCAAAACTTCAGATGACCCTTTGCCTCTACCAGTGCTGCTTGATCTGCTGAGTTCATCTAGCAGACTATTTCTTTGCTGCAAATAAACTGCGTACATGAGTAGACAATTAGTCTCCTCGGGCCTCCTCTGTCATTCAGTCAGATCACAACTGATCTGATCGTAACCTCATCTCTGCATTCCCGGTAATCTTTCACCACCTGCCACTAACCCTTCCCTCCACCTTACCTAACGAGAATCTGTCCCCACCTCCCGAAGATTCTGCTTCCACTGTCTTTTGCAGTTAAGAGTTCAACACACTCAGTTCGGGGAGGTCCAGACAGAGTGATTAACTTATTTTTCCTCTCGGCCTTATTCTCCTGCCTTCTACCTTTTGATGCCTTTACTAATCAAGAACCTAACAACCTCCTCTTTAAAAGTACCCAATGGCTTGCCCTCTACAGCCTTCTGTGGCAATGAATTCCACAGATTTATCACCCTCTGACTAAAGAAGTTACTCCTCATTTCTGTTCTAAAGGGATGTCCTTCTATTCTGAGGTTGTGCCCTCTGGTCCTAGACTTTCCCACTATAGGAAACGTCCTTTCCACATCCATGGTATCTAGACCTTTCAGTATTTGATAAGTTTCAATGAGATCCCCCCCTCATCCTGCTAAACTCCAGCAAGTGCAAGCCCAATTGAAAGTGCAGGTTGTTATTAATGATTATGATATAGTTGGGATCACAGAGACATGGCTCCAGGGTGACCAGGGATGGGAGCTCAACGTTCAGGGATATTCAATATTCAGGAGGGATAGACACGAAGGAAGGGGAGGTGGGGTGGCGTTGCTGGTTAAAAAAGAGATTAACGCAATAGAAAGGAAGGACATAAGCCGGGAAGATGTGGAATCGATATGGGTAGAGCTGCGTAACACTAAGGGGCAGAAGACGCTGGTGGGAGTTGTGTACAGGCCACCTAACAGTAGTAGTGAGGTCGGAGATGGTATTAAACAGGAAATTAGAAATGTGTGCAATAAAGGAACAGCAGTTATAATGGGTGACTTCAATCTACATGTAGACTGGGTGAACCAAATTGGTAAAGGTGCTGAGGAAGAGGATTTCTTGGAATGTATGCGGGATGGTTTTTTGAACCAACATGTCGAGGAACCGACTAGAGAGCAGGCTATTCTGGACTGGGTTTTGAGCAATGAGGAAGGGTTAATTAGCGATCTTGTCGTGAGAGGCCCCTTGGGTAAGAGTGACCATAATATGGTGGAATTCTTCATTAACATGAAGAGTGACGTAGTTAATTCAGAAACAAAGGTTCTGAACTTAAAGAGGGGTAACTTTGAAGGTATGAGACATGAATTAGCTAAGATAGACTGGCAAATGACACTTCAAGGATTGACGGTGGATATGCAATGGCAGGCATTTAAAGGTTGCATGGATGAACTACAACAATTGTTCATCCCAGTTTGGCAAAAGAATAAATCAAGGAAGGTAGTGCACCCGTGGCTGACAAGAGAAATTAGGGATAGTATCAATTCCAAAGAAGTAGCATACAAATTAGCCAGAGAAAGTGGCTCACCTGAGGACTGGGAGAAATTCAGAGTTCAGCAGAGGAGGACAAAGGGCTTAATTAGGAAGGGGAAAAAAGATTATGAGAGAAAACTGGCAGAGAACATAAAAACAGACTGTAAAAGCTTTTATAGATATGTAAAAAGGAAAAGACTGATAAAGACAAATGTAGGTCCCCTGCAAACAGAAACAGGTGAATTGATTATGGGGAGCAAGGACATGGCAGACCAATTGAATAATTACTTTGGTTCTGTCTTCACTAAGGAGGACATAAATAATCTTCCAGAAATAGTAAGGGACAGAGGGTCCAGTGAGATGGAGGAACTGAGCGAAATACATGTTAGTAGGGAAGTGGTGTTAGGTAAATTGAAGGGATTGAAGGCAGATAAATCCCCAGGGCCAGATGGTCTGCATCCCAGAGTGCTTAAGGAAGTGGCCCAAGAAATAGTGGATGCATTAGTGATAATTTTTCAAAACTCGTTAGATTCTGGACTAGTTCCTGAGGATTGGAGGGTGGCTAATGTAACCCCACTTTTTAAAAAAGGAGGGAGAGAGAAACCGGGGAATTATAGGCCGGTTAGCCTAACGTCGGTGGTGGGGAAACTGCTGGAGTCAGTTATCAAGGATGTGATAACAGCACATTTGGAAAGCGGTGAAATCATCGGACAAAGTCAGCATGGATTTGTGAAAGGAAAATCATGTCTGACGAATCTCATAGAATTTTTTGAGGATGTAACTAGTAGAGTGGATAGGGGAGAACCAGTGGATGTGGTATATTTGGATTTTCAAAAGGCTTTTGACAAGGTCCCACATAGGAGATTAGTGTGCAAACTTAAAGCACACGGTATTGGGGGTAAGGTATTGGTGTGGGTGGAGAATTGGTTAGCAGACAGGAAGCAAAGAGTGGGAATAAACGGGACCTTTTCAGAATGGCAGGCGGTGACTAGTGGGGTACCGCAAGGCTCAGTGCTGGGACCCCAGTTGTTTACAATATATATTAATGACTTGGATGAGGGAATTAAATGCAGCATCTCCAAGTTTGCGGATGACACGATGCTGGGTGGCAGTGTTAGCAGTGAGGAGGATGCTAAGAGGATGCAGGGTGACTTGGATAGGTTGGGTGAGTGGGCAAACTCATGGCAGATGCAATTTAATGTGGATAAATGTGAGATTATCCACTTTGGTGGCAAAAATAGGAAAACAGATTATTATCTGAATGGTGGCCGATTAGGAAAAGGGGAGGTGCAACGAGACCTGGGTGTCATTATACACCAGTCATTGAAAGTGGGCATGCAGGTACAGCAGGCGGTGAAAAAGGCGAATGGTATGCTGGCATTTATAGCGAGAGGATTCGAGTACAGGAGCAGGGAGGTACTACTGCAGTTGTACAAGGCCTTGGTGAGACCACACCTGGAGTGTTGTGTGCAGTTTTGGTCCCCTAATCTGAGGAAAGACATCTTTGCCATAGAGGGAGTACAAAGAAGGTTCACCAGATTGATTCCTGGGATGGCAGGTCTTTCATATGAAGAAAGACTGGATGAACTGGGCTTGTACTCGTTGGAATTTAGAAGATTGAGGGGGGATCTGATTGAAACGTATAAGATCCTAAAGGGATTGGACAGGCTAGATGCGGGAAGATTGTTCCCGATGTTGGGGAAGTCCAGAACGAGGGGTCACAGTTTGAGGATAGAGGGGAAGCCTTTTAGGACCGAGGTTAGGAAAAACTTCTTCACACAGAGAGTGGTGAATCTGTGGAATTCTCTGCCACAGCAAACTGTTAAGGCCAGTTCATTAGCTATGTTTAAAAGGAAGTTAGATATGGCCCTTGTGGCTACAGGGGTCAGGGGGTATGGAGGGAAGGCTGGGGCGGGGTTCTGAGTTGGATGATCAGCCATGATCATAATAAATGGCGGTGCAGGCTCGAAGGGCCGAATGGCCTACTCCTGCACCTATTTTGTATGTTTCTATGTAAATACTCTGTATACGTTAACATTTTCATTCCCAGGATCATTCTCATTTACCTCCTCTGGAACCTCTCCAATGCCAGCACATCCTTTCTTAGATAAGGGGCCCTTACCACTTACTCAACCTGCAAGTTAAGCTTTAGGAAATCCTGCATGAAGACCCCCAATTCTCTCTGCACCTCTAATTTCTGAATTTTCCTCTATTGAGAAAACAGCCTACACCTTTATTCCTCTATCAAAGTTCCCTCTACCTTACCTTTCCCTACACCACACACCACTGCCGCGTATTTCCCTATTCTCCTTATCTATCTAAATCCTTCTGCAGACTCCCTTCTTTTTCAACACTATCTGCCCCTCCAGCTATCTGCAAACCTAGCCACAAAGCCATCAATTCTGTCTTCCAAATCATTGTCATAAAACATGAAAAGAAACAGCCCCAACACTGACCCCTGCAGAACACTGCTAGCCACCGGCAGACAACCAGAAAAGGCTGCATTTATTTCTACTCTTTGCTTCCTGTCAGTCAGCCATTCTTCTAACTATGCCAATCGCTGTCCTTAATACCCTGGGCTCTTATTTTGTTTAGCAGCCTCATATGTGGCACTTTGTCAAAGGTCTTCTGAAAATCCAGGTAAACAACATCCACTGACTCACCTTTGTCTATCCTGCCTGTTATTTCCTCAAAGATTTCCAACATATTTACCTCTGCACCTGTCTCTAAACCACTCCTTGCCTTTGTTAACATATTTAAAGATCTTGGTCTTGTGCTTACTTTGGAATTGCTGTCCTATCAGATCATGTAAACGTTATACGTTATTACGTAACACCAGTTTGTTGTTTGGGAGGAATATGCATTTACAGATCAAGGACAGGCTCTTCACCCCTCTGACGCATACTGACATGATCGTTCCAATTCTATGGACTTATCGCCACCTCCTGGAGATCTTTGTTACAGCTCAAAGAGGCACAGAGAGTTCAAATGCCTTTCATTACAAGGCAGCTAAATGCACTTATGTAGTAGTCTGTATAACATCAAAGATTCTGGTTTCCATATACAGTGGATGCCAGTTAATTGGGCCATCAGTTAATCGGGGCGGCTGCTTATTTGGGACAACTCTGAAAGAACAAAAACTAATTGAGAAGATAGTCAGGATTTTCTTCATTTATTTGGGCCATTGTGCTGCTTAATTGGGACAGGAATCTGTTATCAAACAGTTTCTAACTAGCATCAGTCATGTGTACTTGTGTGGCTATTAGATACTACACTGTGCTTAGAGCAAACAGTTTTTAAATGGCATCAGTTATTTGTGTTTGTGTTCAAAAGACAGTGATTTTTGTCACTGATAGTTGGTGAGGAATAAGCAGTAAGACAATTCAGAATCATTTTCCTCACTGTATTTTCAAATATTCAGGCATGGAGATGCCAGAAACAGCTGAGAGTGAAAATGAAACAATTTCACTACTTCAGTGTTGGGAACTTTGAAGAATTTAAAGGTATTGACAGTTATCTTGAATGTTACAATGAAAACGACGATTTAGAGGATGCAATTATCAAAAGCATTGCATGAAAACAGTTCATATTTGGTAATAGGTGTCTACGTTGATTTTGTTCATTTACTGTCGATCAAAGGAACACAGCAGCGTACACTGGATGAATTGCTCCATTGATAACTTTTGGAACTAATATACAGTTTTATAGTACCGTAGTAGTATTGGGAGTGTTCTAATTTGTTCTGTATTTCATTTAAATACATAATTTGTTACTCAGTTAAACAATAGTTTGTCCTTTTTATACTTTTTAGATTATTTCCATGAAACTTCAACTAATTGGGGCAGCTGCTTAATTGAGTCAAAATGTACTGGTCCCGATGTGTCCCAATTAACTGGAATTCACTGTATTTGGAATAAGTGATTATTTTTAAAAATTGCTTTCATCGAGTCTTCTGACTTTAGATATGGATACTACCAAAGTCTTATCTCCACCTTGAAATAACAGCCTGTGAGACTTTAATCTACACCCATTCCTACATCTCTCCAGAGCTCCATGCTCCCTCATCCTTACTTTCTTAAGCAATCCCATGGGATCAAGGATGACTTGCTTCTGCTCCAGTTCCATGGACTCTAATTGATAACATCAGTGTGGGAATTGAAGGCGCTTTCAGAAATAGGGCAGGAGGAATGGTAGATTGTGAGGCAGTATGCTCCTTCTAATGTTTACATAGGGCTTCTGTGATACCTGGGCTCTGTGCTGATATCAAATCGTCATGGGCCAGAGATTATCAGAGTCAGAGAGAATGTTGCATTTATTCAAAGATCTTTTGAAAATAGTTTTGAACCTTCTCTTCTGTTTACCAATTAATTGTTCACCATGAAGCACTTCTTCAGAAGTCTGGTGTAAGGAATGTGGTTACTGACATAAGACCATAAGACCATAAGACAAAGGAGCAGAAGTCGGCCATTCGGCCCATCAAGTCTGCTCCGCCATTTTATCATGAGCTGATCCATTTTCCCATTTAGTCCCACTCCCCTGCCTTCTCAAAATAACCTTTGATGCCCTGGCTACGCAGATACCTATCAATCTCTGCCTTAAATACACCCTATGACTTGACCTCCACTGCTGCCCGTGGCAACAAATTCCACAGATTCACCACCCCCGGCTAAAAAAATTTCTTCGCATCTCTGTTCTGAATGGGTGCCCTTCAATCCTTAAGTCATGCCCTCTCGTACTAGACTCCCCCACCCTGGGAAACAACTTTGCCACATCCACTCTGCCCATGTCTTTCAACATTCGAAATGTTTCTATGAGGTCCCCCCTTATCCTTCTAAACTCCAAGGAATACAGTCCAAGAGCGGACAAACGTTCCTCATATGTTAACCCTCTCATTCCCGGAATCATTCTAGTGAATCTTCTCTGTACCCTCTCCAACCTCAGCACATCCTTTCTTAAATAAGGAGACCAAAACTGCCCACAGTACTCCAAGTGAGGTCTCACCAGCGCCTTATAGAGCCTCAACATCACATCCCTGCTCCTATACTCTATTCCTCTAGAAATGAATGCCAACATTGCATTCGCCTTCTTCACCACCGACTCAGCCTGAAGGTTAACCTTAAGGGTATCCTGCACGAAGGCTCCCAAGTCCCATTGCATCTCAGAAATTTGAATTCTCTTCCCATTTAAATAATAGTCTGCCCGTTTATTTCTTCTACCAAAGTGCATAACTATACACTTTCCAACATTGTATTTCATTTGCCACTTCTTTGCCCATTCTTCCAATCTATCCAAGTCTCTCTGCAGACGCTCTGTTTCCTCAGCACTACTGGCCCCTCCACCTATCTTTGTATCATCAGCAAACTTAGCCACAAAGCCATCTATTCCATAATTCAAATCGTTGATGTACAATGTAAAAAGAAGCGGCCCCAACACTGATCCCTGTGGAACACCACTGGTAACCGGCAGCCAACCAGAATAGGATCCCTTTATGCAACACACATCAAAGTTGCTGGTGAACGCAGCAGGCCAGGCAGCATCTATAGGAAGAGGCGCAGTCGACGTTTCAGGCCGAGACCCTTCGTCAGGACTAACTGAAGGAAGAGTGAGTAAGGAATTTGAAAGCTGGAGGGGGAGGGGGAGATGCAAAATGATAGGAGAAGACAGGAGGGGGAGGGATGGAGCCGAGAGCTGGACAGGTGATAGGCAGAAGGGGATACGAGAGGATCACGGGACAGGAGGTCCGGGAAGAAAGACGGGGGGGGGTGACCCAGAGGATGGGCAAGAGGTATATTCAGAGGGACAGAGGGAGAAAAAGGAGAGTGAGAGAAAGAATGTGTGCATAAAAAAGAGTAACAGATGGGGTACGAGGGGGAGGTGGGGCCTAGCGGAAGTTAGAGAAGTCAATGTTCATGCCATCAGGTTGGAGGCTACCCATTTATTCCCACTTTTCCCACTATTCCCTTTATTCCCACTCTCTGTTTCCTGCCAATCAGCCAACGCTCTATCCACGTATGTAACTTTCCCGTAATTCCATGGGCTCTTATCTTGTTAAGCAGCCTCATGTGTGGCACCTTGTCAAAGGCCTTCTGAAAATCCAAATATACAACATCCACTGCATCTCCCTTGTCTAGCCTACTTGTAATTTCCTCAAAAAATTGTAATAGGTTTGTCAGGCAGGATTTTCCTTTAAGGAATCCATGCTTGCTAAGTTCTGCCTATCTTGTCATATGCCTCCAGGTACTCTGTAACCTCATCCTTGACAATCGACTCCAACAACTTCCCAACCACCGATGTCGAGCTAACAGGTCTATAATTTCCTTTTTGTTTCCTTGCCCCCTTCTTAAATAGCAGAGTGACATTTGCAATCTTCCAGTCCTCCGGAACCATGCCTGAATCTATCGACTTTTGAAAGATCATCACTAATGCCTCGGCAATCTCCACAGCTACTTCCTTCAGAACAGGAGGTTGCATTCCATCTGGTCCGGGAGATTTATCTGCCTTTAGACTATTCAGCTTCCTGAGTACTTTCTCTGTCGTAATTGTGACTGCGCACACTTCTCTTCCCTGCCACCCTTGAGTGTCCGGTATACTGCTGATGTCTTCCTCAGTGAAGACTGATGCAAAATACTCGTTCAGTTCCTCTGCCATCTCCTTATCTCCCATTACAATTTCTCCAGGATCATTTTCTATTGGTCCTATATCTACTCTCACCTGTCTTTTACTCGTTATATACTTGAGAAAGCTTTTAGTATCCTCTTTGATATTATTTGCTAGCTTCCTTTCATAGTTCATCTTTTCCCTCTTAATGATCTTTTTGGTTTCCTTTTGTAAGGTTTTAAAAACTTCTCAATCCTCTGTCTTCCCAATAATTTTTGCTTCCTTGTATGCCCTCTCCTTTGCTTTAACTTTGGCTTTGACCTCTCTTGTCAGCCACAGTTGCATCCTTTTTCCATTCGAAAATTTCTTCTTTTTTGGAATATATCTAGGGAGGATGGCAATGCACTTGGGATGCAGTGGCCACTCCAGGTCCAATCAAAGGTATATTTGTTCATCTTGTATGTCTTTTTTATAAATGCAAGACACCGCTGGATACCAAGAACATCAAGTACTGCAGGAGTATCCCATCAGTGAGTTGTTTGATAGTGATAGAGCTGGACTTATTGTGTACTGTTGTTGTGTATCATTGGACAATGTGTCATGGGAGTGATTGTCTTGGACAGTTTTATTGTGCTTGCAAGTCCTGGCTGGACATTGGTAATGTAGAGTATTGCAAATCTGGTTCATTGGTGAGACAGATGGTGGTGAAGTTGCATTGCCTCGATTGTGGAGAGGACTAGGCCAAGACTGCGGAGTCACCTGCTGCAGCTGACAGGAGAGGAGATGCCAGGGTGGTGTGGGAAAGCCCTCATGGGGCATGCTGGAATTAGTATTGGGTTGGGGGCTGGCCTTACTGTCAGTGCTGCTCTCCAGTGTTCACTCAGTGCTGCCCTCTGGTGTTCTCTGTCAGTGCTGCTCTCCAGTGTTCACTCAGTGCTGCCCTCTGGTGTTCTCTGTCAGTGCTGCTCTCCAGTGTTCACTCAGTGCTGCCCCCTGGTGTTCTCTGTCAGTGCTGCTCTCCAGTGTTCGCTCAGTGCTGCCCTCTGGTGTTCTCTGTCAGTGCTGCTCTCCAGTGTTCACTCAGTGCTGCCCCCTGGTGTTCTCTGTCAGTGCTGCTCTCCAGTGTTCGCTCAGTGCTGCCCTCTGGTGTTCTCTGTCAGTGCTGCTCTCCAGTGTTCACTCAGTGCTGCCCCCTGGTGTTCTCTGTCAATGCTGCTCTCCAGTGTTCACTCAGTGCTGCCCTCTGGTGTTCTCTGTCAGTGCTGCTCTCCAGTGTTCACTCAGTGCTGCCCTCTGGTGTTCTCTGTCAGTACTGCTCTCCAGTGTTCGCTCAGTGCTGCCCTCTGGTGTTCTCTGTCAGTACTGCCCCCTGGTGTTCTCGCTCAGTGCTGCCCTCTGGTGTTCTCTGTCAGTGCTGCTCTCCAGTGTTCGCTCAGTGCTGCCCCTGGTGTTCTCTGTCAATGCTGCTCTCCAGTGTTCGCTCAGTACTGCCCCCTGGTGTTCTCTGTCAGTGCTGCCCCCTGGTGTTCTCTGTCAATGCTGCTCTCCAGTGTTCGCTCAGTGCTGCCCCTGGTGTTCTCTGTCAATGCTGCTCTCCAGTGTTCGCTCAGTACTGCCCCCTGGTGTTCTCTGTCAGTGCTGCCCCCTGGTGTTCTCTGTCAGTGCTGCTCTCCAGTGTTTGCTCAGTACTGCCCTCTGGTGTTCTCTCGGTGGAAGAAACAAGCTGGACCAGGACAACTTACGGGCAATTCTACAGTCATGCCACTCTGGGACTTGGGCTATATTATTTAATAGGTTTCAATAGGAGTACAGTATTTAATGTCAGAGAAATGTATACAATATACATCCTGAAATTATTTTTCTTTGTAGACATCCATGAAAACAGAGGAGTGCCCTAAAGAATGAATGACAGTTACAACGTTAGAACCCCAACTCCCCCTTCCACACACAAGCAGCAGCAAAGTAATGACCCTCCCACCCCCACCAGCAAAAAAGCATCAACGCCCTCTGAGCACTCAAGCATGCAGCAAAGATTCAAGAAAGACACAGACTTAGCTGATTTTTGAGACTATGTTTGTTTTTCTGCAATCGTAACCAAATGTGCTATTTGTGCTCCATCACAGCTCCCACCAAAAGACCTCAAACCAGACTACTGACTTTCAGAAACCTTTTCCCCACAGCTCTCTAGAACCTTCTCTCACATCCCACAATCCTGATTGGCTGACTCACATTTCTAAACTGAACAGCGTCTTAGCTGAACCGAGAGCACACTTTGTGCATGGGACACTAAAACTGCTGGTATAAACTACCTCATGGCATAGCAGTAGAAATCTTAACCAGGACATTACTCTCTCCCCCCACCGAAAATAGTCATGTCCTCATGACTTTGGAACTTATTCAACCATTGTTAACAACACAGTATTCATGATTTCAGAACCCCCAATCCATTTGTAAATGGAAGTACATAAAGTAAATGAAGTAAATGAAACGCCGCTTTCAACTGAATCTGGGCAAACCAACACTGGCGTGTCAGTGGTCTCAGTTACTCCAGCCTCTGCTTTCGAAGACTCCCGTTTCGATGACAAGTAACCAGCATACGGGTACTCATCAGTACTAAAGCCCCCAGATCCCAGGAGCACCGAGTGGCATCAATGGTAAATGTATCAAATACTGGATGTAAGAGGATTGATAAAGTGAAGTAACTTGAACACCTGTATCAAGAATGGCTCTGGAAGAAACACCTTCAATCCGTATGGATACATCAGCGGATGGTCCCACTAAACCTTCAGGAATAGTGTTTTGCACTTTAGTATTTCCTTGATCCACTGATTGGAATGTATCCTCCCCGAGGCGCCAGCCTGTTCCTTTACTGGGTCCCTCCATAGTTTCGCCTCTTTTCTTCTCTGTTTGATTAACCACTGACTTACTTCTGAAGATTTTCCAGTCCCTCGTGGTCTCGCTTGAAATGCCTTTCTTCTCCACAGATGTAACAGAAAATACCAATCGCTTCTCTAGCCAGGCGACCTTTTTCAGGAGCATTCTTCTATGTCGTAAGTCCTACAGGTGGGTTTCCCAAAGGACGTACCATGCTTACCTGAAACATTAGCAAACATCCATCAAATCAGCTCAGCTTGAAGGTTTTCTGCCTCATTCTTCAGAAGCTCTATCTCTGTGACATCAGGGGTCATTTTAGCAGCAGAGGCTACCACTGAAGATATTACTTGGCTTTTGGAAATGTTCTGCTTCTCAATCATGCTTTTCTCCTCTCTAACTTCTCTGAGTAACTCGGTAAAAGGTGGAGGAGGGTGCACCTTGCCGGTCACTCGAATACGTAGAGCAATCACGTCATGTGACAACTTGCCCTTCACAACTTGCTCCATCCTCAAACAATTTCTCTCAGATAGTTGAATGCCCCCTTTGTGGCACAAACAGTGCAGCAACTTCCCCAACCTGAAAAGGTAGGCAGACAGCTTCTCTCCTTCCCCCTGGAATGTGTGCCTAAATTTCACACTAAGATCAGCTGTACTTCCAGCAGTGCCAAAAGCACCTTCTAGAGCTTACAGGTAATTAGCTGATATGGCTAGGTGATCTTCTGCCATTAGGATCCTCACTATATCATCTGCTGGACCCTTCAAACTTTCTACTAGTCTTTGTCTTTTTTCGTATTATCTGAGCACTGCCACTCATCCATTAATTGAGACGTCTGCTCAGCCCAGGCCTCAGATTCTTCTTCCCCATCTGGCGTGGGCTTGATTTCAGAGAACACTCCCAGCCTACAATAACTTTAGAATTTATCATCTAGTGATGTAATAGCCAAAACCAGCTCAGAATTTCCGTCAACTGCTGAAGGACCCATTAGACCTTTCATATCAGACAACTTGTCTCCTCACTTCGCAGAAACAAGAACAACTTGTCTTTAAAGTCTTTACCCTCAGCAACATGCCCCCTTCTCTAAAAAATATGGACTGCCTCTCTAGGGTCTCCCAACCGATCTCCCAGCTTCAGTTATGTCACTGCTCATCTGGACTAACACGACATCCTTACCAGCTGATTAGTCAAAATGCTGGTTAATCAGTCTAACTTTTCCCCCTGCTTTTACAGACCTCAGCACTCTCAGTAGCAGTTTGTCAGGAATTTGGACATCCACCCCACTCAGAACACAAGTGTTATTTGTGGAAAACTGCTTCGCATTGCACCAACCCTTTATCCCTGCAGCATCCGTAATAAAGTACCTTGTCACTTTCCCCAGCACAAATTTAAACACAGGCTTAAACATACAAATCACCTAATCAATCCTAAAACACCATTCAAATAACATCTGAAATCCCGGACAAGCCCCTACAAAGTGTAACCCTCTCACCAGTCTCGATAGCTAACTCAGCTAATAGCCATGGGACTCAGCAGAGAGAATACCACCTTTCATAAGGGATATATGATTTTGGATTCAACCAAGCAGAAACATCATGATGTTCTGATTAAAGAAACTGTGATTTGAGTGAATACTGCCCATAATTATCTGTTGGCAAGAAATAGCAGATCGTACACCACATAAAGTTGTAAAGAATTCACCAATTTCAGCTTTATCAAACAATTAATAGGAAAGAAGAAAAGAAAAGAAAGGTCTATTAGATTTAAACCAGTCCATTGTGCCCATAGGCATTGGAGCTCATACTGGAGTATTTGGGGGTTTATCTCTTACTCACGTTCTGGACCTATGGTCTCCTAAAAACACCGGCCACATTTGAATTCCCCTTGAAGACCATCTCGAGCAAACTGGCTCTTTCTCTCTCTCTCTCTCTCTCTCTCAGGAGTATAACCCTTCCTCCTTGGAGCCATTCATCTGCACAAAGCACTTCTTGCAACAGGGACTCTCCTTCTAATGGTATTCAGTGGCATCTTCCCATCTGTCCCAATCTGCAGCACCTGCCAAAAGACCCCAAACCAGAATACTACACTTCAGAAATCTCTTCCCTACAGCTCTCCAGAACCCTCTGTCACATCCCACAATGCTGACTGGCTGACTCACATTCCTAAGTTGGACGACATGGCTCCTTATCTTAGCCAAAACCAAAACATACTTTCCAGTGTGGCGCACTGCTTCTACAGAAAACTGCTAAGATAAACTAGCTCACAGCAGAGCAGTGGAAATCTTACACAGGGCATTACACACTTATTCACATAATGCAGAACAAAATTTCCAGAATTATACTTTGTATAGACACTAGCGGCATGTTAAACTGCTATGTGCATACTATGGCCATTAGGAATCATAGTAAACAGTTACTTGTAATTAAATAATTATGTAAAATACAAGCAGATAATTAATTGTTGGGCTGCAAAGAAAATGACAATTAAATGGTCGGATACAACAAAAACCATGCACGGTGGTTAGTGCTGCTCCCTGCATTTCCCAGAGTTCTCAAGCACTGAGGACCATGTTCATTGTAACACACACAAAATGCTGGAGGAACTCAGCAGGTCAGGCAGCATCTATGGAAATGAATTCCCTATTCCTTACCTAATGACAGTCCACGGCAGAGTTCCCTGATTACTGCCCAATGTCATACCAATCCAGTTCCCTGATTCCTTCAGAATCCCAGAGCACCACAGAGTTTTCTCATTCCTACCCAATCCTTCACAGTTCCCAAAGCTCCCCATCCAGTAGAATACCATGTTAGAGTTTCCTTTGCCATAATTTATACCCAATTTTACACCAGCAAAGTTCCCCGTTCCCTGAGCCTTGAATAAACCTACACTTCCTAAAGGAAGGGGGCACTTGCTACACAGAGGGTGTGGTGAAGTTTCTTCAAACTGGTTCCTGATAAGGCTGATCAAGAGCCAGGAGTGTTACAGCACAGAACACACCCTGTGACTCACCTTGTATGTGCCAATTATCAATACCATTTACACTAATCTCCTGTTTTTAGTTCTCCTCTACTCCCCAGATTTTAACACTCACCTACACAATAGATAAAATTTACACTGAAAGTTCAGAGTCTTGCCTCAACTAATTTCCTGGGTAGCCAGATGAATGTTCTTCCAACAGTTTGCATTGCTTTGTGTTTATAATTACCAAACCATAATACATGTCATAGAGTCATAGAAAAGAACAGCACAGCAACAGGCACTTTGGCCCATCTAGTTCATGTTGGAATCATCTAAACTGCCTACTCCCATCGACCTGCATAGGGACCACAGTCATCCATATCCCTGCCATCCATGTACCTATCCAAACTTCTCAAGTGTTGAAATCTAGCTTGTACGCACCACTTGCCCTGGCAGCTCATTCCACACTCTCACGATCCCCTGAGTGAAGAAGGTTCTTCTCATGTTCCCCTTAAACTTCTCACATGACCTCTAGTTGTAGTCCCACCCAACCTCAGTGGAAAAAGCCTGCTTGCATTTACCCTATCTAAATCATTCAGAATTTTGCATACCTCTATCAAATCTCTTCTCAGTCTTCTACATTCTGAATTATACAGTCCTAACCTATTCCTTATAACTCAGGTCCTCCAGACCCGGCAACATCCTTTTGTAAATTTTCTCTGCACTTTTTCAACCTTATTTACATTTTTCCTGTAGGTAGGTGACCAAAACTGCACACGATACTCCAAATTAAGCCTCACCAACATCTCATACAACTTCAACATAACATCCCATCTCCTGTGCTCAATACATTGATTTATGAATGCCAATGTGCCAAAAGCTTTCTTTACGACCCTATCTACCTGTGATGCTACTTTCAAGAAGTTATGGACCTGTGTTGCCAGATCCCTTAGTTCTACCACACTCCTCAGTGCTCTGCCAACTGTGTGAAACCTACCCTGGTTGGTCCTACTGAAGATCAAAACCTCACTCTTATCTACATTGAATTCCATTTGCTATTTTCTCCCCATTTTTCCAGCTGATGCAGATCCCTCTGTAAGCCATGATATCCTTCCTCACTGTCCTCTAAACCCCCAATCTCACTGTCCACTAAACCCCCAATCTTGGTGTCATCTACAAATTTGCTGATCCAGATAACCATATTATCATCCTGATTGTTGATATAAATGACAAACAACAACAGACCCAGCACTGATCACTGCAGCACACCACTAGTCACAGGCCTCCAGCCTCTAGTCAGAGAAGCAACCATCCACTACCACTCTCTGGCTTATTCCGCAAAGCCAATGTCTAATCTAATTTACTACCTCATCCTGAATGCTGAGTGACTGAACCTTCTTGAGCAGCCTCCCAATGTCTTGCTAAAGTCCACGTAGACAACATCCACTGCCTTCCTTTCATCCACTTTCCTGGTAATGTTCTCGAAAAACTGCGTAAGTTCTGTTAAACATGACCTACCACGCATGAAGCCTTGCAGACTATCCTTAATCAGTCCATGTCTATCCAAATACTTACTTATTCATTCCTTAGAATTCTTTCCAATAACTTTCCCACAATCAGTTTATAATAATCACCTCTTGAACTAAGTTGGATATATACACTCAGTGGCCTCTCCATTAGGTACACCTTTACACCTGTTCGTTAACATAAATATCTAATCAGCCAATCAAGTGGCAACAACTCAATGCATTAAAGCATGCAGACATGGTCAAGAGGTTCACTTGTTATTCAGACCAAACATCAAAGTGGTGAAGAAATATGACCTAAGTGACCTTGATTGTGGAATGAATGTTGGTGCCAGATGGGTGGTTTGAGTATCTCAGAAACTGCTGATCTGCTGGGATTTTCACAGACAACAGTCCCTAGAGTTTACAGAGAATGGTGTGAAAAGCAAAAAAACATCCAGTATGCAGCAGTTCTATGGCTGAAAATGCCTTGTTAATGAGAGAGATTAGAGGAGAATGGCCAGATTGGTTCTTGCTGACAGGAAGGTGACAGTAATCAAGTAACCATGTGTTATGACAGCAGGTGTACAGAAGAGCATCTCTGAACACACAACACATCGAAGCTTGAAGTGGATGGGCTACAGCAGCAGGAGATACACTTTATTAGGCTCATGAGGTGCCTTATAATGTGGCCTTTGGTGTTCTTTTATTCAGTTTGAAGGTGGATTCAGGAAATGAAGAGCTACGTAACAGAAGATATGATTGTTATACAGAGACAATATGGCCAAAGGGGCCTTGATAAAATAAATAAATAATAACCTGAAGGTACCAATTGAAGTTTGCAGGCAAAGGAACAAGAGTAGTTGATAAGGAAGATTTGTTTTGTTCAGCATGTTGTTATGGTCAGGTTCATTGCTTGATTAAATAGTGAAAGTGATTTCAATTGCAATCTTAAAGGGAATTACATTAATAATATGCAGAGCTATGGAGTGAGAGAGCAGGGAGTGTGATTAACTCCGTAACTGTCTCAAAAGCTTATGCCTGCATCTTGGCCTAATTGTTCTTGTGTGCTCTTTCTTTCTTTCACTCTACAATTTGCCTTCCTGTAATTCAAACCATTTTAGGAATGTAATTTTAAAACATAAACTAAGTTTTTACTCACCTCCTCCACCGATAGTCACAAAACACAGCAAAATCTCAAGATTGAGATGAGAATGTTGCTGTCAAACAAATCCTGCAGGGGCTATGCCACACACTTGTGCCCCAATGAATAAAGAAGCAGAATTTTACAATAAAGCCAGTAGAGCTGCTGCAGCTGAGGTCTGTATTCCAGTTCCATGTGACTCCCAGTACCAGGAATAGAAATGCTTGCTGTCACTATGAGGGCTTGCCCATCCTTTAAATCCCAACTGTGGCTGGCCAGAAGCCAAGTGCTGGCATTGTACAGTCGGTTCAGATTTCCAGGGTCTGTGGTTTGCAGACTCATTTGGCACCATCTGTGACACGAGCTGTTGAATGAAAGGTAAGTATGAAGCTGTTTCTGGCGAACCAGTGCCAATCCCACCCCCACCCCCCAACTTACCTCACGTCTGATTGCATTCTTGTTCATTCCTGAGGAAATGCTGCAATTTGATTTTCTATTAGAATTACCATCGATCTGGGAGAATTCCTGAGTCTCTTTTAGGAAAATAATTTATAACCTACCATTAGCATGTTCCCTCGTCAGCAAGAGTGACCTAACGTAATGCGTGATGCGGAAAACGAGCTTCGATTGTGCCCTCTGACCTGGGTCATGGCTGTGCTTGGCAGCAGTTAGTTTCTCGCTAACTAACGGAGTCGTGGCTTTGAACCCTTTGCTCGGTGCCAGGAGATTTAAGATCCATGAGGGTGTGAGCAGCAGAAAGATCAGCACACTGGGGGGGGGTTTGATGGTGTAATTATCTGGGACAAGCTGATGTTCTTTACTATTATTAACTTATTTTCTGAACTGCTTCTCTTGTTCAGCCTTCAAGATGGTGGCATTGGATTTATTCTACTGGTAGACAGGAGACAGGACAAATGGTCCTCTGTAAAGGCATCGCTGCTGCGAATTGCGGTGAGTTTCATTTCATTACAGACTTCGGCAGCCTTCTCCTCATACCTTTAAGGCAAGTGCTGAATAATAAACAAGCCAAAAGAAATTCAGTTATCAGTGACACATGATCAGCATGGCATGGAGCGCGTTGGCCAGAAGAGGGCTGCCAGCTTTTGCCTATGTGCAGATGTTCAGAACTGCACCATGCGTCTCCACTCAGCCGAGACTGCTAAATGAGATTGTTATACTTGGCCATTGGACTTCTTATGGAGTCCTCCAGCTGCTGAGTACGAACCTCTGCAAATTTTCTTGGGCTTACACTAAGACAGCCTAACATGCACAGGTTAGCACTGCAGCCTCCCATCAGCCCCTTCATTAGAAAGGAAAACACATCTGCAAGGGAAAGGTATGTACAGTGATTTTAAATTATTTTCACTATTTTTGTGTTTTATTGTTAAATGGTAAAAAAAATTAAAACGTGCAGTTTTCTAGGTTAATTGGCCTCAGTAAATTGCCAGTTTCTGAGCTGTAGCTTGGTGATTCTATTGCAATTTTATCTTTTAGTTATATGATGCTATATACAAGCTGTCTCTGGATTATAACTCCCAAATTTATGGATACCCCTCCATACAAATATGTCCATACATTCATTTCTATGAATGACAAAACCAATTTCCACTCTCCACTTTTAGTAATTGTTGTTTCATGTCATTCTTGGTGTTGGATAATGTTTATGATTGTCAGAGATGTGCAGAACATTCAATCTCTGATGAAAGGTCTTTGATTTGAAAAGTAGCTCTGCTTGCCTCCACAGATGCTGCCTTACCTACTAAATCTTTCACCATTTTCTGTTTTTATTCCAGGTTTCCATCCCCTGAAGTTTTCTTGATTTCCCTTCAGCTTCATTGATGGCTTTGAGAGGTGCAGATGTGGTTGAAAAAGCAATCACTGAGGGTGGAGGGAATTGTGGTTTACGATGTGAACCAGCAGCCAGCTTTAGAGCATAAATCCACTCGCAGGGTGGTGTTGCAGTAATAGTAGGTTTAGTGGCTGGGTGACTAACTCATTGTGGTGCACAGATGTGCCAGTTCTGTCTCAGTCCTGCTCATCTGACCTAAAAATCACCTAGTGGTCAAAAATTTGCCTTTTTATCTGCCATGAGAGTAGTCCACCATCAACCTGGTAGCAAAGTACATTACACCTCAGGTCAATATCAGGCAGGTACTGGAGGAGCTGAGCTCCATAACCAGCAGTCACGAAGAAGCAGACCCTGATGTGAGGGATTTCATCCAGGCCAGCTTGAAGAAGTCTCTGAACAACTACCACCAACATATCACCTGCAGAACCAAAGAAGCTAACACACTTGACCACTGTCAAGAACCCTTACCGTGCCATCGCACATCCGCACTTTGGAAAGTCCGATTACTTGGCTGTACTTCTACGCCCTGTGGTTAGGCAGAGCTAAAGTCCTCAGCACCAGTGGTGAGGACCAGGAAGGTATGGTCGAGGGAGGTGGAAGAGCATTTACAGGTCTGCTTTGAGTTAATCCACTGGACAATATTCAGGGATTCATCTTTGAATCTGAATTTACATACCATAATTGTCACTGATTTCATCAAAACCCGTGTGGATGTGTGTGTGCCTTCGAGGACATACTGCACATACCTAAAGCACAAGCTGTGAATGAACTAGGAGATTTGTGGTCTGCTGAGGGCTGGGTCTGTGGCGTTCAAGACTGGCTATCCAGACCTATGCAAGAAGTCTAGCTGTGACCTACGGAAGACTATTTTAAGGGCAAAAATCAATTCTGATTAAGGTTAGAGAAGGAAACGCATGCCTGCCAGCTCTGACAGAGTTCACAGGCCATTGCTTTCTTCAAAGTGAAACCTAACATCATGAATGGCTGTGGTGCTTCACTCATGGATGAACTCAATGCCTTTTATGCACGCTTTGAAAAGGAGAATAAAACTACATCTATGTAAATCTCTGCAGCATCTGGTGACCCTGTGATTCTATCTCAGAGACCAACATAAGAACATTTTTCAACAGAGTGAACCCTTGCGGGGTCAGGCCCTGATGGTGTATCTGGCAGGGCTCTGAAAGCTGTGCCAAGCCATTGGCTGGAGTGATCAAAGGCATCGTCATGTTTTCACTGCCGCAGTCAGAGGTTCCCACCTGCTTCAAGAGGGTGAAGATAATCATACCAAGAAGAACAGGGTGAGCTGCCTCAGTGACCATCACCCAGTGGCACTCACATCTACTGTGACAAAGTGCTTGGAGATGTTGGACATGGCTAGAATCAACTCCAACTCCTGACTAAGCAAGGACCTGGACCTGCTGCAGTTTGTCTGATGCCACAATAGACATAGAGCAGATGCAATCTCACTGGCTTTCCACTCGCCCTTGGATCACCTGCACATTAGTAATACTTATGTCAGGCTGCTGTTTATTGACCTCTGCTCAATGTTCAGCACCATCATACCCTCTGTTCTAATCAACAAACTCCAAACCCTGGGCCTCTGTCCATCATTCTGCAAGTGGATCCTTGACTTCTTCACTGGGAGACCACAGTCCGTGTGGATTGGAAATAGCATCTCCTCCTCGATGACAATCAACATGGCGCAACTCAAGGTTGCGTGCTTAGCCCACTGCTCTACTCTCTCTACACCCATGACTAGGTGGCTAGGTGTAGCTCAAATACTGTCAATAAATTTGCTGATGACACAACAATTGTCAGAATTTCAGTTGGCGATGAGGAGGCATACAGGAGTGAGATAGATCAGCTGGTGGAGTGGTATTGCAGCAATAACCTGGCACTCATCGTCAGCAAGACCAAGGAAATGATTGTGGACTTCAGGAAGGGGAACTCAAGGGAGATTGTGCCAATGCTCAACGAGGGATCAGCAGTGGAAAGGGTAAGCAATTTCAAGTTGCTGGGTGTCAACATCTCTGAGGATCTATCCTGGGTTGGAACATATTGATACAATTACACAGAAGACACAACAGTGGCTATATTTCATTCGGAGCTGAAGGAGAATTGGTATCTCACCAAGGTCACTCCCTAATTTCTACAGATATATCATGGAGAGCATTCTAACAGGTTGCATCACTGTCTGGTATGGAGGGGCCACGGCACAGGATCGAAAAATGCTGCAGAAAGTTGTAAACTCAGCCAGCTCCATCATGGACATTATCCTCCCCAGCATCAAGAACATCTCCAAAAGGCAGTGCCTCAGAAAGGTGGCATCCATCATTAAGGACCCCCATCATCTAGGACATGTCCTCTCATTGCTACCATCAGGCAAGAGTACAGGAGCCTGAGGACACACACTCAACGTATCACAAACAGCTTCTTCCCCTCTGACGTCAGATCGCTGAATGGACAATGAACTCGTGAACACTTCCTCAGTATATTTTTCCCTCAGTTTTTGCACTACTTATTTAATTATTGTTTTAATATACTTGTAATTTATATTTTTATTACTAAGTGCTCTGCCACAAAACAACAAATATTACAATATATGCTGGTGATACTAAACCTGATTCTGATTTGAGTGGCTTGCTGATCAGTAGGATGTCTATGATAATGAGTTTTGTCGCTGGCGGTCAGGTCAGACATTTTGCTTTGGAAACCTATAGTACTTGTCAAAGCTGATTTCAAGAATGAAAGTTCCAAAAACATTTGGTCAATGCAGGGTTCCACTCTTTACTCTCTGACAGGAAATGTAGCTTAGAGATCAGGCACACCTCAACATATCTGCTCCCTAGTGGGACAGCAGTCACTGATTTTATTTAATACTGTAATGCACAGTCACATTCTAGGTCTTTTTATTGCCATTGTATGTCAAAACATAAATCCTTCAATGAAGGGTTTCCAGAGCTGGAAATCATTTCACCTAATTTGATGTTTCTGTGCTCAATGTGATCTACTTAATGTAAATGTGCTTTGCACAAGTTTGGACATTGTTATAGATGCCTTCCCTCCCCCATATGTATGACATGGAAGCCTCCGTGTCCTAGCTCCTACCTTGTTGGGAAGAGGGTTCAGTGCAGTGAACCACATACTCACAAAAACAAAAACCGCTTGGACATTGCTATGTGTAGGGAATTAAGGCTTTTGCTGTCACAACTTGAACCAGATATTTCAACTCTTGCTAAAAACCATCAAGATCAAGGATCACATTGATATCAAAGCTGCTGTACAGTGGACAGGTACTGTGTAAGCTAGATTTAAAGACAAATGAAAATTTAAAGCACAACCATTTTTCTCATGTTAGTATATGGTAGACATGCTTTTTACACTATGGGGACGCTGGAAAGTATATTGTACCTAAGGGGAGGATGTTGGCAAGTACGAAGGTGTTTTGGTGGTGGGGGGGAGGATATTGGCAAGTATGTTTTGGTGGGGGGGAGGACATTGGCAAGAATGAAGGTGTTTTGGTGGGGGGGAGGATGTTGGGAAGTATGACGGTGCTTTGGTGGGGGTGTGGAGTGCTGGCAAGTACAAAATTGCTTTAGGGGGTGTTAGGCTAAAAAAGGTTGGGAAACACTGATCTAGGATGTACTGTGATATAAAATTGTGTATCTTACATCTTTTGATCTTGAAGGAAAATATCTATTTCAGGACTTTGGTATTATGCCTGCCCATTGGAGTCAAACGACCATAACTAGAGCCTTGCTTTGGGTCCAGGAGAGGATGTTGACATTGATGCACTGATCCTGCCCTGGATTTGGACGGTTTTGAGGAGAACACATTGCTGGTATCTTTCTAAAGCTTTGAAGAGCATCCAGGAGAAAGTCCAGGTCTCAGAAGTTTGCAGGAAGTAGAGAACCTTTGTTTTATGTAAGGCCCATTCTCATGTACACTTCAGTGGCAATGGTGGCAATGATTCAGAGCTTAGACTCTGAAAATGTACCAACACAAGCAGCTTGTTGGCCAGGATTGGAATGGTGTGGGTTATGGAGCAGAGGTGATGTTAGCTGAATTGATTCCTTTCAAACTTGTAGGTTAGTCTCACTCCAGTAGAAATCTTGCTGATGATGAAGTGTGGCATTGTGGTAAGAATGGTTGAATAAATTGTTGGCTCTATGATGCTGGTCTGTTGTGGTTCTATTGGATAAATTTGCAGATCTCATACTTCGATGAAAGATACATTTCTGAGGCAGCCAAATTTGATAAAGAAGCACAAAAGATCTTCTTGACTTATGGCTTTTGAGAGTTTATAAATGCCCATGTGCACTGGTTGATGCTGCTCTCTGGAGTCTCTTGGAGTTGCCATGGGGTGGAGGTCATACCTATTGCACCCTCAGAGAGGTAAATCTGTCTGGTCACCAGGAGGAGCTGATTGAGGAAATCCTCTAGCAATGTAACTCTGTACATTTTGCTCAATGAGTCGATTGATGTCAGTCTTGATATTTTCACCCGAACTTCAACATCCACAGTCTTCTGAAGAGAAAATCCCACACTTCCATTTTGTGAAGAAAGCTTCTGTCTGGTCTAAATCCAGAACAGCTGGGTGTGAGTGATCTGGGACCAGTGGAGGAGTCAGTGTTTCCCATTTCCTGGCACCAGGATCTTGGTGGAGAAATGGACTATCTTTTCTGCCTTAGCTTCATACCTCTAAGGTCTCATGCTCTTCACCTCTCATTGTCTAAAATCCTCCATGACCTGGGTCAACATGTTGACATTGTGTGGAGGCTTGCATGCTTCAAGGACTCCAGCAGGCGATACCAACTCAGGGCCACCCATGTTGGAATAGTTGTGGACAAAATGCCAGAAGAAGATTGATCCATCCCCAGCTCCTGAACGGAGAGACTTGTGTTTGCCCCTTCTGGGCCACATCTCATCATGAATCAAGCCAACTTTTCAATATATGTTGGCTCAGTCACCACTCAGAATAACAAGGCCCACATTCAGGGTGTCCAGAGTCTGCCGTATTTGAGAAGTACAGTAGACTCAATGAGCTCCGAGACGTATTTGCCATGGTCCATTGATGTGGCCACGAGCTGATGGAGTGGGAGTGGCTTGACAAAAACCAATAAGAAGTGTGAAGAGAAAAACACCTGCCATATGAAACAACTGTCTAAAATTGTGGGGTTGGGGAGAGACTGATAAGAGTCAGAATCCAAGTAAATGTTCATAAACTTCGAAGAATAAGCAGAAGTGATCCAACCTGCTGAATATGTTAACAGGATGCTTTGCAGATGCAAGCTATTTTTGACTGAATCTAACGGTGGAGGCTGCCATGAAGAGAATCTGCCCTTAGATCAATCTTGTCCACCCACCACGTCCTACGAACCGATCCACACTCTGATGACCTGTCCCATCTCTTGTGTCCTTGATTTCCCTTTCCCTCACCCCTGACCTTCTTCCCTTCAGCCCAGATCTTTCCTGGACCTGTGGTCTCTCTCTGTTCCCTGATGCAGAGGGCAGTCGCCTCAGTGAGTTATCTGAGCCTCGTGAACAATGATACGTTTGTAGCAATGGGACTTAAAAGAAATATTCCTTGGCTCACTGCATTGCCAATTGCTATGGCCAATTTCTAGTCCAGGTGACTGTTCAGTTGTCTCATTGCTCGTTGTAGGGTTTTATATTATGTAATCAGTGAATGCACTGTCTTTTTCCTAAGGTTAGGGAATGAAACACTGGAGCATATGGCTTTAGGATGAGAAGAGAAAGATTGAATAAGAACTCAAGTGGCAGCTTTTTTTTAAAGACAGCAGCTGGTGCATATTTGGAAGGAGCAACCAGAGGAAGTGTTTGAGACAGTTACAATTATCTCCTAAAAGAGAATTGGATAGATTTACTGTATATGGATAGGAAAGAGAAGGAAATGGGCAAAATATGAGCAAATGGGACTAGCTTGGATAGGCATCTTAGTTGGCATAGGGCAGGGGCCAAAGGGCTTGTTTCCATGCTGTATGACTCTATGACACCAAATTCCTTGCGTCACCAACTCTTCCCAAAACTTTTATTGGTTATGCACTTTTAGGGGACATGAATGTTTGAAGGGTGAAGTAGTTGATAACAATTTGTTTGTTCTGTGCACTCAGAAACCCAAAAGCACTGTAACCTGTGATCACAAATTAGTCTCTGATTCAAACCTCTTATCAACCAATAGACTAGGCTAACGTGGCAGCATTATATACTGAGTGGGTGAGGCCTTTGTCAGTCAAGGTCAACTATGGATGTTGCATCCGAGCTGCCTAGATATGCAAGCTTGGGCAGTACGATATGGAGAGCAAGCTGTTGCCCATGTCGCAAGCTCCCCCTCTCCACGCAACTGATGAACCGAAAAGAATGGCAGAGACCGACACAGTTTGACATTAGCAGTGTCACGGAAGTTGCCAGTCAACATTGAACTCCATGTACATCTGCCTTAGAAGCTACAGCTCTAGTTTTTTTTCCTTGGGGTTTACTCCTGAAGCCTTCCCCATGAGTGGGTATAGCCATAAGGCAGCGGAGGTTTGAGATCAACTTTCCTTCTCCTCGATGAGCTGCCAACCATGACTGCTGAGCCACATCTTCCCAAAGCAACTGGTTTTAAGGCAGCAGTAACCAGCTTTTGGCCCTTCTCCTGTCAGTAGAAACACTTCTGCTGACCTTAGTAGCTAAGCCAGATGTGAAGGCCGAGAACTAGACTTGGTTGTCAGAGGCTAATTGAGGTGCACGTCATTGGGAGCACTTAATAGGTAATGATAGCTTGTCCCTCATTACCAACCCTGGCTATTACAACCTTAAAGAACCATTAAGTACTATGGCCTAGGAAATCTTTGGAGATATTAGAGATTGGTAGATTTACTGAATAAGATAGCTGATGATTATTTTGTGCACACTTACCTCTGTGTTTACTCTGGAGTTGAGGTCCCGCAGGTGGTTGACTGCTGTACCCAGCACCGGCATGGCAACTCCTGCGATGCTGCTGGCACCAACCCCTACTGACTTTCGTCGTTCCTTTGGACCTATCATCAGCATGGGGGCGTCCTACTGCATAGGCAACAGACGGATCGCCATATCAACTCTGCCCTGGCTTGCGCCTTGGAGAGACCACTCCAGCTTCGCTTTATAGTGTCGGACAAACATGGGAAGCAGCAGTTACCGGTTATAAGTCATAATGCTTCATTGGCGTAGAGCATGGCGCCGGGGGTTGCTTCCAACGGTGAGAGAGACCATCGTGTTTCACTGGACAGCTACCGCCCACCTCAAGCTGGGCAGCCAATAAAGTGCTGTCACGTCACAGTCAGTCTTCCTCATTGGGTGCGTGGGGATAATGGATTATTCCACAAAGAGCTGACTGTAACTACTGCACCAGACAAGAAAGAAAACAAATCGAATAAGACAACACCCCTCAAGCTGGGATGTTGGAATGTCTGCACAATGATGACTGGACTTGACCAAAACCTCAAGGATATCGAAGATGCAGGAGAAATAGCGGTCATTAACAATGAGCTACTAAGGCTCAAGGTAGATATAGCTGCCCTACAAGAAACACGTTTGGTGGATTCAGGTACACTGAAGGAAAGGGATGACACATTTTTCTGGCAGGGAAAGAACCAAGACGAGCCCTGCGAACATGGAGTGGGTTTTGCCATTAGGAACTCCTTGTTGCAAATGGTGGAGCCACCAGAAAATGGATCAGAACGACTTATGACTCTCTGCCTACTCACCAGTCATGGCCCAGTTTGCCCCTACCTTGAACTCCACGGCTGAGGCAAAAGACATGTTCTACAACAAATTAGAAGCTGTTGTCAGGAATATTCCCAGTGATGAGCACTTGGTTCTTCTTGGTGACTTCAACGTCAGAATGGGAGCCAATAACGATTCCTGGCTGTCTTGTCTTGGCCACTTTAGAATTGGCAAAATAAATGATAATGGGCAACGTCTTCTACCACAGCCTGTGTGTAACTAACTCCTACTTTCAGACGAAGTCGCAGTACAGGTCTCATGGCAACATCAATGGTCTAAACACGGGCACCAACTAGACATGATCATCACCAGGCGCTCTTTCATCAACTCTGTACTAATCACCCGCTCATACCACAGTACAGACTGTGATACGGATCATGCTTTAGTATGCTGCAAGATCAGACTACGTCCGAAAAAAATCCACCACTCCGAACAAACTGGAAAACTTTGCATCAACACAACAGAGATGAAAGAGTCAGAAGAGGCTGACCAGTTTGCCAAGTCAGTACAGGGTGCTATGACTACCTCCTCACAAGGAGATACTGCAACAGAACAATGGTCATACCTTCGCGACACCATCCGCGAATCAGCACTCTCTATCTTTGGAAGGAAGAGCAGTGACTGGTTTGAGGCAAAGTCCAACATCATGACTCCTGTCATTGAAGCCAAGCGTGCAGCTCTCACAGAGTACAAGTGCTCACCATCCAACCAAACACTCCAGGCACTTCGAGCTGCTAGAAGCAAAGTGCAACAGACTGCAAGGCAGTGCGCAAATGAGTACTGGCTCCAGCTCAGTGAGGACATTCAGACAGCAGCTGTGACAGGTAACATCAGATCAATATATGACGGTATCAAGAAGGAGGGAAAATGTTGTTGTTAGCTCAGCCATTGATGCCATCGATTGTCTACCAGTCATTGAAGAACTCGACTCAAAACCAACCATTGAGGACCTCAGCAAGGCAATCGACAGTCTGGCCCTAGGGAAAGCTCCTGGCAATGATTGGATTCCTCCAGACCCGATCAAACACTGCAAGAGCTCACTCCTCCAACCTTTACACAAGGTCCTCTGTCAGTGCTGGAAGGAAGGAGCCGTACCACAAGATATGCGCGACTCCAAAATCATCACTTTGTACAAGAACATTGGGTGATAGGACTGACTGCAACAACTACAGGGGTATCTCCTTCCTGAGTATTGTCCGCAAAGTCTTTGCTCGTGTAACTCTAGCACATCTATAGACTCTGGCAGAACAGGTCTACCCTAAGTCCCAATGTGGTTTTCGCGCACGGAAGTCAACTGTCGACATGGTTTTCTCACTCCGTCAACTCCAGGAGAAGAGCAGGGAACAACAGAAACTCCTCTATGTTGCTTTCATCGAGTTGACCAAGGCTTTCAACCTTGTCAGCAGGGATGGGCTCTTTCAGATTCTCCTCAAGATCGGCTGTCCCTCGAAACTCCAAAGTATCATCAAGTTGTTCCATGACGACATGAGGACTACTGTTTAGTACGATGGCAGCTCATCAGAACCCTTTGCTATTCGTAGTGGAGTCAAACAAGGATGCGTGTTGGCCCCAACATATTCAGCATTTTCTTCTCTCTGCTATTGAAGCACGTGTTTGGGATAGCGACAGAAGGCATCTACATGCACACCAGGTCTGATGGGCGGCCGTTCAACCCTCCACACCTGAGAGCAAGAACAAAGGTGTGAAAGATCTTAATGCACTTTGCCGATGATGCTGCTATAACCTCGCACACCAAACAGCAACTACAAACACTCATGGACCACTTCTCTAAGGCATGCAAGGACTTCAGGCTTACCATCAGCCTAAAGAAAACACGTCCTTGCTCAGAACGTAGTGGAGACACCAGTCATTACCATCGACAATTACGATCTAGAAGTGGTCCACGAGTTCACATACTTGGGGGCGACCATTAGCGACATCTCTCCCTTGATGCTGAAATCAATAGGCGTAGTGGCAAAGCAGCATTGATCCTTACTGGACTCTCCTCATGGGTCTGGGAAAATCCGAAACTCGCTACAAAGACCAAGACTGCTGTGTACAATGCATGCATTATCAGCATCCTCCTGTATGGTAGCGAGACTTGGACCATCTACTCCAAGCAGGAGAGGAAACTCAATAGCTTTCACCTGCAAAGCCTTCGCTGCATCCTCGGCACCACCTGGAGAGATAAAGTTCCAAAATCTGAGGTCCTCTCCTGCGCTGGACTTCCCACAATGTTCATGCTTTTAAGACAACGCAGACACGCTGGCTGGGCCACGTCTGTTGTATGAAGGGTGATAGACTGCCAAAGGACATCCTCTATGGAGAACTAACAACAGGCAAGGGGAACATTGGTAGACCCCAACTTCGCTTCAAGGAGCTCTGCAAGCGCGACATGAAAGCCTTAAAAATCAGCACAGAGTGCTGGGAGGATACAGCAGATCACCGCAACAAATGACGAGGTACTCTTCAGCAACACCTACAGCAAGGCGAAAGAGTGATCCTGAGTCAGTGAGAGGAGCGGAGAGCTAAACGGAGAGCACAGCGGACAGCAGACAAAATTCCACAACGCCCTACACATGCAGCAACTGTGCCAGAGTCTGCCGTTCCAGGATCGGTCTCAATAGCCACAGTCGAGGCTGCTCGACAAACCAGTGACTACCAGGGACGCAGTACCCATGGTCGACCACGACCAACAGAGGCCACACGCACGTACACACACACACACACACACACACACACACACACACACCTCTGTGTGCACTATTGTGCACATGGAAAAAGTCAGCCATCCCAGCACATTGTTAAAACAAATAACCATCAGTTGTGGGCCTGACTGGAGTTTGGAGGGGAAAGGGGTGTCGGGGAAGCTTTGTGAGAGAGGTCGTGGGGAGTAGGACAGGAGGTGTACTGCTCTTCTTGTGCAGGAAGTACACAGATAGCACTGTCCTTTAAGAACTAAGCCAAAGCTTACAGACAATGACTTACGATGGTGTAAACAAAGGAAAGACAACACATGATTATGTAAGTGTGCTTCAGTCCGCCTGAAAAAAATCCAGCCAAAACAAAATGGCTGCTCCCCTCTTGTGCTCCAACTGAATTTCAAATTTAAAGGCGGCAGTACCATTAGAATTAAAGTCAGCAGTCTGAAATAAAAGTCTGAACGGGGGGTTGAGTTGTGTTGGGAAAAACTTTCCATTGTTGATATACGTCTTGCCTCTGGAAGCCTTCTTTCAATAGGGGCTACTATATCCTGCCATAAGTAATGTGGAAATCATGTTGTCAGCATGGGATAATCAGGAATGCTCAGTCAAATTTCCAAAGTGTTTCATTTGACTTGGAAGTTATCACAGTTGTTCTTCCCCTCCCCCCAGAATGAAATGAATTACAGCACTGGAAAAATAACCATCCAGTGAACCACAATTCATGGCCTTACAACAATTGCCTACATCACTCTTCAGAAGAGAATTTTTAGGGAATTAAGTTGACCACTCTTTTTTTTCTTATTCTAGGGAACATTTCCAGGAAACCTTCAATTAGTTCTCGTACTTCGGCCTTCAGGAATCTTTCAGAGAGCAATCTCTGATCTTAACCTGAGGTTCAGTCGAGATGATTTTAAGCTAAAGGTACCGGTAAGTGAGATGTCTCAAATCTGCTTTTCATATTTGGATTGTTATTTATAAATGTTGTATCTAATAAAACGAATGGATCCAAAATATTGGTTAGCATCCTATGAGGCAGGATCGGCCCACTGCTTGCCAAGGGCAGCACATTGGTACAACTAACAGAGCTGCTGCCTCATAGTTCTAGGCACCCAGGTTCAATGCTGATCTTGCATACTGTCTGAGTGGAGTTTGCATTTTCTCTATGTGGATTTTCCCAACATCCCAAAGACGTGGCTCAGCAACACCAACCCCAAAACTCTGATTTACTATTTCACAGATAGCTCGATTCCTATTATAAATAAATACATTGGGAAAAAAATATTGGGTAGGGGTTCGAATCCTACCACTGTCTGTAAGGAATTTGCACATCTTCCCAAGATTGTATGGGCCTCCTCCATGTGCTCCAGTTTCCTTTCACATTTCAAAGATGTACAGTGGACATGTTATGTTGGCACTGAAAGCATAGCAACACTCGCAAGCTGCCCAGCACAATCCTCGCTGATTTGACCTGATGCAAAAACAACACAGTTCACTATATGTTTCAATGTACATGTGACAAATAAAGCTAAGCTCTTTATCTCTCTTTATATCAGGGTGATTTTCTATTTTAACTAAATGGGGACTTGTTGGCATTGCAAGAAGATAAAGTTGGATCTTCAACTTTTCACTACATAAATTATTGATCTGGATGAGGGAACTGATGGCATTGTGGCCAGGCTTGCAGATGATACCAAAATACGTGGAAGGTTAAGTAATGTCATTGAGACAGGGAATTTGCAAAGGAATTTGGGCAAGTTGGGAGAGTGAGCAAAGAAATGGTAGATGGAATGCAGTGTATGGAAGTGTGGGGTTATGTGATTTGGCAGGAAAAGTAAAGGTGTAGACTATTTTCTAAATGGAAAGAGAATTCAGAAATCAGAGGTGTTACAAATTTCATGTCATCTAAGTCAATGATAATAATTCTAATTCTGATTCAAAGAGATTTGGGAGTCTTAGTTTAGGATTCCATCAAGGCTAACTTTCAGGTTAAGGTTGTAGTTAATGAAGGCAAATGCAAAGTTAGGATTCATTTCGAGAGGACTAGAATATATAATCAAGGATATACTGCTCAAGGTTTCGTCGTGGCTATCCCTCAAGGTCGAGGATGATGGTCTTCGTTCAGTTGATCTACTTATGGGCTCTCAAGTGGCTTATGAGTCCAACCTTGGCTTTGAAAGTTTTTCCGCATTCAAGACAGGTCAAGATCTGGATAAATGAAGATGTACCAGCAGACTTTAGAGACTCAGCAATCGTTACCATCTACAAAAGGAAAGGCGATCGATCCGAATGCGGAAACGATCGTGGAATTTCCCTGTTAGCAACAGCAGGAAAGACCCTCACCCATATCATGAACAACTGGCTCAAGCCTTTAGCCGAGAAGATCCTTCCGGAGACACAAGCCAGTTTTAGACCATCGCCTGGAGCAATTGACATGATCTCAAGGATTATAAGGAGTTGGAACACATTGGAATATTGTGAGCAGATTTGGGCACCTTATCTAAGGAAGGAGATGCAGGTCCTGGAGAGGGTCCAGAGGATGTTTGCAAAAATGACACAGGAATGAAAGACTTAATGTATGAGGAGTGTTTGATATCTATGGCCTGTACTTAATAGAATTCAGAAGGATGATTGGGGATTTCATACTACAGGATACTGAAAAGCCTTGATAGAGCGGAGAGGATGTTGCCGTTATTCAGAGTCGAGGATCCAAGGTCAGAGTCTCGGAATAAAGAATGACCTTTTAAAAATGATATGAGGGTTGTGAGACGGTAAATTTGTTGCCACAAAGGACTGTGGAAGTCAAGCCACTGGGTGTATTTAAGGCAGATATTGGTAGATTTTTGATTGGCAAGAAAGTTAAAGGTACAGTTAATTATGCTCCCATATCTGCATATTAAGAAAAAATTTAGCTGGACCTATTGGGTGTGAAATATTCTGACACATTCTCGTGGTTTTTGTCATTAATGATTGTTGCTACAGAATAAAGTGGTTACTGGATGATGTCCTGGGTGTTGGCATTTTAGACTTACCCAGGCAATGCACTGAAGTGAAATTCTATTTCACGTTTCCGCACAAAATCAGTAACAAACACCATGCCAAATTAACCACTTTGCTGCATTCAATCCTGTATCTTGAAATGTTGGACATTTCTGTGTCTGTGATTTCCATTTGCCAAACATCCATGATACATGGTAAAATTAGAGTTGAAATGGTGAGATGCTGTGCCATATAGAGGCACCAAGAAAAGATAAGTACAGACTGGGTGTGAAATGATGTAAATGAAAATTATTTTAGGCTTTTTTTGAATTCCTAGGACCAGATTTGGTATGTTGTCCAGCCAATCACGTGGAAGTTAAATAGTACTTTATATAGAGCTTGCATCAAAACTAAACTATTATAGAACAAATATAACTGGAAGCTTCAACCAAACTGCAGATAATAGTTGACAAAGTTGGGGGTAAAACTGTGGAAAATATTACCTCACCAATGTTTGCCACTCAAAATAGGAGCTGTGGTACTTTGGCTTCAATGTGGTAGACCAGTTACTGGCAAATACCCGTCATCTAATATTTCACCCCTCCCACTGCTGTGGACAAAGCCCTCCCAATATAACGTGAGTGAGGTTGCCTCAAAAGGCTGCAAAAAGCTAAAGTTTTGTTTTGCAATATCTGGAGGGAAAAACAGGCTTTTAAAACTGCCAAGATTTGATTTTCACTAAAGCACATAACACTAAACATAACCTTTTCCAAATGCTCTCCCAAAGTTAGCCAAAAAGTACTTCCAAGCTGCACATCTTTCTCATTATAAGAAAATAGAAGAAGTCAAACCTGGCTAATTGACACCTGGTAAGTATTCTCTCAATCAGCAGATGCTGGGACAGTGCTGTCAAATGGCACTGAGTCTTCATTAACTTGCTCACTGATGTCTAGTTTAGATTTTTCTAGGACCACTTGATTGCAAACATCATCACAGCCTTGAACCAAACGTGGGCAATGCTGAGGGTGATGTCCTTTGACATCAGGTAGTATTTGTCTGATTGTGATGTTAAAGAGCTCCAATAAAACTCAAGTCAATGGGCACACTTCAAAGGTTGCAGTCATGTTTTGTATGAAGGAAAAGGGGTGTGACTTTTGAAGGACAACCCACCCAGTCCTAGAGAATCACTGGAGGAACAAAACAGAAAATGTTAGGACAGTGTGATAGTGTAGCAGTTAGCATAGTGTTGTTGCAGAGGCAGTGAACCCGGATTCAATTCCACCGTCGTCTGTAAGGAGTTTCTACATTTCCCCTGTGTCCATGTGGGTGTGCTCTGGGTGCTCCAGTTTCCTCCCACATTCCACATTATATGGGTTTGCAAGTTAATAAATCACATCGGTGTAATTGGACAGCGCAGACTCATTGGTCCAGAAGGGCCTGTTACTGTGCTGTATCTCTAAAATAAAATAAAATTAAATATATTAAACTTCAGCAGGCCAGCCAGCACCTATGGCAAGAGAAAGAGATACTGTTTTAGATTGAAAACCCTTCATCAGCGCTAAAATGTTCATTCTTTTGCTCTCTCTGGATGCTTCCTGATTTGCTAAAAATTTCCGGCATTTTCTGCTTTTATTTCATACTTCAAGCTTCTGATGATTTTGATTTTCAATTCCCCTCACAGCAGTGTGCTTAGCCTAACGATTTCCCTCAGCTTTATCGGTGATGTGACTGTGCATATTGTCTTGTTTATTATTTATTGTAATACCTGCACTGTTTTGTGCACTTTATGCAGTCCTGGGTAGGTCTGTAGTCTAGTGTAGTTTTTGTGTTGTTTTACGTAGCTCAGTGCAGTTTTTGTGTTGTTCATGTAGCACCATGGTCCTGAAAAACGTTGTGTCGTTTTTACTGCATACTATACCAGCAGTTATGGTCGAAATGACAATAAAAAGTGACTTGACTTGACTTGATGTGAGGTAAATGGATATGTTTAGTGATGACTGCACAGTGTTCAGCTGCATTAGTGAAAGGAAGCACCCCAGGCCTGCATTTATCAAAAACTAGACGCAATGCAGTCTTGGCCTGATAACTGACGAGCAACATTGGTGCTACAATGTGTTTGGCAGTGACTATCTTAAATAAGAGAGGCTGACCACCATTCTTGTCATTCAATGCCTTACCATCACAAGCCTCCCAAAATTAATAACCTGTGTCTTACCTTTGACCAGAAATTCAAATGGACTAGCCACATAGATATTGTGACTACAAGATAAGTCAGAAGCTGGGTGTCCATTACTGAATAACTCACCTCCTGGCACTTCAAGGTCAGGATTGATGGAATACTCGTAACGTGCCTTGATGAGGCAACATCTCTCAGGAAACACAGCAGGATCCAGGACAAAGTCTGTCCTTTGATTGGTGTTCAATCTACCACCATAAACATTCATTCCATTCGTTACTGGTACATTGTAGCTGCAGTGTGTAGCAAATAAGAAATTCTGCATAGTTGCTCACCCTGGCTACTCTGGCAACCTCTCTTAAACCTGCAACAGTTGCCTTCAAGGAGGACCTGGAGGAGAACCTACTCTCTTTAGGTTCCCTCCACATCATGTATCATCCTGGTGAGAAACATATCACTATTCCTGCATCTGTGTTTAAGTCCTGGAACTTCCTGCCCAAGGATATTGTGGGATACCTTCACCAGAAGGACTGCAACAGTTCAAGAAGGTGGCTCTCTCCCATCTTTGAAGGTCAATAACTAGGGGTGGCCAATAAACGCTGGCTTTGCTGTGACATCCAGATCCCAGAAAATGAATAAACTAAAGAAAAATAATTCCCTCATTCCACTCCTTCCCTCTCTTCTCCTTGCTTGACCCAAACTGATGCTGCCTGGTCTAGGTCCATCTTGCAATCTCACTCATACTGCGGCCTCTCACCACTCAGAGGTCCAAGCCTATAGAAAGTTCCCGGTGGAAGCCGATCACTGAAATGGATGTTTACCGGCTGCCAGAGTCCAGCTTCACCAGTGAGTGGTCTGGCAATCACTGAGGGTCTCCAATCCACCAGACACTAATAAACTAATTCCAATTTCAACTTAACATAAAATAAACATGACTGTTGGCTGTCTTTATTCTTTTCCATGGATGCTGCCTGACCTTCTGAGTTCCTCCAGCATTTTGTGTGCGTTACTCTGGATTTACAGCATCTGTAGAATCTCTTGTGCTTATTATTGTTGGTTATATTAGTTTATCTTGGGTTTCATTAGTTATATAATGAGACTATTTAGTCAGAATTATTACTAAAAGTGTTTCTGCCCAACCATGATAGCACAGAGACATTTTTCTCTCAGCTCCCTTCCCTTATAAGCCTTTCCCCCAGATCTGCCCTCCATCCATTGTCCTATTTCTCTCCCATTCCCTCTTCCAAACTAGTTGGTTTGTGATAGCGAGCACCTACTACTTTCCTCACGTGACTGCTGGTAACTTCTCTTCATAGTTCTCATGCCAGCTGCCACTTAAGTTATTCTATGTATCTCCCCAAATACTGTTCTCCCTCTCAGAATCCCAATCAAATGGAAAAACTACATCATTTGCAATTTATATACTCTCTCCTGCCTTCCTTACTTTTCAAAGCTCTTAAACATATTGTTGCCACTGTATTTGAATGTGCATTGAATTTCTATTTAAACTACTCATGCAGGATCATCTCCCTCAAACGATCAAAACAAGGTTATAAATGGCATAGTCTGTAATCGTGACCATAGTGACTGTGTGCCAGCCTTCTGATGACAAAACACTCAAAGGAACTTTTCCTCTTCAAAATGCAGTTACACCACTAAGACCTCTTCCATTTATAAATTTCACTGCATCTTGATTCAAAATTTGAGAATCAAGTACTAGAGCACACAGGTTAAAGGTGAGGAGGGGGGAGTGTAACATGCAATTTTTTCACCCAGTGGGTGGTCAATATATGGAATGAGCTGCCAGAGAAAGTGGTTAAGCTAAGCACATTGATGACAGTTATAAGGTACTTGGACAGCTGTATGGACAGGAAAAGTTCAGAGGTTCAGAGGCATATGGCCAAATATGGGCAACTGCAACTAGCTTAGATCAGGGCACCTTGGTCAGCATGGGCCAGTTGGGCTGAAGGGACCATTTTCATGCTTGTGTGACTATGTTTGGCTCTGAGGAAGAAGATAATGGTTAACAGTCCTGCAGGTGCCCTTCTTTACGCATGTAATTGTGGTTGTTGTCTACATCCCTCCCTCTGCCAACCCGACGTCGGCATGTAACATCATTTACACCGTCATAGCCAGATTACAAACCCAGCATCCGAGTGCCCACATTACCATCTCAGGTGACTTCAACCAGGTTACCATGGCTAGAACACTGCCCAACTTCACGCAGTATGTGAGCTGTACAACCAGAGGGGAGAGGACTCTGGATTTGATGTACGCTAACGTTAGGGATGCATACAGCTCCTCTCCCCTCCCCCCACTGGGAAGGTCAGATCACAACCTGGTGCATCTAAAACCCTGCTACGTGCCTCTGGTGAAGAGTAAACCTGCAACCTCGAGGACAGTGAGGAAATGGTCGGAGGAGGCTTATGAGGCGCTCCAGGGTTGTTTTGAGGTGACAGACTGGCAGGCACTCTGTGAGCCACATGGGGAGGATATTGATGGGCTCACAGAATGCATCACTGATTACATTAATTTCTGTGTGGACTGCAATGTTCCGACAAGAACTGTCCTTTGTTATTCAAATAACAAGCCATGGGTGACAAAGGACATTAAGGACATCCTGAACGCTAAGAAGAGGGCGTTTAGAGATGGAAATAGGGAGGAGCTGAGGGCAATACAGAGGGACCTGAAAGCCAGGATCAGGGAGGCTTAAGACAGGTACAGGAGGAACCTTGAGTGGAAACTCCAGCAGAACAACATGAGAGCGGTCTGGAGGGGGATGAGGACCATCACTGGGTTCCAGCAAACTAGCAACAGAGGAGCTGAAGGCAGTGTGGACAGGGCCAATGAACTTAACCTGTTCTTTAACAGATTTGACACTGTGGCCCCTGCCCATCCCCCACATGAGCCATCTGTTGTCGGCCCCCAACCAACACATATTCCACTCTCCCCTCCTACCCCTCCTCACAGTCCCCCACCCTGCTCTCATGATTATACCCCTTCCCCACACAAAACCACCACCGTGGGCTTCACAGCTGAACAGGTGAGAAAACAGCTGAAATGTCTCCACCCAAGCAAGGCTGCAGGACCAGATGGTGTCAGTACTAGGGTGCTCAAAGCCTGTGCCCCTCAGCTATGTGGAGTACTTCGCCATGTATTCAACATGAGCCTGAGGCTCTGGAGGGTTCCTGTACTGTGGAAGACGTCCTGCCTCGCCCCTGTGCCGAAGACGCCGCGCCCCAGCGGCCTCAATGACTACAGACCGGTGGCATTGACCTCACACATCATGAAGACCCTGGAGAGACTTGTTCTGGAGCTGCTCCAGCCTATGGTCAGGCCATACTTAGATCCCCTCCAGTTCGCTTACCAGCCCCGACCAGGAGTTGAGGATGCCATCGTCTACCTGCTGAACCGTGTCTACGCCCACCTGGACAAGTCAGCGAGCACTGTGAGGGTCACGTTTTTTGACTTCTCCAGTGCGTTCAACACCATCCGCCCTGCTCTGCTGGGGGAGAAGCTGACAGCGATGCAGGTGGATGCTTCCCTGGTATCATGGATTCCTGATTACCTGACTGGCAGACCACAGTATGTGTGCTTGCAACACTGTGTGTCCGACAGAGTGATCAGCAGCACTGGGGTTCCACAGGGGACTGTCTTGTCTCCCTTTCTCTTCACCATTTACACATCGGACTTCAACTACTGCACAGAGTCTTGTCATCTTCAGAAGTTTTCGGATGACTCTGCCATAGTTGGATGCATCAGCAAGGGAGATCAGGCTGATCTCCCTTGCTGAACAGGGCTACGGTAGGAAACTTTGTCACATGGTGTGAGCAGAATTATCTGCAGCTTAATGTGAAAAAGACTAAGGAGCTGATGGTAGACCTGAGGAGAGCTAAGGTACTGGTGACACCTGTTTCCATCCAGGGGTCAGTGTGGACATGGTGGAGGATTACAAATACCTGGGGATACGAATTGACAATAAACTGGACTGGTCAAAGAACACTGAGGCTGTCTACAAGAAGGGTCAGAGCCGTCTCTATTTCCTGAGGAGACTGAGGTCCTTTAACATCTGCTGGACGATGCTGAGGATGTTCTACGAGTCCGTGGTGGCCAGTGCTATCATGTTTGCTGTTGTATGCTGGGGTAGCAGACACCAACAGAATCAACAAACTCATTCGTAAGGCCAGTGATGTTGTGGGGATGGAACTGGACTCTCTGACGGTGGTGTCTGAAAAGAGGATGCTGTCCAAGTTGCATGCCTTCTTGGACAATGTCTCCCATCCACTACATAATGTACTGGGTGGGCAAGGAGTACATTCAGCCAGAGACTCATTCCACCGAGATGCAACACAGAGCGTCATAGGAAGTCATTCCTGCCTGTGGCCATCAAACTTTACAGCTCCTCCCTTGGAAGGTCAGACACCCTGAGCCAATAGGCTGGTCCTGGATTTATTTCATAATTTACTGGCATAATTTACATATTACTATTTAACTATTTATGGTTCTATTACTATTTATTATTTATGGTGCAACTGTAACGAAAAACCAATTTCCCCCGGGATCAATAAAGTATGACTATGACTGTGACTATGACTACTAATAATAAAGAAATACTGCATTGTTGGAGATGCTGTCCTTTAGACAAAACAGTGAAATGAGCCTCAGTTTCAACTTAAAGGAACCCATGGACTTATTGGGAGAAGAGCAAGTTCACCCCAGCACTGGCCAACATAAATCTTTTATTTAACATAACAGATGATTTATCCTTTGTCACTCTGTTATTTGTGAGGACCTAAGATAGATAGCTGTTGTAATCCTTACATTAGCACAATGCCTATTTTCAGAAGAATTTGTGATTATATTGAATTGAATTGACTTTATTTCTTACATCCTTCCCATGTATGAGGAGTAAATCTCTTTACGTTACATTTCCATCTAAATGTGCAATGTGCAATCATAGTAATTTATAATAAATAGAACAGTCAACGTAACACAGAAATACACTCAAATCAGCATGAATTAATCAGTCTGATGGCCTGGTGGAAGAAGCTGTCCCAGAGCCTGTTAGTCCTGGCTTTAATGCTACGGTACCGTTTCCCGGACGGTAGCAGCTGGAATAGATTGTGGTTGGGGTGACTCGGGTCCCCAATGATCCTTCGGGCCTTTTTTTTTTACATCTGAATCATGGGAAGTTTACAACTACAGATGTGCTGGGCTGTCCGCACCACTCTCTGCAGAAAGACTTTACATCATCCCTTCACTGGGTGGTGGAATGAAAGGATATGCCTGAAATACCTGGTGATTAAATGCTGACTATTTTATCTTCTGTGGGAGTGCTCCATCATCATCCTAACTGCTCTCAATATCTCATCTCAGGCAGACATCAAGTTAGCACTTGAGGAAGTAAGGGCTATAATCAGCAAGAATAAAGCAGCATATCCTGAGGACTGAAACTTTGTGGTGGGAGACTTTAATCAGGCTAGCTTGAAGGAGTGTCTACCTATCAACACATCACCAGCAATACTAGAGGACTTGGCACACCCAGCCACTGCTATACTGCATACAGACAAAGACTGAAGAGTCTGGCACCAGTGAAGAGCTAGACAGCAGAGGTGGAGGAGTGATTTTGGGATTGTTTTGAGTTGGTGGACTGGACTACTTATAAGCATTTATCAGCAGAGCGAACTGAACATGCCATAGCTGTCACTGACTTCATGAGAACAAACGTGGATGAGTGTGTACCTACAGAAAAGTTTCAAGAGTTCCTTTAATTGAAGCACTGGATAAATGAAGTACTGGATAAACAGAAGATTTGTAATCTGCTAAGAGCTAGATCTGTGGTGTTTCGAGCTGGTAACCCAGAGTCATATGAGGAATCCAGGTATGACCTCCAGAAGGCTATTGCAAGTACAAAGAGGTTATTTTGGACTAAACTGGAATCACTGATGAACACTCAACAGCTTTAGCAGGGCTTGCACAATATAACTTGCTACAAGACGAGATCAGCTAGATTAAGTAGCAGTGACCCATTACTCCTGGAGGAGATCAATGCTTTTTACCATGCTTTGATGGGGAGAACTATGAAACACCTAAATAAGCCTAACCCCACCCCCTCCCCAATCCATCTCTGGATGACCCTGTAATTTCAGTCTCTAAGGCCAACACTCGGGCATCCTTCAAAAGTGCAAATCTACAAAAGACATCTGTTCCAGATGGTGTAACTCCAAGTACTAAAAATCTGACCAGTTTATACTGGTACCCAATGATCCACCTCAATGACTACTACCCGGGATTATTTACTTCAATTAAAATGAAGTGCTTCAAGGCATCGGTTAGAGTGTGGAGCATCTCATGCCTGAGGGATAACATGGATCCACTCCAATTTGCCTACCACTATAATAGGCCAATAGCAGATGCGGTTTTTTCTGGATCTTCACTCTGCTCTGGATGATCTGGACAAGAGGAACTCATGGAAATGCTGCTGTTTATAAACTACAGTTTGGTATTAAACACAATCATCACATTCACATTCACCATTAAGCTTCAAGACCTGGGCTGCTGTACCTCACTCTGCAACTGGATCTTCATCAGCTGACCTCAGTCAGTGAGGGCTTGTATATTTACTAATTATCAACACAGGAGCACCTCAAGGCTGTGTACTTACTCCCCTTCTCTATTCTCTATGACTGTGTTGCTAAGCACAGCTCTAATGACATCTTCAAATTTGCCAACGACACTCCTGTTATTGAGCAAAATATAGGTGGTAACAAGTTGGCTTACCAAAGAAAAATAGGACACCCATTTGAACGGTTCACAACAAAAATCTCTTGCTCAACATCAGTAAAACTAAAGAACTGAAACTAAACTAAAAGAAGGAAGGAGGGCAATTTATGCCAGTCTGTATGGGGGATCTGCAGTGGAGAGAGTCAGCAGCTTTAAATTCCTGGGTGTTAACGTATCAGGTGACCTGTTCTGGGCTCAGTACACAGATGCAATTCTCAGGAAAGCACCTCTGCTTACTTAGGAGGTTAAGGTGTTTCAGCTTGTCACTGAACAAACTTCTACAGATGTACTGCTGAAAGAATCCCACATCATGGTCTGGTACAGCCAGCAAAGCGAATGTGAAGAGACTGCAGAGAGTAGTGGACTCTGCCCAATACATCACAGACACAACTCTCTCCACCATTAGCAGCACCTACTGGAGGCATTTCCTCAAGAAGCCAACATCCATTATCAAAGGCCAGCCAAGAGATACAGAAGCCTGAAGCCCAACAGCATAAGGCTCCAGAACGGCTATTTCCCTTCAACTATTCAGTTCTTGATCTAGCCATCTAAACCCTAATCACTACCGTTTAGCAACACTATGACAACTTCAATCACTTTGCACTAAAATGGACTTCTATTTTTTGGTTCTAATTGTGTTCTTTCTTTCTTGTAAAAAATTATATATAATTCATATTTAATTTATGTTTTTCTTTGAATGCTGATTAACTGGAGCGATGTGCCTATGGCTCTGTCGCAGGTTTTTCTCTGCACCTATGCATATATAAACTTGTGCATAAGATAATAGACTCAACTTCGATTTTGCCTCGGATTGACTTCTTCCTATTCACTCCAGATACACCACAGAAAATGATCAAAAATTGTTTGTAGTAAAGATAAATCTGTAACATTGAGCCATTCCTGTTCCTTGAATATCCTGAGTACTGTTTCCTGATGGAATAAACCTTTGCTTGTTTCCGCACCATGATATTTCTAGAAAGCAGATCACCATCAAACAGAATTGCACAGTTACATTTTTACTTAAAGTATATACAAAAATATCTCTAGTCTTGAAGAATCAAAAGGAATTTATAGTGACCCTTAGGATGGATTGCTGTTCATTCAGGATAAACCACAGGAAGAGATCAACAATTGTTTTATAAGACATGGGAGCAGAAGTAGGCCATTCAGCTGATTGAGTCTGCTCTGAGACTTGATCACAGCTGTAAGAATTGTTCTTTGCCTTCATAAAACCTGTAACATTAAGTGATGTCACTAGCTTGCCATATACTGAGTACTGTTCCCATTACAATAAATCTGTAGTTGTTTCAGTGATCATTCCATCAAAATATTATCAGTGGAAGTGAATACTCTTGTAGGATAACACAATCAAATACCATTAATAGAAAGTTTCATGGTTATGGTATACAGGTTTCCCCCCGCCATCCAAAGGTACAGCGTTCCTATGAAACAGTTCGTAAGCCGGAATGTCGTAAAGCAAAGAAGCAATTACCATTTATTTATATGGGAAAAATTTGTGAGAGTTCGCAGACCCAAAAATAACCTACCAAATCATGCCAAATAACACATAAAACCTAAAATAACAGTAACATATAGTAAAAGCAGAATGATATGATAAATACACAGCCTATATAAAGTAGAAATACTTCTCTACAATCATTGCTGCACTGTCGTCCGTAGCAAAAATCTCATGCAAGTGCTCTTGGCAGAAACACAGCGCAAGTGCTCTCGAGAGAAACACTTTCTCCAGTAACGTTTAAGCTATGAAGCTGCCAAATCATACCAAATAACACATAAAAATACACAGCTTATATAAAGTAGAAATAATGTATGTACAGTGTAGTATCACTTACTGGAATCAGGAAGACAGTGCCGAGCACACTGATGATGGTGTGTTAGACTGAGACGTCACAGGTTGGGCTGGTGCAGTGGTCCCCAACCTCTGGGCAGCGACTGATACTGATCCGCGAAGCGTGCAGCGGCCCAGTGGTAGCCGGGCCGCACCCAGCACATCTTTAAGAAAAAAGCCGAAATAAACAAGCTAATTAATTGCTGCCCGGCACGTAAATGTCAGCCCAGATCAGAGGCGACGCAATTGGCAATCGCCTCTGATCTGGGCCGACAACTACGTGCCGGGCGGCACCTAATTAATTAGCTTGTTTATTTCGGCTTTTATCTTAAAGATGTGCTGGGTGCGGCCCAGCTACCGCTGCATTCTCCGTGGCAATGTATCGGTCCGCGGCCCGGGGGTTGGGGTGGTGGTTTCCATCAGGGCAGGCATTTTCTGCCTCGATGTCGAAGATCAAGGTTCATCGTCTGTTGTGGCTGATGTGGAAGGCTTGAAAAACGACAGTTTGCTTGACTGCTTAGTCTCGTGCATTTTTCTATCATAACAGTTCTTTGTAAACACTCGAACCAGCTTGCAAATATGCCCTAAACCTACATACCCTTTCAAAATTAAAATCATACTTTTCTGCAATCATTGCAGCGAAAATCTCACGCAGTTGCTTCACGTTCAGTTCCTGGACGACTTAGCTTTCAGTCCGTTCGCTACTGCATTCGGTTTTGATTGTTATCCTTTCCTCTTCCAATTGCATCAGCTCTTCATCTATCAGTTCTTGGTCATGGGATGCCAAAACCTCTTCAATATCATCTTTGTCAACTTCCACAAGCCAAACTCACTTTGTCCTTACTTCGTTCACCACGATCGAAACGCTTAATTATGTCTAGTTTTACGCTAAGTGTAACACCCTTATGAGCTCTTTTAGGCTTTTTTGATACCTTAGAACTCATCTTGCTAACGGCTGCTCACAGGCACGTGTTTAAGCAATGCTGGCTAGAATGCAGTTCCGGGGGAGAGTGGCTGCTCGGAGCGCGCGCTGCCTTTTTTCATAACAGTGAAAACACCTTCTGTTAGCGAAAACAGGTAACTAATGTAGGTCTTTCGTAACAGCGAGATTTTGTAAAGCGCACGTTCAAAAAGCGGGGAAAGTACTCACCCCCGCACCAGGAAGATTTCATATTTTATTGTTTTACAACATTGAATCAACAGTGGATTTAATTTGGCTTTTATTGACACTGATCAACAGAAAGAGACTCTTTTATGTCAAAGTGAAAACAAATCTCTACAAAGTGATCTAAATTAATTACAAATATAAAACACAAAATAATTGATTCACCCCCTTTAATGTGGCACACAAATCATCACTGGTACAACCAACTGGTTTTAGAAGTCTTATGATTAGTTAAATGGAGATCTCCTTTGTGCAGTCAAGGTGTTTCATTTAATTGTAGTAAAAATACACATGGATCTGAAGTATCCTAGCAAAAACTACACCATGAAGACATAAGAACATTCCAAACAATAACACACGAAAAGGTTATTGAAAAGCACAAGTCAGGAGATGGATACAAGAAAATTTCCAAGTCACTGAATATCCCTTGGAGTACAGTTAATTCAATCATCAAGAAATGGAAAGAATATGGCACAGCTGTAAATCTGTCATTCTCAAAAACTAGTGATCATGCGAGAAGGTGTCTGGTGAGGGAAGCCACCAAGAGACCTATGACAACTCTGAAGGAGTTACAGCTTCTGTGGCTGAGATGGGAGAGACTGCGCATACAACTGTTGCCTGGGTGCTTCACCAATTGCAGCTTTATGGGAGAGCGGCAAAGAGGAAGCCACTGTTGGGGAAAAAAAACTCACATGAAATCTCGGCTAAAGTTTGCCTGAAGGCCGTTGGGAGACTCTGAAGTCAGTTTGAAGAAAGTTCTATGGTCTGATAAAATCAAAATGAAACCGACTTCCGGCGTCGAGTATGGAGTGAGTTGGTGCGTGTGAGTGTGGCTCCCGATTTTTATTGAAAATCTACCTGTTTATCTTTGCCGTATGCTCGAGATAACTGGATACTTACCATTGTGAACAACGTGGGACATAGCTGGACATTGAAATGGCAAGTAGAATGTACCTTCGAAGTAAAGCTGGGGAAAAAGATAGCGAAGCCTCGAGCTAGCAGACTGATGTTACAGTAATGGCGCCGTTTCACGCTGCTGGACCTGGACCTGCGCTACCTGATGACTGGGAGAGGCTTCGTTTAGTACTTATTACTGACATGATGCAAGCGGTGCATTCTGCCCTAAAAAGAGAACTTGAAGATGCTTTATCACCAGTGACTGCTACCATGGAACAAATTATGTCTGCTTACGAGACACACGACGAACGCATTCGTGGGGTTGAAGACGGCCTGAATGATTACAGTGACCAACTGGTGAGCGCCGAAGCCGCCATTGCAGCGTTGCAGAGCGAAAACGCATTTCTGAAGGGAAAGCTTGATGACCTCGAAAATCAGTCGCGGAGATCCAATTTGAGAGTAGTCGGCATTCCTGAAAATTTGAAAGGTTCGGACCCTGTTAAATTTATGACCCCGTTTTTTGACGAAGAGCTGGGGGCAGATTTTTTCCCAAGTCCTCTCGTACTTTCGCGTGCTCACCGAGTCGGATGTAAACCATCCGGTGTCTCTGGAGCCAAGCAAACGAGACCAAGAACGTTCCTGGTTTGCTTTCACTCCTTTCAAGATAAGCAACGCATCATCAACAGACGGAAGCAGGAGCTGTATTTCTGCGGACACCGCGTGTTTTTTTATGAAGATTTTAGTGCGGAGCTGGGGAGAAAACGAGCAGCTTTCAAGGAGGTGAAATCCCTGCTTTACGGGAAAGGGGTCAGGTTTGGCCTCTTGTACCCTGCCCAGCCCTGGGTCATGCATGAAGGTAAAAAGCATTATTTCCATACACCAGAGGCGGCCAAAGAGTTTTACCATTCACGCTGGGGAGAACAAGAACGAGAAGAGCAATGACTTTTTTTTAGGTTATTCGTGCAGCATTGAAGGGGCCTCATGCTGAGGCAAACTGTTAATTTTCACAATCCACTTCTTTGTTCATTTTTTCCAGTTTAATTTGTGGAACGCGATCGGGTCGAACTGCTATGCTGCCGAAACTGATTAACAAAAACTTTCAACCAGCAAAATGTAAATATTTGGGATTTATATCTCGGGTGTTGCCCAGTGTGTTTTTTTTTGTTTTTAATGCTTAGCTTGACCTGTGTTATCTTTAGCCTATATGTTATATTAAAGGTAGTATAAGTGATAGGATAAATGTTAAGGAGGGGAGCCACCCTAGATTAGATTGCAAGTTGGGTTGTATGGGGAACGCCTTGGAAGTTTTTTGTTGGGTACTGCCTGCGATCATCCTCAATTGGGGAGGTAGATCTAGGCTTCGGGGGTTAATTGGGTTTTTTTGTTTGTGTAAAGGGGTGGGGGGAGTGTTTTGGGGGATTACCATGGCAGTTTATTCTTTTGTGTGTTACGGATTGATCAGACTTTCTTTTTATTGTGCGTTATTGTGTGCAACTTATACCCTCGCACTGTTTTGGATTGTAGGCCCTGTGTGTCTTTTGATATGGTTAACGTGAGTGCAGCTGATGGAGGTCACCCTGTGAGGTTTATTTCTTGGAATGTAAAGGGGCTTAATGGTCCGGTTAAAAGAGCTAAAGTTTTCTCACATCTGAAACAATTAAAAGCTGATATACTATTTCTACAAGAGACACATTTAAGAGTGGAGGACCATAATAGACTTCGTAAAGCATGGATTAGTCAGGGTTTTCATTCCAGATTTAATAGTAGGTCCAGGGGGGTGGCAATATTAATCACCAAAAGAATGCAGTTCACACCATCTGATGTAATCAGTGACCCTAATGGTCGCTTTATTATAGTCTCTGGCTCTCTCTTTCAGATACCTGTTATTTTGGTAAATGTTTATGCTCCTAATTGGGACGATGTCCAATTTGCAAATAGGGTTTTGTCATTAATACCTAACCTGAATACACATAAGCTAATCTTTTCCGGAGATTTGAACTGTGCTATTGACCCACTGCTTGATAGGTCTTGCCCTAGGGGAACATTTTCTGGTATGGCAAAGGCCTTCTCGATGTTTATGCAACAAAATGGTTATATGGATCCTTGGAGATTTTTGAATCCATCAGTTAGGCAATTCTCTTTCTTCTCTCATGTTCACCACTCCTATTCCAGGCTAGACTATTTCTTTATAGATAATTCCTTGATACCTATGATTAGACAAATTGAATACACTGCTATAGTTATATCTGATCACTCGCCCGTGAAACTGGACCTATGTTTTCCTTTAAACGTTAGAGAACGGCCTCTGTGGAGACTTAACCCCCTTTTGCTTTCTAATGAGAAATTTTGTAGTTATATATCGGCTAACATTGACACATTCTTCGAGACTAACAAAACTGAGTCGGTATCGTACTCTTTACTTTGGGAAACTTTAAAAGCTTACTTGAGGGGTCAAATAATATCTTATACTTCACATGCCAATAAAGAGCGTAGGAAGGAAATGCAAGTGTTATTGAAATCTATTTGGGACCTGGATAGAAAATACTCTGAGGCACCCACTGCGGAATTATATAAAAGTCGGGTTGATTTGCAAGCGAAGTTTAATCTTTTATCTACAAACCTATCAGAACAATTAATTCTTAAGACACGTGGCCTCTATTATGAATATGGTGACAAGGCGAGCCGGCTTATGGCTCATCAGTTGAAACGTCAAGCTGCATCACGACTTATTCCTCAGGTAAGAGACATGCACCAGAACTTGACAAGCAATCCAAAAGAGATTAATAACATCTTTGAAACTTTTTATTCCTCTCTGTATGCCTCAGAGTTCCCCTCAGATAAAACAAATATGGAACGTTTTTTAGATAATTTGGAAATACCAACTCTTGAACCAGAGGAAGTGGAGAACCTAGATCGGGCTCTTGGGCAGGAAGAGATTAATAATGCCATTATGGCTATGCAGAGTGGTAAGTCCCCAGGTCCTGATGGTTATCCAATAGAATTTTATAAGAAATTTAAGGATAAGCTCACACCGGTCCTTCTAGAAGTGTTTCAGGAATCTTTGGAGAATGGCTCCTTACCCCCTTCTCTTTCACAGGCAGCTATTTCACTACGTCTTAAAAAGGACAAGGACCCGACTCAATGTGGATCATATCGCCCCATTTCACTTTTGAATGTAGATGTGAAAATTTTGGCTAAAGTGCTTGCATGTCGTTTAGAACATCCCCTTCCCAAGATAATTTCAGATGATCAAACAGGTTTTATTAAAAATCGCTATTCTTTTTTTAATATCCGTCGACTGGCTGATGTGGTTTATTCACTGAGTGATTCTCCAAGTCCAGAGGTTGTTATCGCCTTGGACGCGGAGAAGGCATTTGATAGAGTGGAATGGGTATATTTATTTAGTGTTTTGGAGAAATTTGGATTTGGCAGAATATTTATAGCTTGGGTTAAGCTATTATACCACTCGCCTTCAGCGTGTATACAGACAAATTATTTTCGATCTGGCTATTTCCCATTAAAACGTGGCACTCGCCAAGGCTGCCCACTGTCCCCTCTTCTTTTTGCAATTGCAATTGAGCCTCTTTCTATTGCAATTAAGTCAACTACATTATTTCAAGGTGTTATAAGAGGGGACATGGAACACCGTGTTTCCCTATATGCTGATGACCTCTTACTTTATGTTAGCGACCCTATAGGTAGTAGTCCTGCTATTGTGTCATTATTAGGTCAATTTGGAGCCTTCTCTGGCTATAAACTGAACTTTCAAAAAAGCAAATGCTTTCCCATTAATAACTTGGCCCTACAGATCCGACAGGAATCCTTGCCCTTTCCTTTATCTCAAGATGGTTTTGTATACCTAGGAATACATATTACTCGCTCTTTTACATCTCTGTTTGAAGCTAACTACAGGCCTCAGGTTAGCCAAATGAAGGCTGATTTCGAGAGATGGCGCAGTTTACCCCTTACTATAGCTGGGAGAATTCAGTCAGTGAAAATGACTATACTTCCTAGATTTCTCTATTTGTTTCAGTGTTTGCCAGTTTTCTTATCTAAGTTATTTTTTAAATCAGTTGATCAAGCTATAACCTCCTTTATTTGGGAAAATAAGGTCCCAAGGGTTAATAAGCGCATTCTTCAAAGAGGTCGTGACATAGGTGGAATGGGTCTTCCCAGCTTTATTCATTATTACTGGGCATCGAACATTCAAAAAGTATTATTTTGGCTTCACCGGCCAGATATAATCTGGTGCCTGTTTGAGTCACGGTCTTGCCACTCCTCGTCTCTCCCAGCTTTGGTGTATTCTTCCTTACCATTGAAATCCTCTCAATTCACATCTAACCCGGTCGTGCTCTCTACCCTCAAAATTTTTAATCAATTTCACTGCCACTATAAGTTCCTATCAGCTTCAGTTTTGGGCCCCATTCATAAAAACCATTTATTTCCTCCCTCCACATTCGATTCAGCTTTTAGACAATGGGGTTTGAATGGTCTTATGCGCATTAAGGATTTGTATACTGATAACATATTTGATAGTTTTGATAACCTGCGCGGTAAGTATGGCCTTCCGCATAATCATTTTTTTAAATACCTGCAGATTCGCCACTTTGTCAAGGAAAAATTTCCCTCTTTTCCTGATCTACCACCTGCTATGTTGTGGGAAAAACTCACTCTTAGCTTTAACAATAAGGGGCTGATTTCTGAACTATACTCTCAGCTGATGTCTTTGGGAGTTCAAGATCTAAACAAAACTAAGAGTAGGTGGGAGGACGACCTCGGTATGGACCTTGCGGAAGAATATTGGGCAAAAGTATTGAATAGGGTTCATTTCTCATCATCATGTGCTAGACTGGGGCTCATACAATTCAAAGTTTTACACAGGGTACATTTAAGTAAAGCCAGACTGGCAGACATATACCCTGGGACAGACGCTGGCTGTGACAGGTGTTCCTTCTCTCCGGCTGGTTTAGTACATGCATTTTGGTCATGCCCTCGGCTTGATGACTATTGGGCACTGGTTTTTAAAATTATCAGTGAGGTTTTGGGGGTGACACTGAGACCTTGCCCACTTATAGCTGTATTTGGTGTGGCAGATGATGATTTGGGTTTAAATGCAAGCCAGTCGGATATCATTGCATTTACATCGCTATTGGCCCGTAGGAGAATTCTGCTGGTTTGGAAATCTGCCACTCCCCCAACTGCTGCTGCTTGGTTAGAAGATGTAATGTTTTTTCTGAAATTAGAAAAGATTAAATTCACTTTGAGGGGGTCTGTGAAAAAGTTCTATTCAAAATGGGGACCTTTCTTATCATATTTTGGGAGTCTTAAGGAATTACCTACTAGTTGAGGGCATTTGATTGTACTTAGGAAGTTGCCTCCCATTTAACACACTTATAATTTACCTCACAGGGTGGTTGATGAATTGTAAATATGAGTGTATTTTGGATCATCTGACATGTTGCAGATGTGTATGAGCTGTCGTATTGAAGTAGTGTGGGGGTACGGTTGTGAAATGTCCGTACTTGTATTTGTGAATTGTTGTGTTGTAAATATATTAGCTGCCATGATATGTTCGGGGAGGGTGGGTGGGGGGGAGGTTTGTTTTGGGGGTACGATACTAAAGCAAAATGGAGGAAAATGTAATCCATTATATATTCTGTATTGTGTCATTCCTTCAATAAAAATAAATATATTTAAAATGAAACCAAAATTTTTGGCCATCGAACCAAATGCTACGTTTGGCATACCATCATAAACACACATCATCAAAAACACACCATCCCGACCATGAAGCATGGTGGTGGCTGCATCATTCTGTGGGGCTGTTTCATTACAGCAGGACCTGGAAGACTTGTGAAGGCAGAGAGTAAAATGAATGCAGCAAAATACAGGGAAATTCTGAGGAAAATCTGATGCAGTCTGCAAGAGAACTGTGACTTGGGAGAAACTACACAGGAATGGTTTTAAAACAACAAAGCTCATGGCCAGGAGTGGCCAAGTCAGAGTCCAGATCTCAATCCAATTGAGAATTTGTGGCTGGACTTGAAAAGGGCTGTTCACTCACGATCCCCATGCAATCTGACAGAGCTTGAGCAGTTTTGTAAAGAAGACTGGGGAAAATTGCAGTGTCGAGATGTGCAAAGCTGATAGAGACACCTATCCACACAGACTCAAGGTTGCAATTGCTGCCAAAGGTGCATCTAATAAATACTGATTTGAAGGGGGTGACTAATTATGCAATCAATTATTTTGTGTTTAATAATTGTAATAAATTTAGACCAATTTGTAGATATTTGTTTTCATTTTCACACAAAAGAGTCTTCTGTTGATCAGTGTCAAAAATGCCAAATTAAATCCATTGTAATTCAATGTTGTAAAACAATAAAATGTGAAAACTTCCAAGGGGGGTGAATACTTTTTACAGGCACTATATATATGCAAATACTTTACTCCTTGCTAAAATGATTACCTTGAGATGTAGCCTTTCAAATAATGCATATTCCTAAACCTAGTGCTCAATGAATTCATCTCAGAGTTATTGTTGCCTATGAAAAATGGCAATGGCAGGCTGTGACCAGTGGGGTACCGCAGGGTTCAGAGCTTGGGACCGCAGCTGTTTACAATATATATTAATGATTTAGATGAGGGAATTAAAAGTAACATTAGCAAATTTGCTGATGACACAAAACTGGGTGGCAGTGTGAAATATGAGGAGGATGTTATGAGAATGCAGGGTGACTTGGACAGGCTGGGTGAGTGGGCAGATGCATGGCAGATGCAGTTTTATGTGGATAAATGTGAGGTTATCCACTTCGGTGGTAAGAACGGGAAGGCAGATTATTATCTGAATGGAGTCAAGTTAGGAAAAGGGGAAGCACAACGAGATCGAGGTGTTCTTGTACATCAGTCACTGAAAGCAAGCATGCAAGTACAGCAGGCAGTGAAGAAAGCTAATGGCATGCTGGCCTTCATAACAAGGGGAATTGAGTAGAAGAGCAAAGAAGTCCTTCTGCAGCTGTACAGAGCCCTGGTGAGACCACACCTGGAGTACTGTGTGCAGTTTTGGTCTCCAAATTTGAGGAAGGACATTCTTGCTATTGAGGGAGTGCAGCGTAGGTTCACAAGGTTAATGCCCGGGATGGCGGGGCTGTCGTATGTCGAAAGATTGGAGCGACTCAGCTTGTATACTCTGGAATTTAGAAGGCTAAGAGGGGATCTTATTGAAACATATGAGATTATTAAGGGATTGGACACGCTGCAGGCAGAAAGCATGTTCCCGCTGATGGGTGAGTCCAGAACCAGAGGCCACAGTTTAAGAATTAGGGGTAGGCCATTTAGAACGGAGTTGAGGAAAAACCTTTTCACCCAGAGAGTGGTGGATATATGGAATGCTCTGCCCCAGAAGACTGTGGAGGCCAAGTCTCTGAATGCTTTCAAAGAAGAGATGAATAGAGCTCTTAAAGATAGTAGAATCAAAGGTTATGGGGATAAGGCAGGAACTAGATACTGATAGTGGATGATCAGCCGTGATCACAGTGAATGGCGGTGCTGGCTCGAAGGGCCGAATGGCCTACTCCTGCACCTATTATCTATTGTCTAAAAACTACACCTTGATTTCAACCTCTTGATTTTATAAGGGCACAATGCCTTGGAATCAAAATTGCTCATCTGTCCACAATTGAAAGAGTATAAGTACTTACTGTGCATGTGATGGAGTTGCTGATGAATACCCCTCATTATGTTGCATCTACAACAGTGTCATTCCATACAGAATCCTACCGAACTTTTGACAGTCCTCGAGATAGCTGGAGCAAAGGAGATGGTTTGTCAGTTGTTTCAGTCAAGTTGCAACCAGGGGGTTCTATAGATTTCTTCCTAAACACTTTATCAATGCCTAAACAATGATATTTCAATTATTGGATATTGGATCTGTGCTCATGTTCGTTAGTCCAAATGTTTTGAGTATTATTTGTCTTTTGATCACTTAGACATGCTGGATGTCAGAAAGTACATGTACAGAATCTGATCGTGGCTGTGGGGTGTGTTTTTTCTTCTATTGTGCTTTAAGTTGTTTTGTTATGTCAGAGTTGCTGTGTTCTTGTCACTCTTGTTGTTATAATTAAAACAGAAAGTGCTGGAAATACTGAAGAGGTCAGTCTGGATTTATGGAAGGAGCAGTATAGATAGATAGATAGATGGATACTTTTTTGATTCCAAAAGCAGTTACAGTGTCACAGCAGTATTACAAGTGCACAGATAAACAAATATACAAATATTAGAAGAGAAGTAAGAAAGAATAAAAAAAAAGTTACCTCAAACAGTCTAACGGGGGGGGGGGGTCATCATTTCCCTGGCTATAGGTTACCTAATGGCTGAGGGTAAGAATGACCTCGTATGGCACTCTTTGGGGAACAGCGCAGTTGTCTTAGTCTATTACTAAAAATTCTGCTCTGTTCAGACAAGATGGCATGCAGAGGGTGAGAAACATTGTCCAGAATTGCCAGGGTTTTCTGTAGGGTCCTTTGTTCTACCACAGCCTCCAGTCTGTTCAGTTTGACTCCTATAACAGAACCAGCGTTTCTAATCAGTTTATTAGCCTGTTGGCATCACCCACGTTGATGCCATTGTCCCAGCACACTACCGCATAGAAGATTGTGCTAGTAACAACAGACTGGTAGAACATGTGAAAGAGAGGCCTGCCTACTCCAAAGGACCTCAGTCTCCTCTGGAAGTAGAGGCAGCTTTGGCCCTCTTACACATTCTCTGTGTTGGTGCTCCACTCAAGTCTGTCATTCAGGTGCACCCCAGGTACTTGAAGGTCCTCACCATCAATAGTAACAGGGAGAAGTGCAGGTGTACTCTTCCTGAAATCCATCACCATCTCCTTTGTCTTACTGATGTTGCTCTGCTGATGATTCAGCTTGCACCATTTGACAAGTCCTCCATCAGGGCCCTGTATTCATCCTCCTGACCTCTCTTTATACACCCAACTATTGCTGAGTCATCAGAGAATTTCTGCAGATGACATGACTCAGTGTTGTATCTAAAGTCTGAGGTATACAGGGTAAACAGGAAGGCAGCCGATACAGTCCCCTGTGGGGCCTCAGTGCTGCTTATAGCCATGTCTGACACACAGCTCTGAAGCTGCACCAACTGTGGTCTGTCAGTCAGGTAGTCCATTGTCCAGGATACAATGGAAGTGCCAACCTGCATTGAACAGAGCTTCTCCCCCTGCAATGAGGGCTGCATGGAATTGAAGGCGCTTGAGAAATCAAAAAACACGATTCTCACAGAGCTGCCCTGCTTATCCAAATGGGAGTAGGCTCTCTTCAGCAGGTAGATGACAGCATTGTTGACTCCAATGTGCTCCTGGTAGGCAAACTGCAGGGGATCAAGGACTGTATATCAGTCCATCTGTTGCCAGGTTAGAAGCACTCCTGCAACTTTATTACCCAAGCAACTGAGGGTGTTCATTAAACTTGGACAAAGATCATGAAAATTAATAAACACATCTCAAGGTTTTCAATAACTAACTTCTGTTTTCTGAACATAGTGAATGTTCTGTAAGAGATTGACTTGATGTAATTCCAGGTTGATTTTGCAGAGAGATAGACTCATTGCTTTAAGAATGTCTTCCCTTGCAGGTCATAATGCTGAACTCAATCTCAGAACTACACAACTACATTGATAAAACACAGCTGACAGAAGAACTCGGGGGGACCCTGGAGTACTGCCACACTCAGTGGTTCTGCCATCGCACGGTGAGTTTCCTTCCTCTCTTCCTCCTGATTAAGTTTGAAGTACTGAAAGTGTCACGAGACATTGTAGCTGTGATGTTTTTAGCTCACTTGGTACTATTACCCTCAGACGTCCTGTCCAGATACCTGCTCATTACCTGCTGGTAAACCATCTGACTTTCCGAGCAGCAGAATTGACTCAGGGTCATTTCCAGCCTAGTTCCACCCCCACTACACCCACTCCTACCTTCCACCAAATCTATCAAATATCTGTCCCTTGGTTAGTTAGCACAGTTTTGTCAAAACTGATGCTCAGTTCAACTAGGAATTGATGATGAATTGAACGTGGGGCTTCTGTATTCTGCAACAATAGTCCTCGACAGCATGCTGCAGATCAAGAGAAGAGTGATGGCTGCTAATGCAAATAGGCCAATTTATTTTAGCAGACATGTACAAATAAGGAATTTGCATTAAAAACAGGCTTACAATTCTGTCACAAGTGCTTCTTTTATAAAAATATCTATGTCATGATTTTCATCTGGGTTAGTAAATTAACCACTCTGGGTCCATCCAATTTACCATATTTAATCTAGTTCATATTTCTGATGTCTTTGTTTGCATTAGGCTATTGAAAGTTTTGCTGTCAAGGTGAAGGAAACTGCTCAGGTGCTTCAGATGTTTGGGACAGAAATTGCAGAAACTGAATTACCAAATGATGTTACTGCAACCATGGGTCTTGTAACAATGCACACAGAGAAAAAAGAAATGATGAAGGTAATGTGCTAGATGTAATGCAGATAATGCAGACATGTTCCAAGGAATATATAATAAGTAATTTACTAAACAAGGCATAAATCTTCAACAGTAAACCTAAGCTGGGATTTCCAGTTGTATATACCTCTTGTATATGTCATCATGCACTGTCTATTGTATCTGACTACTTTTAGGCACGCAGAACAGGATTATAAATAAAAATCCATATGCACACCTCATGAATGGAGATCCTTGTCCTCGATGAAGGTCCCATCTCAACCCTCACCTCAGCACGGTGGATGTGGAATGCTATATGGCTATCCTCCAATCCTCCATACCTGACCTGTCACTAAGGCCGATTCAAACATCTCTGCTAGGGCCCCTGCAATTTCTGCACTAGCCTCCTATAGTGGCCAAGGGAACACCTTGTCAGACCCTGGGGAATTAACCACCCTAATTTGCCTCAAGACAGAAAAGACCTCCTCCTCTGTAATTTGTATCGGGTGCAAGACATCTCTGCAGCTTTGCCTCGCTTCTATAGACTTTGTGTCTGACAGTTCAGTTTTATTGTCAGTTCAACCATATACATGTTCCTCCGGACCAAAGTGCACAACACACTACGTATAACTCACACAATACACATAAAATAATATTACCGCAAATAAATGATCAAATATTAAGATGCATTTACATCACAAGTTAAAAAGTAAATAGTATAACACTACTGGTGTTTTGTACGTGATGAGACCTGGCTAGTGGCAGAGAGTTCAGTAATCTCACGACCTTGGAGAAGAAGCTGTTTCCCATCCTAACAGTCTTTATCAGTACATCCTGCCTGATGGTAGCAGGTTAAGGAGATTGTTGGATGGGTGGGTGGGATCATCGACAATACTAAATGTCCCTAATGGGTGGAAGACAGATCCCGATGACCTACTCAGCGGTCCTCACAATCCTTTGTCAGGTCTTGTGGTGGGACGCCTTGCAATTCCTGTACCAGATGGTGATGCAGTTGGTCGGTACAAACTCAATGGAGCTTCTGTAAAAATTGGTTAGAGGGGGTGGGAGGGGTGAGCCTTGCTCTTCTCAATCTCCTCAGGAAGAGGTGGTGTTGAGCAACCAAGTGAGATCGTCCTTTATGTGCACTCCCACAAAACTTGGTGCTCCTAGCTCTCTCCACAGAGGAGTCATTTATGTGCAGTGAGGAGAGGTCAGGCTGCACCTTCTGAACATTCACACTCATCTTGTTAAGTCCTGTCAACACTGAGACTCAAATTGTTGTGCTTGCATCCACACATATGAATGAGCTCCCTTACTATTGTTAAATTCTAAAGTCCAACATTCACTCCTACGAATGGCATTGTTCTTCTGTCCCTCTCCACTTCTAGTTATTGTTCTTATCAGTCTTATGTGCTTTTGATGCCATTCATTACAATACTGTGGGGGTATGGTTATATTGAGTGATTATTGTATTTTCTGACTTGTTGACCTCTGCCTTGAGCACACCTGTAAAATCAGAATCCATTAGTTACTGTAATATGCCATCAAATGTCTGTATAAAGCATTGGGGAAGCAGATTTGTATTATATTGTTCAGGGACTGAACAACATTACAAAGGCACTAAATGTCAGTTTTAGTTATTGTGATTTTCAATTTGTTTACTCTAATGCATTATGTTGGTGTAGTGCTAAGCACAACTGTTAAAGACACAAAATTAAAGCGGGGAGAAGATAGTTGAGAGTCACTCCAACCACCTTTTCCAGAGCCTCTACAAACTTTATTAAGGAGGAAAGAACAATGTCTTTGTAGCAAGTTTATGTTAAGTATTTCAAGCTGTTCTTGGACAATGGTTTGGTATACAGTACTTGAATATTCTTGAGGGGATCAAAGCATCAAAGGCAATCTTCATACAATCGACAGTTTGGAACGGAATCAGCGGCCAGATGTCAACCCAGTGGAGTGAAACCTGAAACGGACTTTCATACTAGTTTCAACACAAAGGGAGAGAAATCCAGAATATTACTTCCACAGTGGAGATTTACCAGAAGTATGTACTGTAAGTTGGAATTCTTATTCCACTCATGAATTTTCCTTTCTCTCTCCTTTCGCTCTCTAAAAGGATGATATAAGCCAGACACGAAGACAGGGTTGTTCTCTCCTTGCCTGTATTCTGGAACCAGTCAACAGAAATCCAGGGCATCGGCTGAATACAGATGAGCTGGATAATCAGAGCACTGTAGAACGGTGAGCTTTTATGCCCTTTTCATCGGTAATATGATCTGTTGATCCTTCCAAAATTGAAGACCATGACTACAGAGAATGGAAATCTCATCCTAAAATCAGGGGGTCTCTTTGTCTCTACTCTTTTCCTTTACATGGCTAACCACTGAAAGAGTCACACGCAGCAACTCAGCTTCAGCATTGACTGTCTCATGTGGCAGGATACTGGCAAGGAACTTTGCTTCTGTTAAAAAGAAAGAACCAAAGACCACTACAGATGATACTTTGTGATGCAGTAAAAGGAGCATGCTGGAGATCAAGCAACACACATCAAAGTTGCTGGTGAACGCAGCAGGCCAGGCAGCATCTCTAGGAAGAGAGACAGTCGACGTTTCAGGCCGAGACCCTTTGTCAGGACTAACTGAAGGAAGAGTGAGTAAGAGATTTGAAAGTCGGAGCGAAGGTCTTGGCCTGAAACGTCGACTACACCTCGTTCTAGAGATGCTGCCTGGACTGCTGTGTTCACCAGCAACTTTGATGTGTGTTGCTTGAATTTCCAGCATCTGCAGAATTCCTGTTGTATGCTGGAGATCAGTTAACCTCTCGAGAGAAAATGATAAAAAGTGAACATTGGGGTTTGAAACCTCCACAAGAACCAATTTGTAAGATTTGTAACCTGTTAAGTGAATATAGCGTTCTCTCCCTCGATGCTGCGTATGACAAGTATTTTCTTTCTCTTTCAGTTTCTGATGTTAGTATCTCTAGTTGTGTACATCACTTAGGAGTTACGGAATCGCATAATAGTCTGTGCTGATCTCTAACTGCTTCTTAAGAAGCATGGGTTGCTCTGGCCAGCATCACACTATATGGGACAACTAATGTTGCAACTGAAATATCACATTTCAATGGTTCTGTTTAGAAATTTCAACACAATAACATTTGAACTAAACCAGCATTAACACACACCTGAGGGCCCTCCCAATTTCCTTCGTCGAACCGTATCCTGGAGGCGTTGAAAGAATGCCTAGCTGTATTACACTAGTCCCTTCCCTATTATTAAGTAAATGATACTAAGTTTGTCTCCTAAACTTTCCCTTTACTTTCAGGTTGCTTGCACAGTTGTGTGAGACTGAAGTGGCCTTTGATGAGTTTTGGAGTAAACATCAGCTGAAGCTTAAGCAGTGTCTGCAACTCCGACACTTTGAGGAAGATTTCCGTGAGGTGAGTGTGAAGGAGAGAAATGGGTGAGGCAGACCCCGTCACTGACATTGTCTGTGTGTGGTTGTTAGGGTACTGGACCAATTGGCATTATCTATTAATATGAATTCAAATTCGTTGCCTCAGCAGCAAGGATTCAGGAAATTCTTGCTGGAAAGATCACTCTAAGGAAAGGTAATTTCTAAGGTATATGGCACTGGTAGTGGTTGCTGCTGACCACAGAATCTCCTTCATTGTGCTTGTGGAGTGACCCCTGGACCAATGGATCATGGTAGGTCAGATGTCCACATCACAAAATGATATGGGAAATAGGCCAACCTGCTCTGATATTATCTAGGACAAGTGAATTTCCTTTTTAAATACAGCGTGTACTCTCCAACGTGTTCCTTATTCCTCCCTTTCCCCTCTTTTCTTTAGTCATAGGGTAATACAGCATAGAAACCGGCCCTTCAGCCCAACTAGTCCATGTTGACAACAGCATCCTCCCTGCTAGCCCCAGTTTCCCATTCTCAGCCCATAACTCTGTAAGTCCCACCTCTCCAAGTACTAACTGTCTCTTAAGTTTTGCAATTGTCTCCACCTCGACCATTTCCTCTGGCAGCTTTTTCCAGGTACTCAATACCCTTCATGTACAAAAGTTATCTCTCAGGTATTTTTTAAATTTTTCCTCTTTTATCATGTATCAGTTCCCTCCAGTTTTGGATTCCCCAGCCCTCCCTGTCCACTTTATCAGAATCAGAATCTGGTTTAATTTCACCGCCGTATGTCCTGAAATTAGTTGTTCTGTTGCAATAGTACGTTGCAATACATAGTAATAAAACTACAAGTTACAGTAAGAAATGCACTGTATTTTAAAATATAAATTAAATAGGTAGTGCAAAACGAGTCAAGTAGTGTTCATGGTTTCACTTTCCATTCAGAAATCAGATGGCCAAGGGTCGAAGTTGTTCCTGAAATGCTGAGTGCTTCTCTTCAGCTCTGAAGAGCCTATGTGTCTTCTTCATTCTCTCTTTTCCATCCTCCTCTGCTTACCCACCTCCTCCTGCACGTTCACCTCCCACTTCTCCTGTACATCCCTCCCGCTTCTCCTGTACGTTCTTCCCCCTTCTCATGCACCTTACATCACACCCTTCTTCCTTCCTCCCTATCTCTTCACTCCACTCTCCTCCTCCCTCCTCCTCTTCATCTTTTCCTTTCCTCTCTATTGTGCCTTCCTCTTCCTCTACCCCTCTCCACCTCTTCCCTTTCCATCTCTCCCCTTCATGCTCCACTCTCCTCCTTACTCCCACCCTCCTCTCTTCACCCCTCCTTCCTTTCATTCACCCTTCACCTCTCTCCTCCCCCTTCCTTCTCCCCACCCTCAGCCACCTTCTCCATCCTCTCCCCCAGTGCCACACTTCTCCTTCCTCCCTTCCCATCCTCTACAACAGCAGCAGTGCACTGATAGTGTTTACCAGTTGGTTGTTTAGGTTGTGATTGTGATGTAGATGGCTTTGCCCCTATGCCCCAAGGCTTTTGTGTCATCCTGAAAGATTCAATAAGTTTCAATAGGTACATTTAATGTCAGAGAAATGTGTACAATGTACATCCTGAAATTCTTTTTCTTCGCAAACATCCACGAAAACAGAGGAGTGTCCCAAAGAATGAATGACAGTTAAATGTTAGAGCCCCAAAGCCCCCCAACTCCCCCCTTCCATACACAAGCAGCAGCAAGGCAATGATCCCCCTCCCCAGCAAAAAGCATTGGCACCCCGCCCCCACCACTGAGCACTGAAATGTGCAGCAAAGTATCAATAAAGACACAAACTTCCAGTACCCCAAAGACTACTCCTTCACCCGGTAATTCGACGTACCACAGGCTTTCTCTCTCTCCCTAATAAGGGAAAAAGAGATGTCCCTGTTTCACAGCAAGAGAGGAGACAAAACAAACCGACTCGCTGATTCCCTGCTGAAGTTCCCAGAGATTCTCTCCAATCCGAGTAAATTGAAATATGCTTTTGCAGTCAGTACAGAGTTGGTTTTGCTGACCACAGGCCACGAATTTCGGCCATTTGCTTCTCATTATTTTATTTTATTTTATTTTAGTGATACAGTGCAGAGTCTGTCCTTTAAGCCACCCCACCCCAGCAACCCTGATTAACCCTACGCTAGCCACAGGACAAAATGACCAATTAACCTACCCACTATATCTTGGACTGTGGGAGGACACTGGAGCAGCTGGGGGAAACCTGTGCGTCCCACTGCAAGAATGTACAGAGACTCCTTACAGATCTACCTTCCTGGACAGGGAAAGTGGCATTGGCTTGACTGCTCAGTGTGGGAAAATCTTTTGGTTAGTGAAAAGCAACGAGTAATAGTCAGTGAGTTGTTTTGTGTTCGGAGGGCTCATTCCACAGTGCTGTGCTTTATAGTATGAATATATGAATTGAATTTAAGTTGCCAATGGATTTGACAGGAAGACAGTTCCACACTGAAAGAAGACATGTCATAGGGCACAAAAACCCAATCTGATAAAGTGTGAGGCAATGCATTGTGTGAGGATAAACAAGGTGAGGGAGTATATGCTAAGTTAGGAAAGTCAGTGTAGAGAAAAAGAGGCATCTTAGAATCTAGAACAATATAGCACCGTACATGCCTTTCAGTCACCTCTCATTCTTCTTCACTCTATCGAGAAAAGCCCTCGCTTGCTCAGGTTATCATCATAAACATGGTTTCTAATCCAGGTGGCATCCTGGTAGATCTGCTCCACAGCCTCTCTAAAGCTTCCACACCCTTCCCTTAATGAGGGTGACCAGCTGAACACACTATTCCAATTGTGGTCCAGAGCTGCAACGTTACCTCGTGGCTTTCAAACTTCATCTCCTGACTGATGAAGGCCATCACACTACATGCCTTCATAACAACCTTATCAACTTGCACAGCAAATTTAAGGGATCTATTGGTAGACTCCAAGATCCCTCTGTTCATCCATCCTGCTAAGAATCCTGCCATTGACCCTGCTGTAGGGGTTACTTGAAGAGAAACCTAAACCGCTGAGTAGTGCCAGGGTACTTGACACTAGATGACTTGCTTCCAAATTATGAATTTCCAAATCGAAAAGTGTACATAGAAACATAGAAAATAGGTGCGGGAGTAGGCCATTCGGCCCTTCCAGCCTGCACCGCCATTCAATACGATCATGGCTGATCATCCAACTCAGAACCCTGTATCAGCCTTCCCTCCATACCCCTTTATCCCTTTAGCCACGAGGGTCATATCTAACTCCCTCTTAAATATAACCAATGAACTGGCCTCAACTGTTTCCTGTGGCAGAGAATTCCACAGATTCACCACTCTCTGTGTGAAGAAGTTTTTCCTAATCTCGGTCCTAAAAGGCTTCCCCTTTATCCTTAAACTGTGACCCCTTGTTCTGGACTTCCCCAATATCGGGAACAATCTTCCTGCATGTAGCCTGTCCAATCCCTTTAGGATCTTATACGTTTCAATCAGATCCTCCCTCAATCTTCTAAATTCCACTGAGTGTAAGCCTAGTTCATCCAGTCTTTCATCATATGAAAGTCCTGCCATCCCAGGAATCAATCTGGTGAACCTTCTTTGTACTCCCTCTATGACAAGGTTGTCTTTCCTCAGATTAGGGGACCAAAACTGCACATAATACTCCAGGTGTGGTCTCACCAAGGCCTTGTACAACTGCAGTAGTACCTCCCTGCTCCTGTACTCGAATCCTCTCGCTATAAATACCAGCATACCATTCGCCTTTTTCACCGCCTGCTGTACCTGCATGCCCACTTTCAATGACTGGTGTATAATGACACCCAAGTCTCGTTGCACCTCCCCTTTTCCTAATCGGCCACCATTCAGATAATAATCTGTTTTCCTGTTTTTGCCACCAAAGCGGATAACCTCAGATTTATCCACATTAAATTGCATCTGCCATGAATTTGCCCACTCACCTAACCTATCCAAGTCACCCTGCATCCTCTTAGCATCCTCCTCACAGCTAACACTGCCGCCCAGCTTCGTGTCATCCGCAAACTTGGAGATGCTGCATTTAATTCCCTTGTCTAATTCATTAATATATATTGTAAACAACTTGGGTCCCAGCATTGAGCCTTGCGGTACCCCACTAGTCACTGCCTGCCATTCTGAAAAGGTCCCATTTATTCCCATTCTTTGTTTCCTGTCTGCCAACCAATTCTCTATCCACATCAATACCTTACCCCCAATACCGTGTGCTTTAAGTTTGTGCACTAATCTCCTGTGTGGGACATTGTCAAAACCCTTTTGAAAATCCAAATATACCACATCCACTGGTTCTCCCCCATCCACTCTACTAGTTACAGCCTTTCCTAATTAAGCCCTTTGTCCTCCTCTGCTGGACTCTGAATTTCTCCCAGTCCTCAGGTGAGCCACTTTCTCTGGCTAATTTGTATGCTTCTTCTTTGGAATTGATACTATCCCTAATTTCCCTTGTCAGCCACGGGTGCACTACTTTCCCTGGTTTATTCCTTTGCCAAACTGGGATGAAATATTGTTGTAGTTCATCCATGTGATCTTTAAATGCTTGCCATTGCATATCCACCGTCAACCCTTTAAGTATCATTTGCTAGTCTGTCTTAGCTAATTCACGTCTCATACCTTCAAAGTTACCATTTTTAAGTTCAGAACCTTTGTTTCTGAATTAACTATGTCACTCTCCATCTTAATGAAGAATTCCACCATATTATGGTCACTCTTACCCAAGGGGCCTCTCACAACAAGATTGCTAATGAACCCTTCCTCATTGCTCAAAACCCAGTCTAGAATAGCCTGCTCTCTAGTTGGTTCCTCGACATGTTGGTTCAAAAAAACCATCCCGCATACATTCCAAGAAATCCTCTTCCTCAGCACCTTTACCAATTTGGTTCACCCAATCTATATGTAGATTGAAGTCACACATTATAACTGCTGTTCCATTATTGCACGCATTTCTAATTTCCTGTTTAATGCCATCCCCAACCTCACTACTACTGTTAGGTGGCCTGTACACAATTCTCACCAGCGTTTTCTGCCCCTTAGTGTTATGCAGCTCTACCCCATCTCGATTCCACATCCTCCAGGCTAATGTCCTTCCTTTCTATTGTGTTAATCTCCTCTCTAACCAGCAATGCTACCCCACCTCCTTTTCTTCACGTCTATCCCTCCTGAATATTGAATATCCCTGAATGTTGAGCTCCCATCCTTGGTCACCCTGGAGCCATGTCTCTGTGATCCCATTCCATCCTTTATTACAAAACAATCCTGGAATGATAAAAAAAATTAACAAAACTAAATCACCAGTGCAGCGCTCAAATTAGCAAAGTAATAAAGTTAGTGGTTGAGCTAACGTATTTAAGCGATATTAGAATTAGCGTATAGTATGTATTTAAGTGTCTAAGAACGTTCCAGTTAACGGTCAACAAAAACTATCACTCCCGTGAATTACCCACTCTCCACTAGACTAAATTAAAATAAAACTAATCCCAAGCATGAATACATAATTACAATTACACTCATTTGCTTCTACCACACTCCCAATCACATGACAGATTGCCATGATAAATCCACCACAAACACAATACAGACAGAAAATAGATACATGGCTCCAACATCTCAGCCACTTAATTATTACCCTATAATAATTACAACTACATACTACTAAGATTGGAGCCATAAAATCTTCATTTAAACAAATGTCCTCTTTCTTCTTTCTTCTTCCAGTTATCACGTTTAACAGTCATCTAGGCCAGGGGTTATTAGCACTTAGCCTCATACAGAGTGATGAGAGTGAGTTACCACCACTCCCTGTCCAGTCAAAGTCATGAAGCTTCTAAAACTGTAGCTCCTCAAACTTCTCCTCATGTAGAAGACAGATTTTGGCCGCTTAATGTGCACCTGCTGCACCAATTCTCTTCTGTCTGGAAAGACTGTAATAACTCTTCTCATAGTCCATGAGCTTTGAGGTGCTGAGTCATCAACTATAAACTCAATCTCTCCTGGGATGAAATTGCATTTTATACCTGAACATTTCTGATGCTCCTGTAACTGTGGTAAATACTCCTTGACCCACCGTTTCCAAAACAAGTTTGGCATGTTCTGACAAACAAGAGAAAATCTGCAGTGCTGGAAATCCAAGCAACACACACAAAATGCTGGAGGAACTCAGCAGGCCAGGCAGCATCTATGGAAAAAAGTACAGTCGATGTTTCGGGCCGAGACCCTTCAGCAAGACTGGGGGGGGGCGGTTGGGGGTGAAAGCTGAGGAGTAAATTTACAAGATGGGGGAGGGGAGAGAGAAACACCAGATGACAGGTGAAACCGGAAGGGGGAGGGATGAAATGAGGAGCTGGGAAGTTGACTGATGGAAGAGATACAGGGGGAGTCCGATAGAAGAGGGCAGAAGGCCATGGAAGAAAGAAAAGGGGGGAGGAGCAGCAGAGGGAGATGATGGGTGGGCAAGGAGATAAGGTGAGGTGAGGGAGGGAAAAGGAGGTGGGGAATGATGAAGAGGTGAGGCATTACCGGAACTTTGAGAAATCGATGTTCTTGCCATTAGGTTGGAGGCTACCTCTTCACCTCAGGTGACTGAAGAAGTTTGGCATGAGGCCCCAAATCCTCAAGATCTTCTACAGGAACCATAATGCAAAGATTTTTACTCCCTCATGTTGTGGGATGATGCAAGATTTAAATTCAAATGTGTTGTGCAACAGTAGGTTGGTCACTGCTCCATGGCCATCTTCACTTGCATCTGTAAAGTGGTGTAACTGTGCAGCAGTAACTTCCCCAAAATCCAGGGTATTCAGACATCTGACAGCCTTGAAGTCTTTCAAATGGTTGGAGGAACAGTTACACCACTTTACAGCTGGTCGGTGAGCTCCAAGAATGGGAACTTATCCACCTTTAAAAAAAAAAAGAAGTTTTGAGTGCTGTTGCAGATCAGGGACCTTGATAGAACCCCAACCACATTAAAAAGGTAAAATAGAGATATTAAAGAGAGGAGTTTAAGCTGTTTCCGCAGATAAGCTTGAAGGGTCAGCCATTTGGCACCATCTTAACTCTGCCCATTTCTATCATGACCTTGTATCCATTTGTGCTAAAGGTGGCTTTCAGCTCACAAAGTGGATAAGCATCAGACTTAGTGTGCTAGCTGTGACAGTAGAAGAGCAAAGACTGAAGGCAGAGATATGGATCAAGATGTTCCTTTGTTGGAGCAAGTAAAGGGTGTGCAATGATGCATTCAGTCTGATATTTTCAACTTTAATATCACGATCCAAAATAGACCACTCAGCGGAAGGGGAATCCTCTCCACAGTTAGTTCATTCTATGATCTTTTACGAATCTTGAATCTGGTGGTATATCTGCTAAGAAAATCCTACAAAATCTATGTAAGAGATGGCTTGGCTGGTTTGATACTATACCAACATCAGCTGCTCATGAGTGGGACACAGACACAAGAAGCAATGCAAAATCTTATCCACTGTCTCGCAGCTGAACTGTTCTCCATTATTTTCTGCAAATTTCCTCAGAGCGAAGTTGGCATAGTTCAGTGATGAAGTTGCTCCAAGGAGATGTATCACCATTTTAAAGCCCACCACATCTTGGCTGAGGTCACCATTAAGCCACCTGAGAAACCTCAGCAGATCTGCATCTTTCACTGGTACTTTAACCTGACCGAACATTGATTCAATATCTGCCATGATCACCACTGGTTCTTTTCTGAATCTGGTTAGACATAGAAAGCATACAGCACAATACAGGCCCTTCAGCCCACAAAGCTGTGCCGAATATGTCCCTACATTTGAACTACCTAGGCTTTACCCACAGCCCTCTATTTTTCTAAGCTCCATGTAGCCATCCAGGAACCTCTTAAAAGACCCTATCGTTTCTACCTCCACCACCACCGCCGGCAGCCCATTCCACGCACTCACCACTCTCTGCATAAGAAAAAACTTACCCCTGACATCTTCTCTGTACCTACTTCCAAGCACCTTAAAACTGTGCCCTCTCGTGCTAGCCAGTTCAGCCCTGGGGAAATGCCTCTCATTATCTTGTACACCTCTATCAGGTCACCTCTCATCCTCCTGGTTATGACTCCAATCAGTGAGCTAATAATATCTGATCCCTGTAAAATCTGAACATTAAGTGATACCTCCTGAAAAGTTTGCCACAGTCAAATACAACAGGAAGTTTCCATTTTCTGGGATGATAAACGCCATGATGTGGCATTTACCAGACTTTCCCATCACTGCATTCCAGATCCCATGTAGGCAGTCTTTCAGGATAATCTTTGGAGATGACATCCTTCATGAAAGCTGTGTAATCAGCAGGAAATGACAAATCTTTCTTAAACCTTTTCCTTAGATTCAGAGTATGCTGTTCAGCAATCTTCCTATTATTTGGCATATTGACCTTTTACTTTCTCAAAGGTAAACTAGTCTGGCTCCATGAACATATGATCTTCTCTTGACAAACAGGTTGCTCATTCTGACTACATTCAGGGAAGTCTGCCTTGAACTGCCACTGCCAAAGTTCATTCAAGTACCAAACTAAGATCCTGTTAACTATTACCTCTATTATTAACACTGGTATCACTTGCAACAGTTCCAATGCTTTGGGCACATCTGTTCTCTATCAGCAGCTCAATTTCTGAATCAGTCTCTGGCAAACAGACATGTTTCATACGAGACCATCCCTGCTGTAGAATGTTCCCTTTATGGACAGGCATACTTTCCTGTCTGTAGATGTTAGGTAGATCACAATAGTTTACATCATCTAAGCCAGCCACTTCCAATCTTGAAACAATGTAGTTACTCCTGACCTTCTCTTGACCCATGGTGCATAAGAGAATGCATGTCCTTTTTCCGGTGAGGTAGAACTTTTCATGGGGCTCACTGTGCAGAACACTACTGTACTTCCTTTATCATAAGCAACCACTGTCTTGTTATCCTTTTTAGACTTCACCTGTCTTTGTCTTTATTAATCTTTTTATTGATTAAAAAACATAGATACAATCAAATACAATCAAGAGAAGAATTAGTTCAAACATATATATCAGTAACCAAGTTTAAAATAGACACTATCAAAATCATAGATGTTGTTAAACCAGTATAAAATATATAATTAAAAAAAATAACAATTCTCCTCTTACCAGTTGAAAGGAGAAAGGAAAAAAAAACATTGGGTTTTAAATAGAGAGAAAAAACCCACTACACTATAAAAAAAACAGAACAAACAAAACAAAAAAAAAGGACTGGTCGTCCATTTTAAGGATACAACCAAAAAAAGAGAGAGAAACTTTCTGATTGAATCTAAAACCTCAAAAAAAACTTGAAAGAGTAATAAATCAAATTAAATGAAAATATTGGATAAAAGGTCGCCATATTTGTTCAAATTTAAAGGATGTATCAAATATCCAACTTCTTATTTTCTCTAAACTTAAACAGGACATGATGGAGGAGAGCCAGTAAAAGACCGTAGCTGGATTAGAATCCTTCCACTTCAATAAAATGGCTCTTCTAGCCAGTAAGGTCGAAAAGGCTATCATACGTTGAGCAGAAACAGGACTATTTCCTGCTTCCGATGGGATAATCCCAAAAATTGCCGTAAGCAAGTGAGATTGTAGATCCAAATCCAAAATTCTTGATAGTGTTTTAAAAATATCTCTCCAAAAGTTATCTAGCTTTATACAAGACCAATACATATGAGTTAAAGTGGCCAGCCCAGTATTACATCTGTCACAAATAGGAATAATATTGGAGAAAATACGCGCTAGTTTATCCTTTGACATACGGGCCCGATGCACTACCTTGAACTGTATCAAGGGATGACGGGCACAAATAGATGAGTTGTTAACCAAATGAAAAATTTTACTCCAATGATCATCTGAAAATTACTCTTGAAGTTCCAATTCCCAAGCGCGTTTAATTTTATTGTTAGGTATCATTCGTAAACTCAATAACCGTTTACAGATTATAGCTATCAACCCTTTTTGAAATGGTTTAAACTAAAAGAGAACATCTATCATATTAGGTGGATAAGCAGAAGGGTAATTTGGTAACAAACCACATAAAAAATTCCTGATTTGTAAATATTTTAAAAAGTGTGCATTAGAGAAATCATATTTATCCGCTATCTGAGAAAAAGACATTAAACAGTCCCCTAAAAACAAATCTGAAAAAGTTATTATTCCCTGTACTGTAACTATGGGAAGATTACAATCATGATCCCCTGCCCTTAAGGCCATTAGATACCAAGGCACTACTCACTGCTGTGTCTGATTCTTTTCCAGCTTGTTTTGATTTTTCACCCTTCTGTTGGAGTGAATATACAGTATGCTGGGATGCTTACCCCTGAATACCTTGCATGAAAGATGCTTCCTGCTATCCTTGCTGATATGTCCTGTACACAAACATCAAAACCATCACCATTTTTCTTTAGAAAAGCAATTTTTTCACTATAAGCCCTTTTTTCCATCTGTGAGTACAAATCCATGCATGTTCGCCCTCACAGAACAGACAAACCTCTTTGGCTGATGAGGCCATTTCCCTTCCATTAGTTCCAGCTTCATTTTTAGCTCTACTTTTCACAGTGGCCACAGTAGTGGCAGAGCTGTTTCCTTTTGCCTTAGAATGATATTGTGACTTAGTTTTGTTTTCTCCTTTGCTTATTGCAGGTGATGGAATATCCTGTTTATTCCAAAACACCAGATGTGTAGCAACCTTTACTGGCCTTTCAATAAAATCAACAATGTCAGTGAAAGTTATCTTATGGTTGTGCCTTTCTCGTGTTCACAGACCTCTGTTCTCCTTTTATCCCAAAGCATATAGGGCAATTTCTTTATGACAATCAACATATTGACATGCCTGTACTACACTTCTTCCATGACATTACAACAGCCTCTTTCATGTCTTCAGATTTGATAGGTAAGCAAAAAAAGAGCCTTTTGCACATAGGCAGATGCAGTTTTCTGTTCACTATCAAAATGTTCCTATAGTAAAGCCTTAGCTTTTACATATCCATTCTTAGGATCAACATGCTGGCAACTTCTGGCAAGTTCTCTCAGGCAAACTCTAGTGTACTGTTCAAGGAAATAGAGGCAGTCACTATAGCTGTCAGTCTTCAACACTGTTCATGTTTCACAGACACTCGAGGAATGAATAAATTAACATTGACACTGGGTGTCTTTGTTTCTCTTTGTGCCTTCTGAATATGGGAAATCACATCATCGGACTGTCCTGCTGGTGTACTTTGAGTACTTAGCACATTAACTTTGGCCATATGTGTGGCAATTTCTTCCTCTAACAAGCTGATTCTTCCTTTTCTGTAGCTTCTACTTCCTTTTCCATAGAATCCTCTCTTGCTCTTCCAGCACATGTTTGTCCTTCAATAGACATTGTTGTGTGATTAGTGTAATTCAGCTTCTGTGTTAATGGGTGCAGAGGAGGTAGTAGATACAGAAAATTTTCTTCCTGCAACAGAACTTCGAGTGCTGACATTAGACACACTGTTGTTTGGTTTCATGTCACCTATGGGTCACCTCTATGTGTAATCAAAACATGCCTTGGAATTTAGGAAGCATTGTCTTGTGGAAGGTGAGACGCATATTTACTTAATGCAGCAGCATGACCTTCAAAATAACATGTTTGGGTCAACCATTGTTTTGTATCCTCTGTGAATGCACTACAATAGTGATCACTGTTTGAAAAAAATTGGCCTTTCTTATTCAGTCTTGGGAAGTAATGAGATTAGCATGTGATATTGCTAAGCAACAACTTCATGGAGATTAGTCAAATCTTCAACATGAAATTGCCCTTGTAAGGCATTTTCTTTAATTTTCATAAGATCATTAATTGATGGTATTAAAACTTTAATTTTGCTCACATTTGTTTCAATAGACTTCAATAGGTAGGTACATTTAATGTCAGAGGTATGTATACAATATACATCCTGAAATTCCTTTTCTTCGCAAACATCCACAGAAACAGCGGAGTGCCCCAAAGAATGAATGACAGGTAAATGTTAGAACCCCAAAGCGCCCCAGCTCCCTCTCCCATGTACAAGCAACAGCAAGGCAATGACCCCCCCACCCCACCTGCAAAAAGCCATCAGCACCCTCCACTGAGCACCAAGTGTACAGCAAAGCATCAATAAAGACACAGATTTGCTTGTTCACACTCCTTTTCAAGACTTTTGATTTGATTAGCCTTAGCTTTAGCTTCAATTTCATTTAGCAGGTCCCAACTCCAGGGTCACTGGCGCCAATTCCATGCTTTGATACACTCGTGTCACTTTTTCCAGTTGTGCGACTTGTAATTAACTTTTTTTTGCCCATAGTACTCGTAATATTTGATTCAATAAACATAGTCAACTAACAAAATATCCACAAATCCATGGTGCTTAAGGCAGACCAAACAACCTTTAGTCCAAATATTGGCAACTGGAATATTTCACCAATTCAATAAAACAAAGCAATGGTCCCTCAGGAAAACTCCACACAATCGAGCAATGATTCCCAATAGATGGGCGGCGCTGACCTTTCAAAAACTGTGTTCGAACCACAAAGACGCAGCGTGAATCAACAAAAGGTCGTTTACTTGCCCCAGTTTCATCAAGAAGTCCGAGGCAGTTCTTTGCCATAGATTGTGTTCGTTTTTTTGTTGACCAAATGTAGTGATTACTTGAAAGTAAACCAAAATCACTGAAAGACTAAGCCGCGGTACTTGACACTGTATGACACGTTTCCAAAATAATGAATTTCAAACTGAAAAGCGTACGTTCCATCCTTTATTACAAAACCAGTAAAGCTGAATGATCTTGCAGCGATTTAAAAAAAACTAACAAAACTAAATTAGTGATACAGAGTTCCCATTAGCAAAGTAACGAAGTTAACATTCGAATCAACATATTAAAACAATATCTGAATTAGCATTCCATACATATTTAAGTGGTCTAATAATGTTCCAATTAACAGTGAACAAAATATATACTTCCCAAAAAAATATTATCCCCAGCCTCTACCAAACTAAAAAACTAACTAGCTCCTAGTATGAATATATAACTATACTCATTTGCTTCTACCACATCCCAAGCCACATCACAGATTACCATAATAGATGCACCACAAAATACAATACAGACAGAAAATAGACACATATCTCCTACACCTCATTCCACCTTCAAATTCGACCTTCCAAAGTGAATCACTTCACACTTTTCTGGTTCGAACTCCATCTGCCACTTCTCAGCCCAGCACTGTATCCTGTCAATGTCCCATTTTAACCGGCAACAATCTTAGACACTATCCTCAGCTCCACAACCTTCATGTCATCTGCAGACTTACTAGCCCACCCTTCCACTTCCTTATCCAAGTCATTTATAAAAATCACAAAAAGCTGAAGACCTGATGAAGGGTCTTGGCCCAAAATATCAACTCTTTATTCCTTTCCAAAGATGCTGCCTGACAAAATGAGTTCTTCCAGCTTTTTTGTGCACTCTGAGGTCCCAGAACAAATCCCTGTGCAACACCACTGGTCGCTGAACTCCAGCTGACCAGTAATCTTGAAGTGCATCTCTATTTATTCCTTAAAGTAGCAAAAGGGGTGGATGAGTTAGTTGCAGAGCTCTCGTCATTTTTGGCTAGGGCATGGAATACAAGAGTAGTGAGGTTATGTTGGAACATTTGTTAAGTTCCCATCTAGTACTGTGGACATTTTGGTTACCACACCAGAGGAAGGAGACAATGGTATCTGAAGCTGCAAAGATTTTGAGAACATTTCTTTGAAGGGCATAGTTAAGAAAAGGGATTGGCTCAATTGGATTTATATTCATCAGAGCAAGAGAGACCAAGTGAGATTTAATTGAGACACCCATAATTACCAGAGGCCTAAAAAAGGTAAGACCTATTTCGTTAGCAGTAAAGACTATAACTAGGAGGGCATAGGTTTAAGTTATTTGTGTGAAAGATTAGAGGACAAATGAGAAATTAAACACTACATGACTAGTGGAGATCTCTAAGTCATTGCCTCAGTTTTCAAAAGTACATGAATAAACATCTGAAATCCATAATCTTCTAGGCTACAGACAAGAAGCTGGGAAAAGGATTAATCATTTGTGCCATACTCTGTAACTCCTCTAATCTCCTTAAATCAGCAATACAGCTAACTTGTCTGTGCCCCGCTTTACAATCACACACCACTACTCCAGTAGGGGTACAAGAGTCTGCATGTGCTGAGATCCATAGTTAAAAGACAAACTGCTGGAGTACTTACTACTCCAGGCCTTGCACCTACAGAGCAAGGATTTTCACAGTTTGCACCTGCTGCTAGACATTCAATCACTCTTCCTGCAAAATCCGGACTCACTGCACAACACCCACAAGCTTTCTTCCAACCATTATGAGGACTCGTACGGCCAGATTTGGGAACAGCTTCTTTCCAACTGTGATAAGACTGCTGAATGGATCCTGACCCGGATCTGGACCGTACCCTCCAAATATCCGGACCTGCCTCTTGGTTTTTTTGCACTACCTTACTTCCCATTTTTCTATTTTCTATTTATGATTTATAATTTAAATTTTTAATATTTGCTAATTTTAACTATTTTTAATATTTAATATTTGTAATCCAGGGAGTGTGAAGCGCAGAATCAAATATCGCTGTGATGATTTACGTTCTAGTATCAATTGTTTGGCGACAATCAAGTATAAAGTATAAAGTATAGGGCATGATAGGATATGAACATTGCCAGCGTCAGGTGCTACTAGCAGATCTGCCCTCTGGGAGCGGTGGAGAACTGGAGATAAGGACACTTTGTAGCAGCATTATCAAACAGCATTGAACACCAAGCCACATTGGGTATTAAAGGGGAAAAAGGTGAAATATGAAGGTAAGCTAGCCAATAATATCAAAGAGGATATCAAAAGTTTTTTTGAGATATATGAAGAGCAAAAGCAAGAGAAGAATATATATTGTACCACTGGAAAATGATGCTGCAGAGGTGGTAATGGGAGTCGAGGAAATGCAGATGAACTGAATAAATATTTTGCATCAGTTTTCACTGTAGAAAACACTAGCATTATGCTGGAAGTTCGGGAGTATCAACAGGCAGAAGTGAGTGTAGTTGCTATCACTAGAAAGAAGGTACCTGGGAAACTAAAAGGTCTGAAGGTAGATAAGTCACCTGGACCAGATGGATTGTACTCCAGGATTCTGAAAGAGGTGGCTGAAGAGATTGTGGAGGCATTTGTAATGATCTTTCAAGAATCACTAGATTCTGGAATGGTTCTGGAGAACTGAAAGAGTGCCAATGTCACACCACTCTTGAAAAAGGGAGGGAGGCAGAAGAAAAGAAATTATAGGCCAGTTAGCCTGACCTCAGTAGTTGGGAAGGTGTTGGAGTCGATTGTTGTGGGTGACGTTTCAGATTACTTGGAGGCAGATGATAAAATAGGCCAAAGTCAGCTTGGCCTGTTTAAGGGAAAATCTTAACAAATTTAACAGATCTGTTAAAATCTTTGAGGAAGTAACAAGCAGAACAGAAAAAATCAGTTGATATTGTGTACTTAGATTTTCAGAAGGCCTTTTACAAGGAGCCACACTGGAGGCTGCTTAACAAGATAAAAACCGATGCTATTACAGGAAATATACTAGCATGGATAGAGCATTGGCTGATTGTCAGGAGGCAAAGTGTGGAAATAAAGGGAACCTTTTCAATTTGCTAGTTGCTAGTGACTGGTGGTGTTCCATGGGGGTCTGTGTTGGGACTGCTTTTTATATTGTATGTCAATGATTTAGATGATGAAATTGATGGATTTATAGTCAAGTTTGTGGAAGACAGGTGGAGGGGCAGGGAGCATTGAGGAAGCAGGGAGGCTGTAGAAGGACTTAGACAGATTAGGCGATTGGGCAGAAAAGAGGCAAATGCAACAGAGCATCAGGAAGTGTATGGTCATGCATTTTGTAGAAGGAATAAAAGCATAGATTATTTTCTGAAAATTCAAAAATTCGAGGTGCAGAAGGAGCTGGGAGTCCTCGTGCAGGATTCCCAAAGGTCAACTTGCAGGATGAGTTGGTGGTGAAGAAGGCAAATGCAATGTTAGCATTTATTTTGAGAGAACTCCCACAAAGCCAATATCTAATCCAATTTACTACCTTATCCTGAATGCCGAGTGACTGAACTGTCTTGACCTGCCTCCCATACGGGACCTTGTCAAATACATTACTAAAGTCCATGTAGACAACATCCACTGCCTTGCCTTCATCCACTTTCCTGGAAACTTCCTCGAAAAACTCAATAAGATTGGCTATACATAACCTACTACACACAAAGCCATGCTGATTATCAATCCACGTCTATACAAATACTTATATATCTGGTCCCTTAGAATACCTCCAACAACCTTCCCTCTACTGATGTCAGACTCACTGGCCTATAGTTTCATAGTTTCTGTTTAGAACCTTTTTTAAACTGCAGAGCAACATTGGCTATCCTCCAATCTTCTGGTACCTCTCCTGTCACTAAGGATAATTTAAATGTCTCTGCTAGTGCCCCAGCAATTTCTGCACTTGTCTCCCATAAGGTCCAAGGAAACATCTCGTCAGGCTCGGGGGATTTATCCACCCTGATTTGCCTCAGGGTAGCAAACACCTCCTTCTCTGAAATCTGTATAGGGTTCATGAAGTTGATGCTGCTGAGTAAATACAGAATTTATTTAAGATCTCCCCTATCTGTTTTGGCTCCACACATGGATTACCATTCTGGTCTTCCAGAGGACCAATTTTGATCCTTGCGATTCTTTGGCTCTTAATATATCTAAAGAATCTTCTTCACCTTGTCTGCTACAGCAACTTTGTGCCTTCTTTTAGCCTCCCTGATTTCTTTCTGAAGTGTTCTCTTGCATTTCTTGTACTGCATAACCACCTCGTTTGTTCATACTTGCCTATACCTGCTATGCACCTCCTTTTCCTCTTAATAAGGGCCTCAATATCTCTTGAAAACTAAGGTTCCCTACACTTGTTAACTTGACTTTTTATTCTGATAGGCACATATAAGCTTTGTTCTCTCAAAATTTCACTTTTGAAGGCTTCCCACTTATCAAGTATAGCTTTGCCAGAAAGCAGCCTGTACTAGTCCACACTTGTCAGATAATTTCTGTCAGGCTCTGTCATGTCTGAAACAACAGAACCCTGGAATATTGAACTGCCTGTCCTGCCCCTCCTGTAACCAACTCTCACTAATGGCTACGATGTCATAATTCCAAGTTTTGATCCATGCCATGAGCTCATCCGCCATTCTTATGATACTTCTTGCATTAAAATATACAGAGCTCAGGACACTAGTTTCATCATGCTCAACCTTTTGATTCCTGACTTTGTCTGTGGTCTTACCAACATCTGCCTCCACAACCTCTCCACTCCCTGTTCTGGGACTCTGGTTCCATCCCTCTTCAGCTCTAGTTTAAACAGTGCATTGTGAGAATGTGAACTTTGTCTTATTTCTGGGTTTAGTTTGGAGGTGATTCTTGAGAATGATTCCAGGAATGAAAAGCTTATTGTATGAGGAGCAACTGATGGCTCTGGGCTTTTACTCGCTGATATTTAGAGGAATTAGGGGAGATCTCATTGAAACTTATTGAATATTGAAAAGCCTAGATAGAGTGGTTGAAGAGAGGATGTTTCCTATAGTAGGTGAATGTAGGACCAAAGAGCACAGCCCGATAGAGGGACATCTATTTAGAATGAAAATGAGGGGGAATTTCTTTAGCCAGAGGGTGGTGAATCTGTGGAATTCTTTGCATGGACAGCTGTGGAGGTGAGGTCACTGGGCGTATTAAAGGCAGAGGTTGATAGGTTCTTGATTACTCAAAGAGTGAGAAGTTACATGGAGAAGGCAGTAGAATAAAGTTGAGAGGGAAATGGATCTGTCATGATGAAATGACAGAGTAGACTCAATGGGCTGAATGGCCTAATTCTGCTCCCACGTCTTATGGTCTTATTAGAATAAAGTTCTACCAAAGTAATAGATTGTAAGGCTTACCTACTATAATGATGTCCTAGTGACCAGTCTGGAGCAATATGGAATCACAAACAAGAGAAAATCTTCAGATGCTGAAATCTGAAGAACACACACAAAATGCTGAAGGATCTCAGCAGGCCAGGCAGCATCTACGGGAAAAAGTACAGTCAACGTTTTGGGCTGAAACCCTTCAGCAGGACTGGAGAACAAATACTGAGGAGTAGATTTAACAGATTGGGGGAGGGGACAGAGAAACACCAGATGATAGGTGAAACTTGGAGGGGGAGGGGATGAACTAAAAAGCTGGAAAGTTGATTAGTGGAAGAGACAGAAAGCCATGGAAGAAAGAAAAGGGGGGAAAAGGGACTAGAGGGAGGCGATGGGTGGCCAAGGAGATAAGGTGAGAGAGGGAAAAGGGGATGGGAAATGGAGAAGGGTGGGGGAGTGTTGGGGAGCATCACCGGAAGTTTGAGAAATTGATGTTCATGTCATCAGGTTGGAGGTTACTCAAACGGAGTATAAGGTGTTATTCCTCCAACTTAAGTGTGGCCTCTTCATGACAGATGGACATATGGGAATGGGAAGTGGGATTAAAATGGGCGACCACTGGGTGATCCCACTTATGCATTGGTGATGCTTTCTGCACCTGTGCTAAACTTGTTGACTACATCCACGTTGCCTCCAACTTCCACCCTGCCCTCAAATTTACCTAGTCCATTTCTGACACCTCCCTCCCTCTCTCGATCTCCCTGTCTCTATCTCCAGAGACAGCTTATCCACTAATGTCTATTACAAACCCACAGACTCTCACTGCTACCTGGACTACACCTCGTCCCACCCTACTACTTGCAAAAACATCTTCCCTTTTTCTCAATTCCACCACCTCTGCTCTCAGGATGAGGCTTTTCATTTGAGAATGAAGGAGATGTGGTCCTTTTTCAAAGAAAGGGGCTTCCCTTCCTCAATGCTGCCCTCAACGGCACCTCTTCCATTTCTCACACATCTGCTCTTACCCCATCTTCCTGCCACCTTTCCAGGGATAGGGCTCCTCTTGTCTTCACCTACCACCCCCACCAGTCTCTGCGTCCAGCACCAAATTCTCCAAAACTTCCACCATCTCTAATGGGATCCCACGACCAAGCATATCTTTCCCTCTCCCCCACTTACTGCTTTCCACAGGGATCGCTCCCGACATGACTCCCTTATCCATTCGTCCCTCCCCACTGATCTCCCTCCTGGCACTTATCCTTGCAAGTGGAACAAGTGCTTCACCTGCCCTGCACCTCCTCCATCCCTACCATCCAGGGCCCCAAACAGTCCTTCCAGATGAGGCAACACTTTACCTGTGAGTCTGCATTTGCTGCTCCCAGTGTGGCCTTCTGTATATCAGTGAGACCCGACGTAAATTGGGAGACCGCTTCACCGAGTACCTACACTCCATATGCCAGAATAAGCGGGATCTCCCAGTGGCCACCCATTTTAATTCTACTTCCCATTTCCATTCTGATATGTCCACCCATGGCCTCCTCCACTGTCGTGATGAGGCCACACTTAGGCTGGAGGTACAACACCTTATATTCCGTTTGGTTAGCTTCCAACCTGATGGCATGAATATTGACTTCTCAAACTTCCAGTAATGCTCCCACAACCACTTCCCCACCCATTTCCCATCCCCTTTTCCCTCTCTTACCTTATCTCCTTGCCCATCCACCACCTCCCTCTGGTGCTCCTCCCGCCTCCCCTTTCTTCCATGGCGTTCGGTCTCTTTCACCAGAAAACTTCCCAGCTCTTTACTTCATCCCTCCCCCTCCAGGTTTCACCGATCACCTGGTGTTTCTCTTCCTCCTCCCCCCCCACCTTTTAAATTTACTCCTCAGCTTTTTTTCTCCAGTCCTTCTGAAGGGTTTCGGCCCAAAACATCGACCGTACTTTTTTCCATAGATTCTGCCTGACCTGCTGAATTCCTCCAGCATTTTGTTTGAAGAAATATAGAAAACTGTACTTGGACCTGGAGGTGAATGGTGTCTCATTGTGGGAATACCAGAAATTACAGAGCTATAGAGAGAGGTAGTCCTGAATGAATTTGAAAACTAAAGGGTGAGCATCTGAAAACTAAGGCATCATTGTTGTACAGGTAACTATGTAGCGTAGAAGATGGAGGAATGGAAAAGGGTGGGTGTTAGGAAGCTGGCAGAGAGTTTTGTAAAAGATCAGTATTAGGGAGGATACAATCCACATGAGTATTTAAAAAATCAAATCTAGGAATAACTAAGGCAGAGATATAATTTTCAGGGGTCAGTAACGTAAGGCATTGTGGAGAGAAGAGATACTGCAATGAACTTTGAAAGTTTTCTACTGAGACACTCAGTGAGAGGCTGGGTATGATGTGATCCTAAGCTTCTGAATGATTTGGTTCTACGTCACAAAGGAGCCAATGAGCGAGATAAACTTTGTGCCTAAACATCAGATCCTGTGGCAAGACCAAGAACCATGGTTTAGGCCTTGCTAACGTAAAGGCAGATCCTGTTAATGTAAAGTTTGGCATTGGACAAGCAGTATGATGTAGTGAGGGGCAGAAAGAGGAGACTGAGAGGCCAGCACTCACATGGAGCATACTGCATGCTCAGGTGATGTTCTTGGAGTGCAGCTTGCAAGTATGAGGTAAGAAAGGGTAATATTGCAGAAGCGGAGAAGATATTGCAGGAAATGTTCTAGCTGTTACTATTAGCCAAGAAAGGAAGTGAGCAATAACAATGCTACTCAGTTGCTATTTTCAAGTACTAAAAGTTAAGGAGCCATATTGACATCAGTCCACAGGTCATTTAGAGAAGAAGGAAATGGTGAGAGACTTCATTTTAAGTAAGAGGATCTTGTCGGCCAGATTAGGCAAACAGTCACAGCTTTAAAATACCCCAAATGAGAATTCAAGCTGCATCTTGAAAACTTTCAACAAACACTGGCAATAACATTATCAGCAATATTTAAATTTTCAGTGGAATAAAACAGATGTTGCACATCAGATTTGGAAGACATGATATCTAATACATCTTCTCTCTCCTCTCTCATTACTGTTTTAGATCAAAGCAGCTTTGGACATCATAACAGAACGGTACTATATTTTCTCTGATATTGGAAACAGCTCGACCCACGTGAACCACATTATCAAGGAGCTTTGCAGCCTTGAAGAAAAATCTCAGGTAATCATTATCATGGTCTACGTTCTGTCAAAAATGTAATCTAGGAATTGCTGCATTGCCTCTGTCGTTGGCCCATGGTATTGAAAACCTCCATGTTGGAAATGTTGGCAATCCGTGGAATTCTCTACGCAATGAAGTAGTGGAGGCCACCTCAGTAAATATACTTAAGACAATGTTGGATAGATTTTTTGCATAGTAGGGGAATTAAGAGTTATGGGGAAAAGGCAGGTAGGTGGAGGTGAGTCCATGGCCAGATCAGCCATGATCTTACTGAATGGCAGGCCAGATGGCCTACTCCTGCTCCTATTTCTTATGTTCCTATGAGAGAGAAGACTTTGCTTCACTTATCATTCCAGTGGATAAGACATAAGAGCATAATAAGGCCATTCAGCCCATTGAGTCTGCTTTGCCATTCCAATCATGGCTGATCTATTATCCCTCTCAACCCCATAGCCTTGCCTTCTCCCTATAACTTTTAACACCCTGACTAATCAAGAACCTCTCAACCTCCATCTTAAATATATACAATAACCTCCACAGTCATCTGTGAAAATGAATTACACTGAGTCACTAACCTCTGGCGAAAGAAATTCCTCCTTAAGTCTATTCTAAATAGATACCCTTCTATTATGAGACTCACTCACTACAGGAAACCTCCTCTCCATATCCACTCTGTCTTGGCCAGGGTTTCTCAACCGGGGTTCCATGAGAGGTCGCAAGGTGTTCCATGAGAGATCGTGATTAAAAAAAAACTTCTTTATTTTTTTAATAAAGCTCGCAGTAGCTCGTAGTGACTGAGCAGCCCCATTAGCAATCTCATTAGAGGTCTCTCAGCCCAGTATGGCAACGTGAAGTAGGACTGTGTTTATTCTATTTTTGACGCGAGATAGAGGAGGCCTTTGATAATAGATGAGAGCTGTATTGCACGGAGAGGAGGATGGCAGGTTGATAATTGGTGGGTACTGTATTGCTAGGAGGGGAGGACAGTAGGCTGATGGTGAGCATGAAGTGTGTTTTCCGAGCATTGAGTGGACCCGCCCATTTTGTGCTATGACATCAGCCTATTCCTCCTGAATTACCTGCCCTGACGTGCCAACGACTGACTTATGGGAGCAAACGAACTACCAGTGTAGTAGAAAATTGGAGGAAAACTTTCATTCTAAAGACAGTCCAGTGTGGCGATTTTTGAAGAGGGGGTGTGAGATGGAAGAGGAAGATTCTAGGCCTAGGTCTATGGACAATTCTGATAAGGTTAGTGATGAAGAATTACAATCTTCGGAGTTATTTCACTGCACTAGTGCAACAATGGACACAAAAAAGTCCATCTTTACAATGAAAGCTACTTACCAATGGGTTTTACATGGACTGGTGATCCAATTTGTCCTATTCCATTGTGCCCAGTCTGTAGCAAACAACTTACAAATGCAGCAATGTTTCCAGCGACACTGAAAAGACACTTATCTACAAATCACAGCCATATGATATGTAAAAGTGCTGATTAACTTAAACAGCTATTGCAGTCTCAAAACAAACAGCTTGAAGCCTTTGAAAATAAAGTCACAGTCAGTAGAAGGACTTGGGAAGCATGTTATCAGGTAAATTTAAGAGCAGTTCACTCGAGAATGTTTCACAAAAGTTGTGAAAATCTGGACAAAGAGCACAACAATCTCCTGCTACACACAGAAATCCGATTGCTTAGCAAAGGAAGAGTTTTCAACAGAGTGTTTCAGCTGAAAGGTGAATTGCAGGAGTACTTTCAAGAATTGAATTGAATTGAATTGATTTGACTTTATTTCTTACATCCTTCACATAAATGAGGTCTCCGTCTATATGTGCAATGTGCAATCATAGTAATTTAAAATAATTTATAATAAATAGAACAGTCAATGTAACAGAAATACACTCAAATCAGCGTGAGTTAATCAGTCTGACGGCCTGGTGGAAGAAGCTGTCCTGGAGCCTGTTGGTGTATACAGTTGAAGTCAGAAGTTTACATACATCTTAGCCAAATATATTTAAACTCAGTTTTTCACAATTCCTGACACTTAATCCTAGAAAAACATTCCCTGTCTTAAGTCAATTAGGATCACTACTTTATTTTAAGAATGTGAAATGTCAGAATGTAGAGAGAATGATTTATTTCAGCTTTTATTTCTTTCATCACTTTCCCAGTGGGTCAGAAGTTTACACACACTTTATTAGTATTTAGTAGCATTGCCTTTAAATTGTTTAACTTGGGTCAAACATTTAGGGTAGCCTTCCACAAGCTTTTCACTGTAAGTTGCTGGAATTTTGTTCCATTCCTCCAGATAGAACTGGTGTAACTGAGTCAGGTTTGTAGGCCTCCTTGCTTGCACACGCTTTTTCAGTTTTGCCCAGAAATCTTCTATCGGATTGAGGTCAGGGCTTTGTGATGGCCACTCAATACTTTGACTTTGTTGTCCTTAAGCAATTTTGCCACAACTTTGGAGGTATGCTTGGGGTCATTGTCCATTTGGAAGACCCATTTGCGACTGAGCTTTAACTTCCTGGTTGATGTCTTGAGATGTTGCTTCAATATATCCACATAATTTTCCTTCCTCATGATGCCATCTATTTTGTGAAGTGCACCAGTCCCTCCTGCAGCAAAGCACCCCCACAACATGATGCTGCCACCCCCATGCTTCACGGTTGGGATGGTTTTCTTCGGCTTGCAAGCCTTACCCTTTTTCCTCCAAACATAACGAAGGTCATTATGGCCAAACAGTTCAATTTTTGTTTCATCAGACCAGAGGACATTTCTCCAAAAAGTAAGATCTTTGTCCCCATGTGCACTTGCAAACTGTAGTCTGGCTTTTTGATGGTGGTTTTGGAGCAGTGCCTTCTTCCTTGCTGAGCAGCCTTTCAGGTTATGTTGATATAGGACTCGTTTTACTGTGGATATAGATACTTGTCTACCTAGTTCCTCCAGCATCTTCACAAGGTCCTTTGCTGTTGTTCTGGGATTGATCTGCACTTTTCGCTCCAAAGTACGTTCATCTCTAGGAGACAGAATGCGTCTCCTTCCTGAACAGTATGATGGCTGCGTTGTCCCATGGTGTTTATACTTGCATACTATCGTTTGTACAGATGAACGTGGTAACCTTCAGGCATTTGGAAATTGTTCCCAAGGATGAACCAGACTTGACATCATTTTCTGACCTCAATCCGATCGAAAATTTGTGGGCAGAACTGAAAAAGTGTGTGCAAGCAAGGAGGCCTACAAACCTGACTCAGTTACACCAGTTCTGTCTGAAGGAATGGAACAAAATTCCAGCAAATTACTGTGAGAAGGTTGTGGAAGGCTACCCAAAACGTTTGACCCAAGTTAAACAATTTAAAGGCAAAGCTACCAAATACTAACAAAGTGTATGTAAACTTTTGACCCACTGGGAAAGTGATGAAAGAAATAAAAGCTGAAATAAATCATTCTCTCTACTATTATTCTGACTTTTCACATTCTTAAAATAAAGTAGTGATCCTAACTGACCTAAAACAGGGAATGTTTTCTAGGATTAAATGTCAGGAATTGTGAAAAACTGAGTTTAAATGTATTGGGCTAAGGTGTATGTAAACTTCTGACTTCAACTGTAATAGGCCAGATTTTGCTGAGTGCTTTGAAGATGAAGAATGGCTGCAGAAACTAACCTACTTAGCAGACATTTTTCATCATATGAACCAGTTGAACAAGTCTCTACAAGGCCCTGGAGAAACTGTTTTGAATTCAAGTGACAAGATTCTTGGATTTAAAAGGAAACTGAATCTTTGGAAAAATCATGCTGCAGAAGGAAATCTTGAAATGTTTCCGCTGTTGCTTGGGCTTGAGAGTGAGGAAGGATATCAGAAAGTCTTGAGTCTTATTGAAACCACCTGGAAGAACTGCAGAACAAAATTGAGCAGTACTTTTCTTTCCTTTCAACTCAAGTGTATGACTATATGAAGGACCCTTTCACTGAATCTGCTGCTCAGCCTGAGAGCCGGACTTCGAGAAAAGAGGAAGAACTTTGTAAGCTTTACTCTGACCGTGCACTCAAGATGAGATTTACTGATCTGCCCCTGGACAAGTTCTGGATTTCAGTGAAAGAAGAGTATCCTGCCATTCATAGGAAAGCAATGAACATTTTGCTGCAGATTTCAACTTCTAACATGTGTGAGCAAGCTTTTTCTTGTTTAACAAGCATCAAGAGCAAGGATACAAATCATCTCATTTCAATGAGATGATGTGAAATCTATGTGCTTATCTCAAGTTCGACCCAGAATTGAGAAATTTATTATGTTTGCCTCATGAGTTTTTATAATTTATGAAAGAGAAAGAAAGAGTATTTTAAAGAGTAATTTTAAGCTTTACTATCTGTCTTTTTTCAAGAAAGGTTGGCTAAAAATTCATTCTCTACTCAAAAGAGCATTGACAATTATTCTTAGATTATTATATTCTCAATTTACTGATCACGCTAACGTACTGTGAGTTCTAAGTATAATATATTTTATGTAGGGGCTCCCTAAGACCTGAAAAGTATTTCAAGGGTTCCTCCAGGGCAAAAAGGTTGAGAAAGGCTGCTCTAGGCCTTTCAATATTTGGTAAGTTTCAATGAGATCCCCAATCATTCTTCTGAACTCCAGCAAATACACGCTCAAAGCCACCAAACACCCATCATATGTTAACCCTTTCATTCCTGGAATCATCCGCATGAAATTCCTCTGGACCCTCTACAATCGCAGCACATCATTTTTAGATGAAGGACCCAAAACTGCTCATCATACATCAAGTGCAGTCTGATCAATGACTTATGAAGTATCAGTATTACATATTCTACTCCTCTCGAAAGAAATGCTAACATTGTATTTGCCTTCCTTACCACCTGCAAATGAACCTTTAGGGAATCCTGCACGAGGACTCCCAAGAGCCTTTGCACTTTTGAATTTTTAAATTTTCACCTCCATAGAAAATAGTCTACTCCTTTATTTCTTCTACTAAAGTGCATGACCATATACTTGCCTACATTACATTCCATCTGCCATTTCTTTTCCCATTCTCCCAATATGTCTAAGTCCTTCTGCAGACCCCTGTTTCCTCAACTCTACCAGCCCCTCCATAACTCAGATGTAAGAACAATAATTACAGATAATTACACTGTTTGTTATGAGATACATTTATTAGATTATTAGATTATGAAGACACGCAGTCCTCTTTTATTGTCATTTGGTAATGCATGCATTAAGAAATGATACATTATTCCTCCGGTGTGATATCACAGAAACACAGGACAGACCAAGACTGAAAAACTAACAAAAACCACATAATTATAACATATAGTTACAACACTGCTATAAAAGATAATTAAATCTAAAAAATGTAAAATAACCTGCAACTTGCCTGTGTTTTCAAAGCCATTGTTCTCCTTCTCCACCTTGGCAAATTTCATTGGATAGGTTTCTTAACATAGATGCTAGACAAGTGTAGAAAGTTGAAGTGAAGAAGTCCTTTGCCAGAGTGCAGTTAAAATATAAGAGAATCTCCTGGGGTGCTGGTCGTTTTTGTGCTTTTGTAAGAATTCCAAACATCCTGACAGTTAACCTAAATTCTGCAATCATCATTTCAATCATCATCGCAATGACAGCACTGAGACGTCAGTAGAAACTGCAGGCTGATGCATGCAGAACCAGTAGTTTCTCAAAAACCTAGCCCATTGTATCTTTTTGTGCAATTTGGTACAACAGATCCTCTTGTGAGAGCTCAGTTAAAAAATAACCACGTGGTTATTAGTCTGGAGTTGCAGATAAACCTGAAGGACACCATTAAACTGGATAATTTTTAAAGAATTTGTGCATTTTTTGGTCACCCTTATTGCTTCTAGCCCAGGTTACATAATTAATTAATTTATATGGTGGGATTTGAATTCATAATCCAGGCAAGGTGGCACCAGTGGCCAACAGGGACATCTTGCAGAGAGCTTACAAAACTGCCGGATATTCTTTTTCTTCTTTTGAACTGGGATTCATTGTAGCCTGTAACTTCCCTCTTAAGACTGTATTCTAGAGTCGACTGAACAATCTGGTGCTTCTGCGATCCCCTGGGAGATTCAGCGTAGAGTGCTGCTACTGTTGTCATTGGGGTTTACGCTGCATTCATTCCTAATGGTGGAGTACAAACCTGTAATTGGCTCAATTACTGTGTGTCGATTAAAGCATCGAGGAAGGTTAAAATTGACGAGGACGTGAGCAGAAACCGAACGGGTATTCAGTGCCGTCTACCGGTCTCCCTCTCGCTGCTGCCAGCAAAAGGTGCAGGAATCTTGTGTCCCATGCTGCCACCTTCAGCTGCCTCACTGGCTCACGGCACATGGCTGGGAACTCACTTTTGGCTGTGCTTTGATGTTTAACGTCCTCAGTGCTGAATCCGCTTTACTATTTGCACCATTTGGTCGTAGCGTTTCAGCATGAAACTGGATCTGCAGCTGCGATCTGAAGCCATCAACGCTGCACTGAGCTGACTGACTCAGTGGCTGTGCCTCGGCAATTCGTAGCTGCGGGCTCACTTTTGGCTATTTTGATATTTAATGTTTTGTGTGTTATTTGCTCGCTTTTTGCTGAAATTTGCAGAATTTGTTCTTTTTCTAGCATGCCCGATGGCCTTGTTGTGTGGGGAGTTTCTTTAAATGGGTTCTACTGTGTTTCTTTGTTTTGTGGCTGTCTGTAAGAAGATGAATCTCAAGGTTGTATACTTTATACGTACTTTGATAATAAATGAACTTTAAACTTTGGATCTGTAAAAAGTAAAGATGTTTAAATTCATAAAGTTCAGCTAATAATTGGAGGGAGGAGACAGATATGTAGAATGTTACCCTGCCCAGTCTCTTTTACACAGATATTAATTGTTTCCATGGGCTCATGTTTTCATCAGATTGGTTACACTGCTTCCTTATTTCCGACTTTATTTATAGTGAAATCATTCAGGAAAGCTAGTAGATAAAATGCTTTTATCATCATGTTGTTTAGTTACCATGTTTCTGTAGGCTTTCTCAAAATCCTTTCAGAAGTTTGTTTTGGACCAAAATCCCACAGGTTTATTTAAGGGAGAGTTAATTATTTGTGCAAGTGAAGATGTATAAATCAGGAGTAGGAGTCGGATATTTGGCCCTTTGAGCCTGATTCACTATTCCATAAGATCATGGCTGATCTGACTGCAAGTTCAACTCTGTGTTCTTGCGAGCTGACAGTAACCTTTCACCTTGTTGATTATGAAATATCTCTCTACATCTGTCTTAAACATAAACATACATTTGAAATATGTCAATATATGAGAACATAATTTAAAAAAACTAATTTTTGATTTCTGACTTGCTGAATTAGAGGAAAACATCCAAGTTATTGCTTTGTGGAATTCAGATTGCTTGTGTTATAACAGGAAACACTGGACAGAGCTGAGGCCTTGATGGTCCAGGGAGATACGCTGATAAAGGACAATCACTATGCTGTTGATTCAATACTCCCCAAGTGCAATGAACTTAGACGTGTCTATGACAATCTAGTGAATGGAATACGAATCAAGAAGGAATTGCTTAATCAATCAAAGGAGTTGCACTTACAGCTGGAACAGGTATGCTCACTGATGTATTACATTAAAAATTTTAAATAGGTTACAATCCTGGCATTGAATTTAAGGGAAAATGCTCAAGTTGAATATTTTAGGTGAATACCATTTAGCATTGGTGGACTTACTGGCATATATCATTCAGAATCCATTCTCCACATCATCTAAGTTAAATACACATAATTAAACTGCACATATATTTTGAAGAATAACTATGAAAACAGTTCCTCATCTACTCCCAGACAAATGGGAAGATGTCTTCATTCAGAGCTTCGATGTGTGGGGAGAAAGTTGGTGATTACATTCTTACAGTTTACTTTATTTTTATTTATTTATAAATACAGCGTGAAACAGGCCTAATGAGCCAGTAACCCACCTAGTCTAACCACAGGACAATTTACAATGACTAATTAACCTATTTACCAGGAAATCTTTGGAGGAAAGCGGAGCACTCGGGGGAAACCCACACGCTCAGGAGAAGGACATATAAACTTCTTACGGACAGCACCAGAACTGAACTCCAAACTCTGACATAGCATCACGTGATCTGCTAGTCCTAAATCCATCTACAAGGAGAGAGAAACCGGGGAATTATAGGCCGGTTAGCCTAACGTCGGTGGTGGGGAAACTGCTGGAGTCAGTTATCAAGGATGTGATAACAGCACATTTGGAAAGCGGTGAAATCATCGGACAAAGTCAGCATGGATTTGTGAAAGGAAAATCATGTCTGACGAATCTCATAGAATTTTTAGAGGATGTAACTAGTAGAGTGGATAGGGGAGAACCAGTGGATGTGGTATATTTGGATTTTCAAAAGGCTTTTGACAAGGTCCCACATAGGAGATTAGTGTGCAAACTTAAAGCACACGGTATTGGGGGTAAGGTATTGGTGTGGGTGGAGAATTGGTTAGCAGACAGGAAGCAAAGAGTGGGAATAAACGGGACCTTTTCAGAATGGCAGGCGGTGACTAGTGGGGTACCGCAAGGCTCAGTGCTGGGACCCCAGTTGTTTACAATATATATTAATGACTTGGATGAGGGAATTAAATGCAGCATCTCCAAGTTTGCGGATGACACGAAGCTGGGTGGCAGTGTTAGCAGTGAGGAGGATGCTAAGAGGATGCAGGGTGACTTGGATAGGTTGGGTGAGTGGGCAAACTCATGGCAGATGCAATTTAATGTGGATAAATGTGAAGTTATCCACTTTGGTGGCAAAAATAGGAAAACAGATTATTATCTGAATGGTGGCCGATTAGGAAAAGGGGAGGTGCAACGAGACCTGGGTGTCATTATACACCAGTCATTGAAAGTGGGCATGCAGGTACAGCAGGCGGTGAAAAAGGCGAACGGTATGCTGGCATTTATAGCGAGAGGATTCGAGTACAGGAGCAGGGAGGTACTACTGCAGTTGTACAAGGCCTTGGTGAGACCACACCTGGAGTATTGTGTGCAGTTTTGGTCCCCTAATCTGAGGAAAGACATCTTTGCCATAGAGGGAGTACAAAGAAGGTTCACCAGATTGATTCCTGGGATGGCAGGTCTTTCATATGAAGAAAGACTGGATGAACTGGGCTTGTACTCGTTGGAATTTAGAAGATTGAGGGGGGATCTGATTGAAACGTATAAGATCCTAAAGGGATTGGACAGGCTAGATGCGGGAAGATTGTTCCCGATGTTGGGGAGGTCTAGAACGAGGGGTCACAGTTTGAGGATAGAGGGGAAGCCTTTTAGGACAGAGGTTAGGAAAAACTTCTTCACACAGAGAGTGGTGAATCTGTGGAATTCTCTGCCACAGCAAACTGTTGAGGCCAGTTCATTAGCTATGTTTAAAAGGAAGTTAGATATGGCCCTTGTGGCTACAGGGGTCAGGGGGTATGGAGGGAAGGCTGGGTTCTGAGTTGGATGATCAGCCATGATCATAATAAATGGCGGTGCAGGCTCGAAGGGCCGAATGGCCTACTCCTGCACCTATTTTCTATGTTTCTATGTTTCTATGTCATTGTAGTTGCCGTATCTCAAAAAATGAAGAGTCAGAATACAGGAAGGAGGCGGAGAGTTGGGAGTATGGTGGTATGACAACAACCACACTAATTTGCAGATGGCTACCCTTCTTCTGTGGCTGTGCATCTGATATTTCTGAAAGAGAGGTAGACAAACTTCAGGGTCTTAGGGGTGTATATCACCAATAGCCTGCACTGGTTCAATCATAAGACCATAAGACATAGGAACAGAATTAGGCTATTCAGCCCATCAAGTCTGCTCCACCATTCCACAGCCACTTGTGGCAATGAATTGCCCGTGTAACAAATTAATCTATGAACAGTATGCAAGACAAGCTTTCACTGTACCTCAGCACATGCGACCATAAAAAAAACAATTGCGTAGAAAATGCTATATTGCTGAGCTGAAGGCTACAGACATCACTGTGTCTAGAACTACCTTTGTATCCAATTAATAGCACAGTACAGAAATCTGGAGGTTGTGCTACCCAGCCCTTCTACATGCTGCCCTTTTGCAGTCTTTACTGGTGACGTTTAAACTGAGACAGAAGTAATTTGCAGGTTTAAAATGGAATTAAAATTATTTTTAACAGTATGTTTCCTCTAATTCTATGTGAAGCTTTCATTCTAAATTTGGTGTCTGTTTAATGATTTATTTCCAATGTTTTAATATTTCTGGGTTCATGCCAAAGTTTGTATGTTGGAGGTTGTTTTTCATTCTCAGAGATGCCACAGATTCTCTGAATTCAAGCAGCTCTCAGAAGGGCAGAAAGTTCTACTGACAGGCTGGCTGAACTTCCCTTGGCAATTATAATAACAGTGAAGGGCACAATTTCACAGGAAGTTACAAGGCAATAAGATACAGATGATGTGTCCAGCATACTTCATTATAACTTAAATCCTTTTATCAGTATATGGTTCTGTAAAGTGCAAGCAGAGTGTAGTGACACTGATTTAATGGTGGAATTTAGCCATTAAACCCATGTAAATCATACTTTTTAATGATCTTTCATGTGTTTAAATTTGATTCCATCTTAGAGTCATAGAGAGCACAGAAACAGGTCCTTCAGCCCATCAAGCATTCATTCTTACACATCCTTCCCTACGCCATTTCATACTTCCCATTTTCCTCCTAACTCTCACCACCCCCACCCCCCCACCACACTGGGGGCAATGTACAGCAGCCAGTTAACCTCCCAACCTACATGAGGAAATTGCAGCACCCGGGTGAAAGCCGGGCAGTCACAGGGCGATTGTGCAGACTGCATGCAGACAGCACGGAGGGCAGAATTGAACTCAGATTGGTGGAATAGCAGCTCTGTTAGGTACACTATTGTGCTGACAAGCTGTTCCTGGATTCCTGGAGTTAACTGTTCGTGAAGCAGGGAAAGGAGGTTCCCTGCAGTCGCAGACTTTACAAGGACTTGAACTCCCAACTAAAGAATGTGGTGGAGCACAAACTAAGAAGGTATTCACAACTGTGGGAGTGGACTCCCAGTGTAAACATTGGCCAGTTTGTAGACTTTGAATTCAAAGCCTAGTGGGATGAGACTGGGTAAAGTGTTCACTCTTGATCCGAACCCACCTGCATGTAATTTAGATGGAGGCAGGATGGAAAGCAGGACGAAGGAAAACAAGGATTGAGGGTCAGACTCCTCTCACCGGTTCAGACCCATGCTCTGATTCCCTTAAGTTGTGCTGACAACAATGCACTAGTAGTTCTGTCAGCGCTGTCGGGGCTGCAGCATCACCCAGAACGTTCCCTACATTAAAGACTTCGCCGGAAAGTCCAAGACAGTCAGATACAGGTAATGGGCCTGAAATATTTTAAGTATTACAGTTTTTTTAAATTTAGAGAGACAGCACGGTAACAGGCCCTACTGGCCCAATGAGCCCTCGCTGTCCAGTTACACCAATGTGACCAGGTAACCTGCTAACCTATACATCTTTGGGATACGTGAGAAAACTGGAGCACCCGGAGGAGATCCACATGCTCACAGGGCAGAATGTACAAACTCCTTACAGACAGCAGTGAAAATGATCCAGGATGGCTGCCACTGTATTAGTGTTATACTAACCACTATGCCACCTTGCTGCCCTCTGCGGAGTTAAACAGCACAGATGTAGGCCCCTCACCCTATCATACCCTTGCTGACCATCGAGTACCTACCTTATACTAATCCCAGTTGCCAGCATCTTGGTCTGCGGCTAAGTAAGGAAGTATGGAAAGCTGGAGGGTCTAACTAACATCTGTACCGAGCATGGAACAGGTTTTGGAGGTAACCTTGTGGTAATGAAATGGGAGTATTTTTACCTTGAGTTTGCTAGAAATGTTCCAGCGATATTGAAGCAATGGTTTCAATCAAGAAACAACTGATGCCTATGAATTTACACTTATTAGCTGCTGTTTGTCCATGAATTGCAATGCACTCTTCTGAACTTTTACTTTTACAGTTTGATGTTTCCTAATGAGATGCTCCTGTGTAACCAGGAATATCTACCAATGGTCTCTGGGCTTGGGCTGAGCGTTCTTTTCTCTCCTTATTCCCACAGGCTATGCAATGGTGTGATGCTGGGATTTACCTGCTGGCGTCACAACCTGTCGATAAATGTCAGTCCCAGGATGGGGCAGAGGCTGCCCTGCAGGAGATAGAAAGGTACTTGGACACTGCCACAGGCCAGAAGCTGGAGGACTTGACTAACATCCGCACCAAGTATGGAGCAATTCTTGGAGGTGACCTTATGGTAAGTATATTGGGGTGTAGGACACCACTGAACGGGCAAGGTGATGCTGATTCATTTTACCCATGGAAGTTGCATTATTTGTTAATTAATGAAGACTTCCGTTAGCTCTGGTGCAAACTGTAATCTTGATATAAAGGGTGGGTTTGTATTAAGAATGTTGTAAAACAAAGTATAAAATCCTCCCTAACCTAACTGAGGAAGGGTGTGAGATGTCCACTTAAATGATATAATGCAAGTGTGAAAGCTGAAGAGGAAATGGACTCAATATCAATGAAGGGATTCATTATCACTCAAGATGAAGAGTCTAGACCTGAAATATCAACTCTCCTTTACCCTCCGTAGATGCCGTCTGAGGCACTGAATTCTATGTATTGCTTCAGAGTGTGGCATCTGCCGTCTCTTGTATCTCCGGGTAATCAAAGTCTTGGCTGAGAAGGAAGATTTAATGAGCGTGTTAAAGCGGTAGTGATGTGGTGAAGTGAGGAGAGTTGTGGAGGGTATTTGGGAGCTTGAAGCCTGAAGTGTGGCCTCCAAATAAAATCAAAAATTGCGCAAGAGACCAAAATTGTTGGATTGTAGAGATCTAATTAGCCTGTTAGCTTGGAAAGGAAGGGGTTATGAGGCTATGAAAGTTCCTGAACCAGGATAATAATTTTATAATTGAAGACATTCAAAGCAGAAACATATCAGCAAGCATAGGCCTAATCGTTAATTCAAGCGTCAGTAATAAAAAATTAAGCAATGGTGTACGGGTGGAATTTTATTCAACAAGCATTGATTCTGGGAAGAAATAGTGTATAACAAGGCTTTGAGTACAGAGGAGGTATTGTACAGTAAGGAATATTTGTGTGATTGGATAGAAAGCAGGTTCCGTGGACTGTCACCTTGTCGTGGTGGAGAAGCTTGTGTGGTCCTGTGATCCTGAGAGTGATACCCCTGGAGCTATGCTCCTGGTAGGGTCACCATGGCGGTAAGGTCAAGGGTGAGGTCCCTGACAAAGAACAATCCAACCAAGACCTCAACGGTGGAACAGGTGGACGAAGTTACTTTGAACTCAACGGCTGTGAAGGCGGATGAAGGCTGCAACAAATCCATCAGCTCCAATCGTCGTGGTTTCCATGCCATTGGAATCAGTTGATTGATTTGTGAAGTATCGTGTGTGCTTCTTGGAGTGCAACATCAAGTACACATTAAACAAATACACGCACAGGCATCTTCACCCTGTGGGCCACTTCTTCAGAATGAAGACCATCATCCTCGACCTCGAGGGATAGCCACGACGACGAGAAAGCAGTCAAAACCTGGAGAGCATAATTGTAGCTGAGGCAGGGGAACAGCAAGTGAACTGAGCAGGAAAGAAGGTGAGGATGAAATATGAGGTTTTAGGCAGCAGCCATGGCTTTGTGCTCTCCTACAAGCATAGTGTCTTTTCATTCATTTTGCAGAACCACGTTCTAAAAATCTTCCAAAAGCAGGAGGCAATGGAGGAGATGTTTGAAAAGAGACGAGTGAGCCTAAAGAAGCTGGCTGCAAAGCAAACCCGTCCTGTACAACCAGTAGCTCCCCGGCCAGAAGGGATCCCACGGTCTCCCATTCTCCTCTCCAGGACAGGTACCATTTAGCTTTATCAGAGCTTTTGCCTTAGGAATTCAAAGCCAGTGAAGCATTGGTTAGCATTTGACGTTTGCACAGTTGCACTGCTGTTAACTGCGAAGCTGAGTCCAGATGGGTCAGCTTGGGAGGGAATGTTAGTGATCAGATTTATACAACATGAGGTATTTGTACTCAGTATTTCCAGTACCTCACTAGTAGAGTTTTAACATTCTACTCCTGCTACTATGTCGACTCAGGCCTAGGGGGCCGGTGTCGGGCACACATATCTTTGCCTTACACAGTGCGAAATGAAAGACTGTGTGGTGCGCCACTCCTCACACAGACAGTAGGTGGCCGTTGACTCACAAAGAGTTCATCCGCCCTTTGACAGGTTTTGCTGAGTGCCTACACACCCTCCTCCCTGGTTAACCGAAGTGCACCGGGGCTGTGCTGGTTGGGTCACGACAACCTGACCCGAGACAGGCAGTACTGGGCTGCATGGTACCTGTAGCAGGGCAAGGCCCTGACCTGACACTAAAGATTCAGATTTCGATAAGTGCAAGAACAATGAAATTTTACAATATTGCAGATGGTGGAAACGTAGAAGTTTTGATGAAGGGTCTTTAACCTAAAATGTTAATTGTAATTCTCTTACCACAGATGTAGCCTGACCTGCTGAGTATTTGCAGTGTTTTCCATTTTTATTATAACAAGAAGAATGGTGTGTATTTACACAGCAGCTCAATGTAATAAATCAATCTAAGGCACACTGGGAGAATACTCTCCCCACAGCCATGACCAGATCCTGTACACATGCTTGCTGACAGCCTGCATGTCCTGGTGTGGTCCATTGAACACCCAAATGATCAAAGGACAAATACTACTAGAAACCACTAGCTGGTGTTCTTTCTTTATTGTGTCCTAAACACAACTGTGTAATAAACAAAATATTGCACATGATGAAACTAGGAAGGAGAAACAGAAAGTGCTTAATCCAACCAGTTCCCCTTTGTTGCTCATATCTTCAGCACTTGAGATCCTTCACTTTAAATCGCCCTCATTTCCTCCCCACTTCTCCATGACTCTAACTTTCTTCCACTCTTCAACAGAACCTCCACACACTCATTTAAACCCTCCGACTCTGAGCAAACTTTTCTATATCCTTGGCTCCCAGGCACCGAGTCCCAGCCACGATCCAGTCACTGACAAGTTGTCTGCTGCTAGTTTAGCCATGCCTCAGCCACCCACACTCAACCAATAGCTGGGAACAGCACTCCAAGTCTTGTTACTGGTTGTGCAACCACACACCCAAGCTGCACACCTGGTACCTGCTCTAGGTTGCATATCTGGTCTCCAATCCAAGCCCTGCACATGGCTCCTGTCCAGGGACACTTGGGTGTGAACCTGACTTGGAGGTACTCAGACATAATCACATGGATGATTGCTTCACACTACTGGTTCCTCAGCCAAGCATGTATACCAGATATCCAAGTTTGAGGTTCGACATATTGCTCCTATTCTGGGCAGCACAGCTAGCCCCGATCTCATCCAGACGCCAGCTGCTCTCCTGGCCCCATTCTCTCTGCTCTCCACCAGGGCCCTGCTTCCTACTGAGACAGACAGTTTGTGTTCACATGCTCAATGGAGGAACAACTGTGCTGAATTTAACCTTTATCTTTATCTTTCAGATCACAGAAAAGGAAGTGACCCTAATTCTAGCCACAAAGCAAGTGTCACAGAGGTTAATCCACTTAATAAAAACAGATGTCTTTCAAAGGTACAACCACCTTTGCAGTAAATCTCAAAAGATATTACAATTATTATCTGTGTCATGGTCCAGACTCCAGAGTAGTGTTTGGCTTGTAGTGGGACTAGATGAAAGGGAGTGGTACCGAATGTGGTCAATTTCCTCGATGGCTTTTTCTTCATTTGCTTCCAGATGAACATCCATTCTTTAGAATGGGACATAGAAATGAAAAATATGGAAGAGGGATTTACTTTTTGTACCTCCCCTCCTCTTCTCGAACAATACAAGGAATCTACTATCTCCATTCTGAATGTAAAACACGTCTTGTCCTTAATTTACAGAGCTTTACTTTGATACAGTGTGAGAGGATTTGGGAGTAATTTAATGAAGTGTGAAATATTACGTTTTAATAGTTGGTGTTTTGTCACATCACAGCAGCAAAGGCAAATTAAAATGTTGTTCTCTCTTTCTCCAATTGCCCAAGTTCCAGTTTTCAAATGGTCTTTATTGAGCCAGCTAGATTTCCCGAGAAAGCAGGCAATGAGCCTTTGTAATAAATGCTGTACAGAGGCAAATATGGAGTCACAATCCTGGACATCATTTTTGCCTCAGCCTGCATTCACTATTACTGGTCAGTCCCATTCACCACAGCTGGTGCAAGTAAAAAGTTGTTAATTTCCTACAGATCCTGAAGAATTTCTGAGGGAAACCCATATAATGTGAGGGAGAAATGTTGCTGCCATTGTAGTTTTCTTATTTTGGGTTAAACAGTTGCAATATGTTTGTAGTTATGCATAACGTTCTGAAATCAAGAGCTTATTTCTTAAGGGGTTCCTTCAAGAAATTCTATCCTGCAAAGTGGTAGTGAAAGACAGGAGTCCTTAGCACTGCACCCTCACACATCTCCAAGGAGCAATGTATTAATAGACTACACTTCTCCAGGAAGTTGCAGATTCAGTTGTGTCATTTCAAAGATTCAAAGGTTCATTTATTATCAAAGTATACAACTCTGAAATTCTTCTTCTTCAGATAGCCACAAAACCAAGAAAGAATAGAACAGAAGCACACAGTCATCAACCCCCAAATCCCTCTTCCCTGCATAAAGAAGTGAACAAAAATGGAACAAGAAAGTGCAACAAGATCAATAATCATTACCTACTAGTGTCCCAGCTGTGGAATTTGCAGTCAGGTTCATTGTAACCCTGATTCTCCATAAGTCAATCAGCAGTTTGTACTCATATTAAATAGTGCTTAATGTCTTGTTACCTGGACAAACAGTTTTGTATTTTACTTGGGACATCAGGAAGGAACAGGATAGGTTTCTGTGAAGAGAGTGGAGCAATCTCTCAATTCCAGAGCACCACCAGGTGGATCCATATCATTTGAGAAGTCCCTTGACTTGTCTTCAATTGTAAGACATCCTTCTCATTAGGTTAGTACCCATTTCCCAGGCAGACGCCATAATTATTTCAAACTGTACCACTCTGCCATTAGCCCACTCTTTGTCCCTCATATCTAATGAAAGTCAAGCTGCTGAGGTCAAGGCTAACTACAAACTGATATTTCTTGCGTATCTGTGTTGGGGGTAAAGTGCGCTGTAACAAATACTAAAAGGCCTGGATAGAATGGACTTGGAAAAGATGTTTCTATTAATAAGGAGAGTCTTACATCTGAGGACACAGCCTCAGAATAAAGGGACATCCCTTTAAAACTGAGATGAGGAGCTGTTTCTTCAGCCAGAAGGTCATGAATCTGTGAAATTTATTGGGTGTACTGAAGGCAGAGGTTGATAGGTTCTTGGTTGGTAAAGGGGTTCAGGGATATAGGAAAAAAGCAAAAGAGTGGTGTTGAGATAAAAAATCAGCCACAATAGAATGGCGGAGCAAACTGGATGGGCCAAATGTCTTAATTCTGTCCTGCACCTTACGGTTATATGATCCTATAGACATCTTCATGAATTTTTCACACAGTGAACATTTTAAAATTGAGTGCATGAAAGCAGACCCATACTACAAATAACATTCTGGCATTTGCAGGTGTGGAAGGGAATGCATGTCCAGTTTACAATCCAAAAATGGATTTATCTCAATTTTTAGCATCATAAAAGTATCGTTAATCAGAGTGGTAATGGAAAGGGAAAGGGTAAACGATGTCCTAACATAGATCTTTAAAATTATGAATGGTTCTGAAAGGCTTGATGCAGAGAGAATGTTTTCACTTATAGAGAAGAGCACACCTTGAGGGTGTCAACATTACCTAGCAAATTCAATGACTGATGAGAGTATGGAACTCAGTCCCATAGCTGGAATGAATAGACCATATGACCATAACACATGGGAGCAGAATTAGGCCATCTGGCCCATCGAGTCTACTCCACCATTCAATCATGGCTGATCCTTTGTTTCTATCTCCTCCTCAACCCCAGTTCCTGGCCTTCTCCCCGCAACCTTTGATGCCATGTCTAATCAAGAACCTATCAATCTCTGCCTTAAATACACTCAATGACCTGGCTTCCACAGCTGTATGTGGCAACAAATTCCACAAATTCACCGCCCTTTGGCTAAAGAAATTTTTCCGCATTCCTGTTTTGAAAGGGAGCCCCTCTATCCTGAGGCTATGTCCTCTTGTCCTAGACTCTCCTACCATGGAAAACATCCTTTCCACAGCTACTCTGTCTAGGCCTTTCAACATTCAAAAGGTTTCGATGAGATCCCTCCTCATCTTTCCGAATTCCAGCGAGTACAGACCCAGAACCATCAAGCGTTCCTCGTATGATAACTCAGACACCCTGAGCCAATAGGCTGGTCCTGGACTTATTTCCATCTGGCATAGTTTGCATTTTGTTGTTTGATTGTTGTGGTTTTTGTATTGCTATATTTATGCTCTGTTCTTGGTTGGTGCAGCTGTAATGAAACCCAGTTTCCCTCGGGATCAATAAAGTGTCTGTCTGTCTATCTATCTATCTATCTATCTTTCATTTCTGGAATCATCCTTGTGAACCACCTCTGGACCCTCTCCAATGCCAGCACATCTTTTCTAAGATGAGGAGCCCAAACCTGTTCACAATACTCAAGTTGAGACCTCACCAGTGCCTTGGAAAGCCTCAGTATCACATTCTTCTTCTTGTGTTCTAGACCTCTTGAAATGATTGCTAACATGGCATTTTCCTTCCTCACCACCGGCTCAACCTGCAAGTTAACTTTCAGGGTGTTCTGCACAAGGACTCCCAGGTTCCTCTGCATCTCAGATACCAGGATTTTCTCCCTATTTAGAAAGTAGACCAGACATTTATTTCTACTACTAAAGTGCATGACCATGCATTTTATAACATTGTATTTCATTTGCCACTTTCTTGCCTAGTCTCCTAATTTGTCCAAGTCCTTCTGCATCCTAGCTGTTTCCTCAACACTACCTGCCCCTCCTCCAATCTTTGTATCATCTGCAAACTTGGCAGCAAAGCCATCTATTCCATCATCTAAATCATTGATATACAGCATAAAAATAAGTGGTCCCAACACCGACCCCTGCAGAACACCAGTAGTTACTGGCAGCCAACCAGAAAATAATCCTTTTATTCCCACTTTTATTCCCACTTCCTACCAATCAGCCAATGCTCTAACCGTGTTAGTAACTTTCCTGTAATACCATGGGCTCTTAACTTGGTAAGCAGCCTCATGTGTGGCACTTTGTCAAAGGCCTTCTGAAAGCCCAAATATACAACATCTACTGCATCCCCTTTATTATCCTACTTGTAATCTCCTCAAAGAATTCCAACAGGTTTGTCAGGCAGGATTTTCCCTGAAGGAAACCATGCTGACTTTGTCCTATCTTGTCCTTTGTCACCAAGTACTCCATCATCTCATCCTTAACAATTGACTCTAACATCTTCCCAATCACTGAGGTTAGGCTAAGTGGTCCATAATTTCCTTTCTGCTGCCTTTCTCCTTTCTCAAAGAGTGGAGTAACATTTGCAATTTTCCAATCCTCTGGCACCATGCCAGGGTCCAATGATTTTTTTTTAAAGATCATTTCTAATGCCATCACAATCTCTAACACTACCTCTTTCAGAACCCTAGGGTTCAGTTCCTCTGGTCTGGGTGACTTATGTATCTTTAGGTCTTTCAGCTTTATGAGCACCTTCTCCCTTGTAACAGTAATTGGACCCACTTCTCTTCCTTCACAGGCATATTGCTAGTGTCTTCCACAGTGAAGACTGATGCAAAATACTCATTTAATTCATCAGCCATCTCCTTGTCCCCTGTTATTATTTCTCTTGCCTCATTTTCTAGAGGTCCTATATCAACTCTTATTTCTCTTTTATTCTTAACATACTTGAAAAAACTTTTACTATCCACTTTGATATTATTGCTTGCTTTCATATTTCATCATTTCCCTTCCAATGATTTTTCTCTGTAGGTATTTAAAAACTTCCCAATCCTCTATCTTCCCACTGATTTTTGCTTTGTCATATGCCCTTTCTTTTGCTTTTACAATAGCCTTGCCTTCCCTTGTCAGCAACTGTTGTACTATTTTGCCATTTGAGTATTTATTTGTTTTTGGAATACATCTATCCTGCACCTTCTTCATTTTTCCCTGAAACACACACCATTGCTGCTCTGCTGACATCCTGTCTCATACCACTGTAATTTCCCTTACTCCACTGAAACTTATTGTAATCACTGGTTCCTAAGGGTTCTTTTACCTTAAGCTCCCTAATAACCTCCAATTCATTACATAACTGGATCCAATCCAGTATAGCTGATCCCCTAGTAGGCTCAATGACAAACTGCTCTAAAAAGCCATCTCTTAGGCATTCAACAAACTCATTCTCTTGAGATAGGATAGATGTATTTAAAAAGAAGCTGAGGGATATAGATGGAGGGCAGAAAGCGTCTTGAGCGGAACGTCTTAGTATCTCCCACTTCTGTGCCCTGAGACTTGCATCATTGACAGATAAATACTACAGTAGATATGGAAAATATTAAAAGGTATTTCTTCTTTCTGTAGACTGAGATGAATGAGCTTGGTGAAGGAAGGAAGTGTTCTTCATCTGATGATGAGGTAAACCTGGCAGTGTTAAGAAGGTGAGAACAGCAACTGATATTAGTAAGAGATGACTGTAAAAACATTTTTAAAAATTGGAAGTACTTCCCATCTCTGTAGTGTTACCTACCCCTAGGCTTTTTGTCTTTGACCTATAACATGCCCCTTAACTGTCCACCCCTGATCCATAGCTTGTCTCTGACATTGTCCATGTCTGACTCATGACTTGCTTTTAAATACTGTCCATTTGTGGCCTGTAATATTTCATTGAACACTGTTAACAACATGCAGTTATTGTGACCCAGATTCAACCCTTACCCCCAATGTCTGTGTGAAGTTTGAATTTTCTGTGTTCCTCTGCATTTATTGCCACATGTATGTTGGTAGATTAATTGACTGCTGTGAATTGCTCCTAGATGATGGAATTTGGGGGGAGCGGATGGAAATGTGGGGAGGATAAATGGGATGAGCATAAGATTAGTGTCAATGGATATTTAGAGGAAAATGGATTTGGCGGACCAAAACATTGTTTGCACACTCTCTAGCCTACAACCTGATCCTAAGCACTTTATGTGGAGACTATGGTGTATGTTGGCCTCAAATTGCTATGAGCCTTGCAGTGATTGTGTTCCAATGATGGCAATAGCTAGAG